>NC_041231.1:53516462-53527997 GCF_002837175.3 Physeter macrocephalus | reverse complement strand
GCTAGGCCCGTGAGCCATGGCCGCTGAGCCTGCGCGTCCAGAGCCTGTGCTCCGCAACGGGAGAGGCCACAACAGTGAGAGGCCCACGTAGCGCAAAAAAAAAAAAAAAAAAAAAAACCAACTACAGTGAGGTATCACTTCACACCGGTCAGAATGGCTATCATCAAAACATCTAAGCAATAAATGCTGGAGAGAGTGTGGAGAGAAGGGAAGTGTCTTGCACTGTTGGTGGGAATGTAAATTGATACAGCCACTATAGAGAGCAGTATGGAGGTGACTTAAAAAACTAAAAATAGAACTACCATACGACCCAGCAATCCCACTACTGGGCATATACCCTGAGAAAACCATAATTCAAAAAGAGTCATGTACCACAGTGTTCATTGCAGCTCTATTGACATTGTGATTTTAGATGGAAATTTTTCTACAAAGAAAGAGCAAAGGGCCAGCATACTAATGGCAATGAATATCTAGGGGCTGGTCTAAAAAATGCTTGGTCCTTTAAGCAGACATGCAGACTTTTCAACCATAACTCATACTTCTCAGCAAATTCATTTTATACACTGAAATGAAGCTTTTGACGAAACTCATGGCTCTGCCTGAATGTGCCTTTGGCTGTGGCTTAAGCAGCTGCCTCTGACTCTTCTTAAGTCTGTCAGCTTATGAAAGAGGTGTGAAGGGGCCAACCCTGCCTCCCAGTGGGGACAGAATCAAGAAGTTTTGCTATCCTCCCTGCCCTCCCTGTCCCAGCTACCTCTTTTTTCCAGTCCCCACTGGAGCAGAGGGAAAGGTAGAATGGATGTGGGAAATGCTGCTTCTGGTGCTGAGGTGATCTCAATCTGTGTGCCAGCAAGTGTGGCGCTGGGCCATGTATCAGCTTTGGAACCAGATAGTGCTACGTTTGAACCTTGCTTTCTCCTCTGAGATTTTGTGTAAATTATTTCATCAGTCTGATCTTGTTCTATCTCTGGGCCTCAGTTTTCTCATTTAGAAAGTGAGAAAGATAAGAATACTAGCTCCCTCTCAGATTTTCTAAGTTCATTTTATTTGTACCCAGAGCAAAATAAGTTCTCCTTAATGATTATTTACTCCACAACCTTTATCATAGATTCCATTCTGGACATCTTTCTTTTGACAGGTATACCAGTTAGCTTATGCTGGGTAATGAACTACCCTAAAACATTTTAAACAAAACCATTTCCTGAGCTCAGCGTTCTTCCGATTGGCAGTTTGAGCTGGATTTAGCTGGACGTTGTGTTGTGGATTTGGCTGATGTTGGCTGGGCTTGCTCTTGTAACTGCGTTTAGCTGGTAAGGCACCCAAGGCTGCCTGTGACAGGGGAGCCTTTCTGGAGAGGCTGGATTTGTTCCCACGGAAATAGCGGAGGTACCAAGAGAGCAGAGTGGAAGCTGTAAGACCTCTTGAGACCCAGGTGTGGAATAAACACAACGTTTCTTCTGCCACATTCTTTCGGTTCATCAACTCATAAGCCCAGCCCAGATTTAAGGGGCATAAAATACATTCCGTTTCTTGATGGAGGAGCTGAAAGAATTGGTGCAATATTTGCCGTCTACCAGGTAAGCTCCTTCTAGATACAGTTTTAATTGACAAAAGGAACACTGTACTGCATGACAGGATGCTTGGTTCTTAGTCACTTCACTGAGTCTATCATCATCTACAAAGGAGGGCACTTGTAGCAAAGCTTTGTTATTTTAATTTAAAATTGCGTCTCCTTGTGATTCATCCCAGCGCTAAGACAAGCATTGATGCCATGCATTTATTTATTGGGGGGTTGGGGACACCTCCTCTTTTTTTTTTTCTTTCTAACAGGTGTCCTGGGAAATCCTCCTGGAGTAGCAATCTGGCCCTTCATCTCATTTTGTCAATCCGATCACCCTAGGGTAGGGCAATTTAACAGGAGTAATTAATCATTGTATTTTCTGAAATTCGAAGCCAAGGCACATTAGCCTCATACCAGAGAGCATGTATGCAAGTGAGGGGGTTATGAAGGAGTGTGTGTAATGAGAGAGGTAAGAGTCTTATAATTAAGGAGGAGCATAAATAATAATGAAAGTCATTAGTGCCACTCGGTTGAAAGAATGTCATCAATGTAATTGGGGCATTAAAGTGAAATCCATTATGACAAACATTAACACATACAGAGGAGGGGAAAATGTGGTTATCTTGAGTTTGACAGATAGTGTCAGCTTCCAGTGGGGCCCAGATGGCATTCAGGAAAATGTTATGAGCAGTTTTATTTTAATATTTTTGGTTATGTGATATTTGGGAATCGAATGACACAAACACATGAGGAATTTTCACATGCCTGGCCTTGAAGCGGCTGGCAGAGAGGGGAGGTCAGCGGAGGCAGCAGCCGACTGGAGGACTTCCATCTCAGTGCACGATGTTTTTTCTTAGGTGTTGTGAAAACTCAAGGCATATGATGCAGCCTGGCATTTTTTCCTCTGTGAAATTCCCTGTTGAACCAGACATGCAGTTTGGATGCTTTCTTTAAAAAATAGCAAAGTGTGGGGGGAGCGACAGGGATGAGAATGAGGACATTTAAACAATTATGCAGGAAATTATATGATGCTAAAATTGAACACGGACAGACTGTGCAATGGCAGGATTCCCACTCGTGCTGAGCTTTGCAAAGTAGAGGATTTTTTTCTCTCTCTGGGACTGTCATTTTTGAGCGTGAAATAATTTAGAATATAAAACAAAAGAAAAAATTTAAATATGTCTAGAGATGGAGGCAAAGAAAAACAAAAAAGAAGGCAGTTGTAAAATATAAGAGAATTAAGATGAAATGTGAGAGAGAGAGAGAGAGAGTGTGTGTGTGTGTGTGTGTGTGTGTGTTCAAAAGGAGAAAATGATAAATGATGGCAGTGGTTTGGAAAGAGGTATGTTCTTCTCTGGGGTTTCTTTTTTGTTTTTTAAATAAATTTATTTATTTTATTTATTTATTTTTGGCTGCATTGGGTCTTTGTTACTGCGCACAGGCTTTCTCTAGTTGCAGCGAGCGGGGGTTGCTCTTCGTTGCGGTGCATGGGCCTCTCATTGTGGTGGCTTCTCTTGTTGTGGAGCATGGGTTCTAGGTGCGCGGGCTTCAGTAGTTGTGGCACGTGGGCTCAGTAGTTGTGGCTCACGGGCTCTAGAGCGCAGGCTAAGTAGTTGTGGTGCACGGGCTTAGTTGCTCCACGGCATGTGGGATCTTCCCGGAACAGGGATCGAACCTGTGTCCCCTGCATCGGCAGGTAGATTCTTAACCACTGCGCCACCAGGGAAGCCCTCTGGGGTTTCTTTTCAGGGTAGGACAGACTCGAGGGGATTGAGTCTCTGCCAGCAGGGGTATCATGAGGATTCAATGAGTCTATATATGTAAAAGCCTTAGCACACTGACTAATGGTAAACCCTCAATAAATGGGAGCTATAATAACTATCATAAGTGTTATCGTATGTCAAGACTGGTAGAGCAATCCATATATGGGGGGGTCTAGATTATTCATTCATGATGGGGAAGAGGGAGGAGTACATTGACATCTGTGTCAAACCCACTGTATGCAAAGAGATTTAGATAATATGTTAGCTCATTTAATCCACATGGCAAACCTGCTCAGCAGGTATTATTGCCTATAATCTAGGAGACAAAGGCTCAGTTTAACGCATGTAAAGCAGTTAAAACAGTGATTGGTACATAATAAAGTCTCAATAAATATTAGCTCTTATGATTGCCACACTCGAAGTCACACAGCCAACCATTGGAAGAGTCAGGTTTTAAATCCTTCTCTCTTTAATTCCAGTTGCACCAAGCTTCCTCTCACCTGACTCACCTGGAGCAATCTGCATCCCACAGATGAACATTCTAGGGTGAAAAGGCTGTGGAGACAGCTGGGATGTGATGGAAAGTCTTTGAAGCTTGGAGCCAGATACTTAAGTCGAAATCCCTGATACTTAGATGCATGGTTTGTGTAGTGCACATGCAGTCATGGTGCCCAGAGTTCCCTTCAAGGAAGGACTGGCTACCCCAGTTACTGGGAAAACTGTTAGTGCTCATATAAGGTCATGGCCCTTCCTGAGATAGTCCATACTTGATCTTGATGACTAATGGCCGTGGAAGTGTGAAGGCATAGACATCCCAGCTTAGTAGGAACGACTCAGAGGGGATATTATAGCTCTAGGGCTCCTCGCATGCAGGGGTGTGTGTGTGTGTATGGATGTGTCTGAATGTTGCCCGAAGCTGTCAGAGGTCCTGCATGACAACTAGACTCCTCCTTCCCATGCCCTGTGTTTTCCATCCCTTCCACAAGAGTGGATCCCAAACACTCTTTTTAATAAACATTCTGCATATTAAACTCTAGTTCAGAATCTGCTTCCTGGGGAATTCAAGTGGAGACAGTTTTGAATATGCGAAGGGAAGTGGTATGGTAGTTGCCTAAGAGATTTCTGTGAGGCTCTGAGGGGAACTAGTCAGCCTATTCAGGCAGGAACACAGCTCTGAGCACATAAAGGAGTTTCAGAAAATATTACTGAATCTAAAGCTGAGTTGATTAAAGAAAAGATGCTGAGTACACATCATAACATCAGCACTGAGCAGGATCATTCAGGGCGGCTGAAGAATTTCAATCAGCATCTCCGTCCCACCCTGAGGAGATGCCATCCTGCATTCAGGTTCATCCCTAGGGAGCTTGCCAGGAGACAGAAGAGACTGTTTGAGTAACAATGTCTTGCTGAACTTCCCCCATCTATGTGCTCTGAGGTAGGAAAAAACCTATTTAAAATGAATATCAAAGACATCAGAGAAGAACAAAAAAGCGTCATAAAATGACAACATTTAAACCTAAGAGGAAATGCAGAGAACAGGCTTGTGTCTTGATTTAGGAAGCCTGACTTAAGAGTCTAAATAATAAGTAATAATAATAATAATAAGAGTGGAACTAAGGAGGAACAATCAGAAGCAAGAAATGGACTGACTTAATTTTGTCTGTTTGCGTGCTTGTGTTTTTTTGTTTGTTTGATTGATTGATTGATTGATTGATTGATGGCTGCTTTGGGGTCTTCGTTGCTCGCACGGGCTTTCTCTAGTTGCGGCGAGCGGGACTACCCTTTGTTGCGGTGCATGGGCTTCTCATTGTGGTGGCTTCTCTTGTTGCGGAGCATGGGCTCTAGGCGTGTGGGCTTCAGTAGTTGTGGTGCATGGGCTCAGTAGTTGTGGCTCACGGGCTCTAGAGCGCAGGCTCAGTAATTGTGGCGCATGGGCTTAGTTGGTCCACGGCATGTGGGATCTTCCCGGCCCAAGGATCAAACCCATGTACCCTGCATTGCCAGGCAGATTCTTAACCACTGCACCACCAGGAAAGTCCCTGCTTACTTGTTTTTAAATTACATTTTTATTAATTTTAAAGTAGATGAATAATATATAAATATGATCTCATAATAAAAAAGGACCTAACCCTAAAGGACTAGATCCTGCTCACCCTAGAGGTTTTTGGCAATAGAAAACATTGTTGGGCTAGCGATTCTTTTCTATTAGTGAATACAATATTTGCTTTTATATTTTTATTTGTTTTTTTAGAATTTTCAATTACTTTTTGAGTCTTTTTTAACTTACATTTTTCTTCAAGATATCTTATTTCTTCAAACTCTTAAAAATTATTTGTAGAAGGTTATTCATAACTTATTTTGGAATTAAACAAAAGGAACCTCACATTTGTAGCAATATTACCCTTATACTTACTAAGAGTGTTTATTTGTATATTGTTCCTTATTTTCTTAGAGAATTATCTGATTTTCAAAGAATGAACTGTTTGCGGGAAAAATAATCTTTGTTATAATTAAAATTACAGTAATTTAATCATTATACTTTTATATTATTTTAATTTTTGGTTTAACTACAATTGTCTTTCTATCTTTTACAGTTGGATATTTAGATAATCACATCAACTGTTTTTGTAATTATCTATCTATCTACCTGTCAATCTCTATCCATTATTTGTAGGGCTGTGAAATCCCCTCTGAGCACAGCTTTAGCTACTTCCTAGTGGCTTGAAAAACAGGTCATTTATTTTAAATAGTTTCTATATTGTTACTGCATTTTAACTAGTTTATTATTTAAAAGTATAAAATTTAATTTCTCAATGTGTTTTGGAGGGCATTAGCCATTAATATATTATTGATTTATAATTCAGTTTCATCAAGGTTAGAAAATAGATTGTCTGCATTTATTTTTTAATTAGAGATAATTCCCTGTTGCCTAGCATATAATCTGTATTTATAATGTTTCCTAGGTTTGTAAAGAATGCATATTTTTTCTTTGGAAATTATGAGCTGCTCTAGAGAGCTATTTGATCGTACTTATTGTTTGTGTCACTTAACTCTTATATCTTTACTATTTTTCCCTTCTTTTAGGGAAAAGGTTTCAAAGTCTCTCCTATGAATTCTCCCACTTCAGCTTTATATATTTGTGAAGCTATTGCAAAATCTCTTTGCATTTTCAAAATTCCATCATTAGAAATGGATTACTTTCCATCCAAATGGATTTTTATTTTCAAAAATTTTCTAAAGAAATACCATCAGCCTTAGAAAAGGTGATACTTCCAGCTGGCCTGGCAATCACAAGGTATTGATGCCTCTCTCTTCCCTCCTGGGCCTTTGCCAGTCTTGGCTAATTGATCAAGGTCTTCCTTCCTGCAGAGTCCAGATGCTACCTTGGAATATACTGCTCAAGTCAGTTGCTACCAACTGATCACAGTTTGCCCTTCAGTTAAACCCTATTTGCCCTCCCTGTTTTAAACATTATTAGTCAATGTAAGAAAGTAAAGTTGACCAATGCCTACTAGGTTTGGAGGGATGCCTCAGATTAATACTTTATCTGTCAAGCTAAAGCTGTTGGCCAGCACTGTTTAACATGGGAAATCTCAAGATAAAAAGTATCCTTGAGACCTTCTCAAAATAATTATTTGACAAAGTCCAGACAACCAAGTGATGAATCAAAATAAACAATTCTGCATTAAAGAAACTATGGTCATGTAATCCATCAAAATAAGATTAAACAATTATAGTTACAGGACGAATATACACAGTTTATACTCTGACCATGGAAATAAAGAATGTTACTGGCTGGAAATAAGTTAAAAGAGCTGATCTGTGATTATTGGGAGGATATTTTGGGGGAAGGAAAAAAGCTGTTGACCTCACCTAATCTTCTTTTAAACATATTGGTAACTAAACCTCTTGGTAAATAATGATATTTGGTAGGAGGGAGGGTTCTTATCTATGGAATTGTCTTCACAGAATACCCATGGGTTAGGATTGCCTATGATGAACAAGACTAGTACAAATGGATTTATGAAACATAATTCCCAAGAAATATTATATAAGCTATATGACAATCTGGAATATCAAATGAAAATGTCTCATGACTAAAATGTTTTCCACTGTGTAAGACTCTGGCAAATTTCAATTAGAGGCCTCCTATATGACTGTAGTCCAAAGACCTCTTCTCAGAAGGAAGAATATGAGGAACCATTAATGGTCTCTGGGACCTCTCTTCATTTTGCTTGGGCCTCTCAATTCTTGCATATTGAAATTATTAGTAAAGCTTGGTGTTGAGTAAGGCCATTCATTTTCTTGACTCATATTTGACAATCAATTCTTCATGTTTGCTGAGTAAGAAAATTGGGAAGATGCATAGACAGAAGTACAAAACTGAGTATTTCATCTTTCTTAGCATGAAATCCAGCAAAATTGAAACATGGGACTAACAAAATGTTTTACTCTCAACCTGTTAATGTTTTTCAAAGTATTTTTTACATACTTAGGGGATTTTTAGGCAATTCCATCACTTAAAGTTTAAAATGTTTACCTATTATTTAACAAATCATTTTGTTTTGCTTCTATTTCTCCTCATTCTATATACGGGTAATTTATTATTATTAAAGGTAGCATGTACTATAAAATCCCTGAAAAATGTTTTGTTTCTATTTACCTACCCGTACTTTTTTTTCAAGGAGAACACACATGTTATAAAGATTATTTAACATTAAATTCTTTATAATATGTGTGAATAATTTTCAAATGATAAATTATTTATTATTTATTTAAAAACTGTATGCCAGATCCTTAGTAAGGATTGATTTAACAAATGTCAGAGCTTATAGAAATGCTAAAGGATGGGGAAGAAAATGATTAAAATGTGGAACCCAGCATTCTCAATCCTAACATTTTGTCTCCAATCTGGTAATTTATACAGATTTTTAGAGTGTTCATTCTCCCTTATTTTTTCTACATGCACAGCTGCTTATAATGTCCTAAGCAGTATTTTAAGTGATGATAAAAAGAAAAAGGATAGAAAATCTTCCCTCAAGGAGTTAAGGGTTCAAAATAAAAGTAGAAGTGTGGTGTATTGTTAAAGGTAACAAGCTCTGTATAAAGAGACTTGGAAGAGGAAACAGTAACTGCCTGGGGCAGCTAAGGAAGGCTTCCATGAAGAGGAGATCAGTGTATAAACTAGGGACATCTAATTCATGGTATATAGGAAAGTTTTAAGACTTTGATATTCCATTATTCAAAATAACACCTTGAATGGGGTACAAAATACAACATCACACCTGATTGAAATAGACATTGAAATAGTCATGAATAGTCATGTCAACACTGTAAACCTTGACAATTAACATCATTATGGATTGACATAAACTCTTTGGGTTTCATTTTCTTCATCAGATAAAAAGTGGGGTTGAATTGCATTACCCAATACTTTTTGAACCCAGGAATCAGTGTTACCAAGGCTAATAATAAATTTATACCAGAAGACAGACTATAACCAAAACCTACCCTAGGAGGCATTATTTTAGCAATCAGGCAGCAGGTGTGAGAATCCTGATATAAGAAGTTGGAAAGAGCAAAATGCCTGACAAAATTGTTACCTACAGTAACCTAAGAAGCAAATCACATTCCTTACATACATGAGGGCATAGGGGGAAAGTATGAAGACAGAACTTGTTAGCAATGTGTGTAGAATATTATTGGATGCTTTGGCAAAGTGTTAAAAGAAAGAGATTAACTCCAGATAGAATTGGCTGGTTTCCAAATAAAAATGAAGGAAAGCAAAGGTTCTAATGTTGGAAAAGCATACTGCATCTAAACCCTAGTTAAGATGGCAAATATAGAGGTTTTGAATGGAAATATGCCCAGTAAATCTGATCAATTGATTAAAATGATGTAAGCAAAAATCAAAGTAAGAGTATAGCCTACATACTTATTGTTAAAATTTTTCAGTGGGTTATTGTGCCTCAGGGAAAAGATTGAACAAAGGGTTTGGCCTTTACACCTGTTATTGTAGATAACCTCTTAGAAGCAGCATAGAGAGAGAGAGACAGGGAAAGAGAACGGGAGGTGTGGGGAGCAAGGAGGAGGAACAGGAAAAGTTTAATAAACCGCCATGAGTGTAGTTAGCACATAGAATTTACTGGTATCAAACTATAAGAAGCCAAGTAAGTTTTGAAAGATAGTTACTACCAAAGAAACCAAGAGCTTGAGACTTAAAATGACCCTTTGGCTCTCAAATTGCTGCAGGCAAAAGGCAGAATAAGAAAGTCACACAACCCTCTAGGTGGGCCAAGGAGGATAATGGAAAAAGAACCACCCCCCAGAAGGCATTGCCTAGAGACTCGAAGAGCAAAGACAAGGTTGCTTCTTTCCAAGAACAGAATCAAGACTTAAAGACTTCTCTGTATACAGAGAATGGAAGACCTTAAGAATGTCTGCCCAGAGGATTTCAAATTTGATACAAACCTGTGGCTGGTATGTATTTCCCATTTTTCCACTTTCCAACTGGGAGTGTTTACTGTGGTTATCCTCTCCTGTCCAATCTCTGCATTTGAGGGTAGGTTGATAGGGTGTCAGGAAATGCCTTTTAATTCACAAATTTCTGTAACATTCTATGAAGGTTCTTCTGAACCTGATATATAGTAATCACTACACATCACTAAGAGATCCTAGACTTTGAAATAAATGTGTTGATTAGTTGATATTTGGGATTGTCTCCCATGACAAGCGAGTAAATGGGTTTTGTTATTGTTTTGGGGTTTGTTTCCTAAATGTGTGGGAAGAAGAGAACAAAGAGATATATGGTGATCACTAGGATAGAAAATTACGGTATTTATATATTTATATGTCTGAAATTCAAAAAATATCAAGGTTAGCTGAGTTTAATTAGTGTTCATGTCTAGGTGTTTGATGGCTCAGCAATGTTTTGGATGAGTAATAATATAAAGACATACATGCTATATAAGTCAATGTACACTTATTTGCTTTTCTTGTCTTCACTTCGGGTAAAATCAATAATTATGTTTTTATGTAAACTTTGTCCCCTAATTTGTGTTCAAGTGACAATAGTAATAGAAAAGGTTAAAATATAAAGTAGAGCGACTTCCCTGATGGTCCAGTGGTAAAGAACCCGCCTTCCAATGCAGGGGACATGGGTTTGATCCCGGATGGGGAACTAAGATCCCACATACCACAGGGCAACTAAGCCCGCGCCACAACTGCTGAGCTCGCGCATCTCAATGAGAGAGCCCGCGTGCTGCAAACTACAGAGCCCACGTATTCTGGAGCCCACGCGCCACAACTAGAGAGAGAAAACCCACACGCCACAACTAGAGAGAAGCCTGCATGCCCCAACGAAGGATCCCACGTGCAGCAACAAAGATCCCGTGTGCTGCAACTAAGACCCGATGCAGCCAAAATAAGTAAATAAATAATAAATATTTAAAAATATATATACAGTAAAGATATATTCAAAGTGCAGACAGTTTGATTATGAAACAAGCGTAAACAATAAAAAATATAGAGTATAGATTTTCAGGAATGTTATTTTTCTTCTAGATTGTTTATTATTTTTTATTAAAATAAACTAAAATAAATCAAATCACTAATTTGAACAAAATATAGTAAATTAATTTGGATTTATATTTTTTGATTATTTAAATCAAATGCATTACTCTTTAGATATAAAACTATTCACAATTCTAGCCTTTAATGTCCATCTAGATGCCAGTGTAAACAATCAGTATTGTCCTTCAGACATATTGCCCAATTTTATCAAATAAAAATGCAAGACACCCCATTAAATTTGAACCTCAGATAAACAGCAATAGTTTTTTGTACAAGTATGTTCCAGATATTGCATTAAGGCATACTTATTCTAAAACAATTACGCATTTTTAAATCTAAAATTCAAATTAAACTGACTGTCCTGTATTTTATCTGGAAACCCTAATATACGTATAAATTTAAGAGTAATTGAATTTGCTTAATATTGCAACATGTGGGCTTCCCTGGTGGCGCAGTGGTTGAGAGTCCGCCTGCCGATGCAGGGGACGCAGGGCCGTGCCCCGGTCCGGGAGGATCCCACATGCCGCGGAGCGGCTGGGCGCGTGAGCCATGGCGCTGAGCCTGCGCGTCCGGAGCCTGTGCTCCGCAACGGGAGAAGCCACAACAGTGAGAGACCCACGTACCGCAAAAAAAAAAAAA
>NC_041231.1:53512392-53516445 GCF_002837175.3 Physeter macrocephalus | reverse complement strand
AAAAAAAAAAAAAAAAAAAAAAAAAAAATTGCAACATGTTCCAGAGTCACTAGATACAACTGTTGCAAATAGTATGGTGATATGTAAGTAAATATCTGAGGAGGAATTAATTGAAAACCACAAGTAGCAACAAAACAGACACTTGGCAATACAGGGAACATATTTCAATATATTAAAAAAAAAAACATTAAATTCACACCCAGAGGATAGATTTGACATGTTAATTAATTTGTCTTTTCTCTTACCTAAGTGCTTCCACTGCTCAAATTCCTCCTGCTTTCAGTCTTCATACTTAGCAATGCCAGGCATTTTCAAGGTAGTCTAACACAGGTGTCTTCTGTCTCTAGGCCATAGGGCAGAAGTCCTGGAGAAGGGTTTTCCCCCAACACCTGACACCTGCAATGGGATTAGTCATGGGGGTGGAGTTAAGAGTTATGACTTATGCTCTACCATGCAGAGTCCTTCATCCCAATATCATTGGGGCACATGTATTCCTTAGTGTGTGTGTGTGTGCGTGCGTGCGTGTGTGTGTGTGTTCTTATAAAATCCTGGGCTCTTGAACACCCAGGACCCAGAGTAGACATCCCTCATACCCAGGTGTAAAATGAATAAATTAGACCTTAGATACATTTCTTTCTGACTATCTCTGCTCTGACAATTCCCCAGTCCCCTTTGTAGGCCCCCTTTAGTCCACGTGACTAGTCCTGGGCAATGGACTCTGAGCAGAACTGGGTGCTGTGTGTCATATCTGTGCCAATTCAGAGCTGGTATGACATCCTTCAACTGTCTCCAATCAGGTCTACTGTGGCGATGGCGGCACAAGACTGTAGGGCCTCCATTTTTGACCAAGTGGAAAAGAGCCTGGCACCAACCCACATTAGATATGGAGCAAAAGCAAAAAAATAAACGTCTGTTAGGACAAAAACAGAAGGATTTTGGAGGTTTTTTCCTTCCATCAAAGCATAGCCTGGCATAATATGAATAATATCAGTTCCATACTTTAAAAGAGCTTTCCACATTCTAAGATTATGTATCCACCTGGTTTTTTTAAAATCGTAGTTTGTGCTTTTTAAATTGATATTTAAATATTTAATCAAACTGGAATTTTATTTTAGTGTAACATATACCATACATATTTAAGGTGTTATTCCAAAAAACCTGTCCAGACAAAATTTATTACCTAATCAGTGATTTCCCCAGTAATTTCCAATAAAAATTTTATCATCCACCAAATCAGGGGTCACAAACTATGTTCTGCAAGCCAAATCTGCCTGTTTTTTAAAAAATAAATAAAGTTTTATTAGAACCCAGTTGTGCCCATTTGTTTACATGGTGCTGTGGCTGCTTTCATACTATGGCCGAATTGAGTAGCTGTGACCAAGACCGTATTCAACTGAAAGACAAAAAGTAAAGTTCAAAAATATAGCCAGGATAATCATTAAAAAGAAGAATTCCCAACAAAAAATAGAGATAAATATGTGAGGTATTGGATATGTTACCTAGATGATGAGAATCCTTTCACCATGTGTACGTATATCAGATCACCACCATGTACACTTTGAATGTCTTACAGTTTTGTTTGTCAGTTATACCTCAATAAAAGTTGGGGGGAAAAAGAAAAAGAAGAATGGGATCTTGCCTAGAACACATCAAGCCTTAGTATAACCCATCAGTAATTAGAACAGTGTGATACTGGTTAGATGAAAACTTAGTGCTATCACCTCATTTTGGAAATTTAAAAATAAAAATGATGCTTTAAGGTGGAAATGACTTATTGAGATTGCATAGTTGATTTCATGGCTGATTTAGGACCAAACTCCTGGCCTCCTGCAACCCACTCTTGGTCTCTGTTTACTTCAGTACATGTTACTTTCTCACAGACCGACTAGCTTTATAAAGCAGGGAATCTAGGTTATACTGTGGTAACAAAAAATCTGCAAAAGTCAGTGGCCTAAAACATAATTTTTTTTTTCTTGCTTAGTTTGTCTGACATGGGTCACTGTTGCAGTCCGCTCCACACAGTCACTCAGGGACCCAGTTTGATGCAGGCTGTCACCATGGAGCTGGACTATCTGGGCATCTGACCTCCTCTGTGGTTGTGTGGGGGCCAAGGAGAACCCAGAGGATTTTGCAGAGGCTTCTTACTGCCTCAGCCCAAAAGTGATATGTACAACTCTGTTCACTTATTGTTGGTGAGAATTTGTCACATGGCCAAGCCTGACTGCCAGAAGGCTGGGACGTGTGCTGTCCTCTAAAGGAAAGAAGAAGTGGGTGTGGTGAGCCCTGGGTTACAATTGCATGTGATGAAGTGGGAGTAACTGAATTGTTAGACTGGTGATTTCTTTCTTTCTTTTTTTAATATTATTGGAGTGTAGTTGATTTACAATGTTGTGTTAGTTTCAGGCGTACAGCAAAGTGATTCAGTTATACATACACATATATTCATTCTTTTTCAGATTCTTTTCTCATATAGCTTGTCACAGAATGTTGAGAAGAGTTCCCTGTGCTATATGGTAAGTCCTTGTTTATTATCTATCTTATATATAATAGTGTGTGTATGTTCATCCCAAGCTCCTGATTTATTCCCCCCGCCATCATCCCCTTTGGTAACTATAAGTTTGTTTTTGATATTTGTAAGTCTGTTTCTGTTTTGTAAATAAGTTCATTTGTGTCCTTTTTAAAATTAGACTCTGCATATGAGTAATATCATGTTATATTTGTCTTTCTCTGTCTGACTTACTTCACTCAGTGTGATCATCTCTAGGTCCATCCATGTTGCTGCAAATGGCATTATTTCGTTCTTTTTTATGAATGAGTGATATTCCATTGCATATATGTACCGCATCTTTATCCATTCATCTGTCGATGGACATTTAGATATGCTTCCATATCTTGGCTATTGTAAATAGCGCTGCAGTGAACATTGGGGTTCATGTATATTTTCTAATTATGGTTTTCTCCAGATATATGCCCAGGAGTAGGATTGCTGGATCATATGGTAGTTCAATTTTTAGTTTTTTAAGGAACTTCCATACTGTTCTCCATAGTGGTTGTACCAATTTACATTCCCACCAACAGTGTAGGAGGGTTCCCTTTTCTCCACACCCTCTTTTTTTTTTTTTTTTTTTTTTGGTATGCGGGCCTCCCTCTGTTGTGGCCTCTCCCGTTGCGGAGCACAGGCTCCGGACGCGCAGGCTCAGCGGCCATGGCTCACGGGCCCAGCCGGTCCGCGGCATGTGGGATCCTCCCAGACCGGGGCGCGAACCCAGTTCCCCTGCATCGGCAGGCGGACGCGCAACCGCTGCGCCACCAGGGAAGCCCCTCATTGTAGTTTTGATTTGCATGTTTCTGATAGTTAGTGATGTTGAGCATCTTTTCATGTGGTTTTTGGTCATCTGTATCAGACCAGTGATTTCTTATCTGATTGTTTCTCTCCCACAGAAGCTTCCGTTTTTTTAACATATTCCTGACTCTCTGTGTCTGTACCCTCATCCTGAGAGTTGAAGGATAAATATATGTCAAATCAGTGATTTTGGCTCTGTGTGCTTAAAATGGTTAAAATGATAAGCAAAAAACAGAGGATGAAAACAATGGTTCGGAGGCTTGCTCATGGCTCCTAGGGATCTGCTTTATTTCTGGAGTGAAGGAGGGCAGAGTCCACCAAATCATCTGCAAATTCTTGGCCTGAAAGAGTTCTCTCAGCTTCCTCAAATATTTACCATTTTTTAATAGAAAAAAAAGTGTTTGGTGTTTGTGTTAAGGGAAAAGCTTGAAGCAAAAAGATAATTAGTAAATTCACAGAAGTTTTATTTACTTCTCTTTCCAAAATGAAAATTTTGCCTTATGACAATTCAATTAAAAATACACACATAGGGCTTCCCTGGTGGCGCAGTGGTTGAGAGTCTGCCTGCTGATGCAGGGGACACGGGTTCATGCCCCGGTCCGGGAAGATCCCACGTGCCGCGGAGCGGCTGGGCCCGTGAGCCATGGCCGCTGAGCCTGCGCGCCCGGAGCCTGTGCCCCGCAACGGGAGAGGCCACAACAGTGAGAGGC
>NC_041231.1:53489753-53512378 GCF_002837175.3 Physeter macrocephalus | reverse complement strand
AAAAAAAAAAAAAAAAAAAAAAACACACATAACAACATTTCGTAGGTTTTTAATGGTATATTTATTTTTTTATTCTATGTAATTTATACCAGGAGGCAAAGGTCAACCAGCTCTTTAATAAAGATTAGTAATCAAAACAAAAGATATTCTGAAGCTGATGTAGCATCTTTAAATCTAGTATTATGCCAAAATGTAAAATAAAGGCATGTTTGACAGGCAGTTCAGATTTAAAGATTTACACTAAAGGGATAATCCTCCAGTTTGGAAGCCACACCCTCCAGTAGCCTTCACTTTTGTATAATACCCATGTTTTGTATTTAATACACCACTCTGCTGTCATTAATATATTGATATAGTCAATGTCATGGAGATAATGCCCATGACTTATTCTAAAGAAGAGAACAAGGAGCACATTATAAAGTGACATGCATTTTGCAATCCATTTATGCAAAATATACCTATATATTTATGGATATATATGCACAGAAATTGGCTAAGCATAAAAGTGATGACTGTTGAGGTGGTGGTATTTTGGGAGATTTTATTTTGTTCCTTTTTCATTTTGATTTCCACCCTCATTTTGTTTTTTACGATAAATCTCTATAGATTTTGCAAACGTGCATTTATTTTCAAAATGAAAAAAATGCTTTGGAGAGTTAGCTTTGGAGAACAAATTGTACATTCATGTAGAATTATAAATCTGCACATTGTTCTTTAGTTGCTGGATATTGGCCTACAACTGGGTTTCCAGTAAGATCATAGTACTCTTTTGAAATAGTAGCACTGTGAATATATTTTACCTTTTAAACACACACACACACACACCATTTTAAGTTATGAAGAACAGTTAAAAATGCAAATGTGCTATACTTCATTAGAGATGGATTGTAGCTGTTTTATTCTAGTGGCTAATTCGTAGACCTTTTAATGTTATCTCATTGTGGAGAAGCCAAATATATTATTCCAGTTCTGAATAACTTGGTAACCTTTTTTGTCTCCCTTTGTGTGAAAAAGGGAGCAGTGTCCATTGTGGAAGAAAATGCTGTATCTCAGGGCCAGGAATGTAAAACTAGAGACAGGATTACACAGCGCTTTGGCAAATGCTAGATTATGCTCTGTATCATTCCTTGCATTGCAGGGAGAAACATTTTCCTCTATCCTTCCCAAATATGCCCCTGATGCTTCTGCTTCATTTCTGCTTTCAATTCTGGGCTCCGTTTTTAAAAACCAAAAACATCTTTCGTGGGTTCCGTGGGAAGTTGAGAACGCTTCATGCTGAAGGAGGTCCTAGAGGGCAGAGCTAACCCTAGGCAGGTAAAGAGGCCCCTAGACATCTTGCCTGAACACACGCCTGCTCTGCAGTCAGATTCCCTGCATCTGAGTGCCCTGCTGCCTGGAACACAGGCCTCGGCTACGCAGAAGTCACGGGTCCCTCAGGGCAGTGGATGCAGAGAAGGAAGATGCACAGTGCTCAGGGGGACCAGGGGCCCAAACCCCCAAATACTAAGGTTGTGTCTAAATGCCGGTATTTCCTTCCCAAGAGATGCTAAAAAGAAATACGCAGTTTAGTCAACAGCCTTTCTTGTCTTTTGATGCTCAGATGACAGGTTTCCTAAACCTCTCTTCAGCTTTTTCTTCTTGTTGTCCCTCCTCTGATTTAGATGCATCTCCATGAAAACACTACACGCATTCCTTTTTGAGGAAATTTCTGGGTTTGCCCTCTCAGCAAAGCATCACCGTGTGCATGTGCTGGCCAGTGTTCATTTCTGGTCTGCCTGTGAGAACATCAAGGGTTCATGGAGATCATTTTCTTGTACGGCACACAGCAGACTCCAGAGGGATCTGTGCCATCAGAACATTTGGTTTCTAGTCTCCCAAGTCCTCTTTGTTTTTGATCGTGACATTTCTTCATGCTCAGATGCATACGTGATGTAACATTCTTTGTTGATGTTCTTAAATGTGTTTTAGAGTTATTTTGGCTTAGCACGAATTAAGAATGGGGAACTAAACTTTTCTGATTAAAATGTTACTCTCCCCCCCCCCCTCCTCCTTCTTATTCCCCTGCCTTTCTGTACCAGGCATATCTGTATGGCTTTAAACCCAAGACTCGTATTTAATAGACCCTAGACTGTTATGTTGGAAATAGGGCAAATGAGAAGTCTCTCTGGGGGGTTTGTGAGCCTTTGTTGTGATGGGGGAGAATGCCCTAAAGGGGAGTTCCTAGCAGCCTAATTGTTGAGAAATGATGGAAGTTCAACAGCATGGAAATTTACTTCTCGCTTCAGCTGAAAAGGTGCTTATAAAGGTAGCTGGGCTATTTTAGCAATTTGCCTTATTTTGAAAATCCAATTTGAAAGCTTCATTAAAGGGCACTAATCTAATGTCTTAAGGGAATATGTGTAAAGGAGCTTATCAACAATCTTAGATGTTTGCCGGTGTGTAGGTGAACTCAACTCCCCAAGCTGGCATTACCTGGTTACCTGTATGCCCTTTCATTTCAAACACAATACCAAATAAATTCAAAAGCATCCAGACCAAGAGACTAACAGCACAGCTTCTGCTTGCCGCACGACAGGCCAATAAATTGGGAGATGAGTTCTTGGGGCAAGGAATAGTGAGTGACTTTATTCGGAAAGCCAGCAGACCGAGAAGAGGGCGGACTAATGTCCTGGAGAACCATCTTACCCCAGTCAGAATTCAGGCTTCTTTTATAGTAAAAAGGGGAGGAGGTGTGGTTGGTTGTTACAAACTTCTTGGGGCAGGAATCCTCTGTTCTTGCAGCTGTCCACCTAGGTCAGGCCAGGATGCTCCTGTAAACCTCCAACAAGGCAAATTGTTGTTCTCTGTTCTGCAACTTTTTACCTCTGTATGAATGGAAGAGTGTTATGCTCTTAAAGGTCAGAGCCTTGAAAATAGGCTATCATGTGTATTCCAGGCTATAGGCAACATTCTTAACTCAAAGCAAAAGCTATAGAATACAAAGATTAAAGTAAAAGAAACGGATCTAATATGGAGTCAGATTTGTTCTTCCCTGTTGCACTTCCTTTTTCCCCCATTACCACCACTTCCCACCCCTAAAGGTAGGATGCTTTCAGTGCAGAAACACCTCTGCATCGGCATCAGCATCACAGATGTCATCCAGAAGTCCGAAAAGGTAGACAGCGGTTTTAGTGAGGTTAGTGGTAGTTAATATACAGCAGGCCAAGGGCCTTAAGGAATGGTAACTGTTTCAGATTGTTTGAGGAAATACAAACACCTTCCAAATGCCTAGAAGAGTCACATACTGCTCACTGCCTGCCTAATATTCCCAGAAGTATATTTCAGGCCCACATTGGGATGCAAAAGTTAAAATTGGATAGCTGAATTCTGATTACCTGCATGGCCTCAAATAAACTTGAACCTTCTCTAGTCCCTAATTTGTTGACTACATATGAGAAAAGGTAGAAAAATTTAGCTGAATTAAATGAATATTATTTTTCTTTGTCACACTTTCCTTTCCAAATAAAGGTTAAGCTCTATGAGAAATTGCATTAAGTTTCATCATCAAGCTTGTCTATACACTGATAAGATATTGAAACATTCTGTCTTTTTCTTTTACATAATCACCGAAGTATGTACTAAGAGTGCTGTTTGAATTCCCCTTCCCCCGATCAATTGTTATAATTTCTAATCCAGTTTATAGAATCGAGTTCCTGTGTGTGTGTGTCTGTGTGTGTATGTGTGTGTCTGTGTATTTCCAGAGTGAAGTTCGATCTAGAAGACTTTGTGTTAAGAACAAGCTCTTCAGGTTTCCTCTTAGTAGCTTACCCATTCACCCATTCAGGAGCTGCTTAGGTGTAGTTCTGTCCAAAAAGAAAATCAAGTACACTGACCCTCCTTCCGTGCAGTCCCAATCGTGTGAGTTTAAGACACAGCACAACTTGTCACAACAGTTTCCCCCAAGGAAAGTAGATTTTTTTAGATCATGACTTGAGATGAAGGGAAGAGAATTAGAAATACTTTTGATGAATTTTTCCTTGAATTCCATATGGCTGGAAGGAGGGGAGAAATGCCTGTCAAAATGTTTTTGGAGAGGACTAAGTCAAAGTCTCAAAAACTAGATCAACAGAAGGGTCTTGAATTCTTTAGGCTTCATTTGCTGAAACCTCATACAACAGATTTATTCTTATTCCAGCACGGCTGATCCCCAAGGGAGGCAATTTCCAATATTTGGGAAATATGTATTCATCAAAGACCAGTACAACTTTATCCTAATTCTTTTCATAGCATTTGCTAGAACCACACATACCATCTGTTTGATATTTTAATCAATCTCTTAGCATATATGAACATGGCTACTGCTGTTGAAATTACATTTCTATAAAAAGTGGAAGGCGCCTCCCTTAATAAATCTGTTTATGATGTCTGTTATCGGGAATGGGTGTCAATAAATGGAACTAAAAGGACATTTATTGACGTGTATTACTAGTTATTTGTTGTCTCTTCATGGGGTTACTAATTGCAGCTGTTAAAAGTTGATTTTCTCCTCTCCAATTTATTGTGGGATGGGGCATTCATTGCGCCAGATCCATAGTTATTCAGTGCCTACATTTCAGAAGCTGAATTGCTGGATACTGTCAGAATGAGCTTTGGCAATTCCATGCAGGCGTGTACAAGTATAATTTTGCTTCCCGTTAATAACAGCCTAGCAAGGAAGCTCAGAATCAAATGCCTTGCTCTCAGCTGGGGGCAGAACGCCAGAATGATCTATCTTGGCTGGTGACCTATAATGTTGGAAAAGTAGGCTCCACATTCACTCAGGAGGGGTGGGCGGTATTCCGGAAATGTATTCCCATTCCTCCACTATTCCTTTTTTTTTTTTTTTTCCTTTTGGTAGTGTGTGCCTTGAAACAATGGGGAAAAAATGAATTACAGATAATAAAAATAGCACATCTCCAGAACAAACGGGAAATGCAGCGCTTTTATTTCTTGGGTTGTCAACTCGGCGCCCTGCCCCACGCCCTAGCCTGCCGGGGTTTCTGGGGCACCTCTGCGATTCTTAGTCAGCGCCCGAGTGGGCAACGGGCTGGGCAGGCGCCCACGGGGAGTCCACTTGGCGTCGCACGCCGGGACTTGGGGTCCTGCTCAAAGCCGCGAATCTCTGAGAGCTCTGAGGCTACGGCTCGATTGGGGTGGAGTGAAGTGTTATTGTTGTGGGATATTCTCTGCAGAGTTGGCCTGGAGAGTGAGCCCCGGAGGAAGGGAGTGGGCAAGGCTTGGCCAAGTGTCCGCCAAGTCGGAGTCGGGAGGCGCCCGGGAGAGGTACGCGCGGGGTGGGGTGGGGGTGGGGTCTCGGCCCGGGGCGGGGAGGGATGCGCTCCGGCCGGCCGGCGGGGAGCGGGAAGGCAGGGTGGAGGGGAAGGGGGCAGCGTGCCAGTTTTCTCTCTGATGAATGATGCTCACGCCCTGTGCGTGGCTCACGCGCTTTGTCTCTAGCCCGGGGCCAGGCGGAGGAGAACGGCTGGGGGGACGGATGGCACCACGCGCTCCGAGCGCACCGGGCAGGTGCCCGAGCTCCAGCTCGGCCAACTCCGGCCGCGCCCCGTGGCCGAGGCCCGGCCCCCGCAGGCGCCCGGCCGCGGCCATCTCCCGGGTGTGGCGGGTCGGGGACTGGAGTCTGCCAGCCGAGCAGCTGCCACGCCACATGCCACCCGCGCGCTGCCGCCAGCCCAGGCGGGGACCGGACGCTGCCGGGGCTGCGGGGAGGAGCCGGGCGTGTGGGAGGGCAGGGGCGCGCGGGACCCAGGGACTACCCGAGCCGGCTGGCTCGGGGGAGGGGGGGCGGCGGGGAGACTGAGAGTGACAGAGCGACGGACAGATGGGAGCAGTTAGACAGCTGGAGACTCGGAGACCGGCACGCAGAGAGAGGGAGGGAGAGTCAGGGGAAGGAGAGAGAGAGAGGAGGGAGAGGGAGAAGCAGCCTCGTGCTCCCTTCCTCCAGACGGCCTCTCTCCTCTGTCCGAGGGAAGCGGCTGGGGCATCGAGTGAAGAGCGACAGAGATGCGGGCACGGAAGACGGGGAGAGGGGCCCTGCCTCGCTAGTGAGACCGAGACTCGCGGACGGACAGACCGACGCGAGGGGCAGCTCGGAGATCTGAGCGCGGGACGGCGAGAAGCCCGCGCTGGGCTGCCAGGCTGAGCGACGGACGGCCAGACAGACAGACGTGCCCGGGGACGGACCGGCAGACAGGAGGCGGGGGCACGCTCGCTCTCCGCAGGCAGCAGGGCGGAGAAGGCGGCGGCGGCGCTCCCTGAGCGCCTCCGGAGCAGCGACGAGCAGCAGGGGCCGCGGGGTCGCCAGCTGAAGCCACCGCCGTCGCCGCAGTCCTGGCCGCCGCAGCCCTGCCAGGAGCCCCGACGACGCCGCAGAAGGCTCCTTTTACTAGCAGTTAAATAAACCCACCAATAATAACAATAATACTAATAACCCAAGCCAAACCAAACAAATACAGCCAAATCGATCCGTGAGAAACAATAATATTAATAAAAGCCAAAAACTAAATCAGATCAATCAAGGCACCGAGACGCTGGGGGGATATCCACTGTTCGGTCAAGGTAATTTAATTAAGGTCTTCAGACGTGAACGTTGCACGCCTTTTGTGATTTCTTGTTTCTCTTTCTTTCTGCCTTATATCTGTGCTTTTCTTTCGAATTGTTTCTAGTCTGTCTTTCTCCTTCCTGTTTGCAGAAAGCTGTTGTTTTATATGTATTGTGTATTGATGTTTTGTCAGAGGAGGGGTAGATTCCCCCTCCCCAGAATGAGGCAAAAATGGAAAGCTGGGAGAGAATTGAAAAGGGCAGGTCTCTTCATCAGAGAAGTCTACAGTGATTTATGCAGGTTTCTCAGTAGAAAGTTTGGAGTGTTTTTATTTCATGTGGAAGAGAGCTGTGCAAGGGGCAGAAAGTTGTCATCCGTTTGTTGTCCTCAGGGGACTTGAGGTCCCAAGGGGTTTAGGGGGAAGAGATGTTCAGTTTTATTTTTACATGGTTGAATTCTGTGTTTCATTGCAGACTCCAAATTTGACGTCTTCTGTCTGAGGTTGTAGATATGGTGGTAGAACTGAGTTGACTGAGACAGGTGTTTAGAAAGTTTCCCGGGAAGAGAAATTGACTCACTGGATTTTTATGCATAGAAATCAAGCTGGAGTAGATGCTGTTGCTGTCAGCTGCTTGGATTCAGTATTCCGAAGATACAGGATAAGGACAGAGTCCAAGCCTGAAAGGAAAGACAAAGAAGAAATTGAAAGTTAGAGGGATGGGAAGCTAGGAAGTACGATGGAAGGCTGGTAGGAATCACTTTCACGGTAATGTGTTTAGAGTGCAGATATCCATTTTAATTTCTGATTTTTTTTTAAGTTTGTTGGTATGACAGTTCAGCCTCCCCAGACACAAATGACGATCTCCAGAGTTGGAGTGAATCTGGACAAGAGTTCACTCAAATGCTGAGTAAATCCAGATGATCTCCACCTCTTTCTCATCCACCTTGGTGATCAAAATGGCTATGATTGTTTTTAGAAAACAGAGAAATTGAAATGACAGGAAATCATTTTTCTTTTGGTAAAAGTTAGGAAACCTTTGACACTTTAAAATAAATGCACCGACTGCTTTGATTCGTGTCACCACAGGGTTTGCATGTCTTCATAAGATTTTAATGTCATTTTAGCAGAGGTCAGTCATTTGGAAGCCTAGAGCTCTAGGTATGTAGCCGAGTAGTCTGCTGTCTTGGCAGTAATTGCTTCTGCTGCCTCCTAATGTGGATCGCACAGGAGAAATTAAGCATGTACTCTTCCCAGGTTTATATGGATTTTTAAGGTATGTATTTGTGTTCGATCCTATATTTCCTTTCTTATCACATTCTTATACTTCTTTTTATCACTTCAACTAACAGAATGTTTTTCAGTTTTCCGGAGAGAGAGTTTAGAATACTCTTTAAGGAATACACTTCCTCCTCACAAAAGATACAAAAGGCTAACCTATTTCTACCCTTGCTTATTAATACTATTGCTTGGTTTAAAGTAACTTGGTTTAAATGCAATTTTAAGACATTTAGACTGCTATGAAGAGATGTCTTAATTTCCCCTCACTGGACGTGATTGATGTTGTCCAATAAATCATATAACTAAGTTGCTGTGGATGAATGAATGTTCAACAGAGTACTTGTTTTGGTGAGGCATATTTAAAGAGCTCCAGAAATGGTCCTTTAGCTTCTCAGTGACTTAATTTCACTCTACTCTGATTTCTCTTTTACAATATTCACCTCAGACTGAGACAGGTTTGTGTGCTCTATTAGATTTGCAAATTGCTGATCTCCCAGTGACTTTCCCTCTTAGATACCAGCTGAGTGTGGTTACCTTGAGAACTGTGGCATTAGCCCATTAGAGCATGCTCCACTGGGGAGTTCTGTGCAGTCTATTTTTAATGCTATTTAATGAAGGAGCGAGCACCTCACTCAGCGGTACAAGGAGCAGGATGGAAGACAGAGCTGGGCATGGTTATGGATACTGGAGAGGGATCTTTGGAAAGGTACAAACTGGCTACTGGGTATGGTAATTTTCATTAGTCCTGATATATCACACTAACAGAAATCAATTGATTTTAGTGGAAGAATTACACATGAATAGTTTGATATGTGTTTTCATCAACCTCTTCAGTAATTCTTAGAAAGAAGACTCAATAATTTGAGTGCCTTAAAACTTCAGGGAGATAGTAACCAGGGAGTTGCTGCATATATACTATTTTTAATTCAAGCTGTCAGGTGCTTGGGTAGTAAGAAGTACAGAAATAATTTCAGATTCCTCAAATATTGTACTAGGGAAGGGTTTGAAGCTTGTAAAATGTTCCAGGCGTAAAATAACTAACATCCTTCTAAGATATGCTGATGACTTGAAGCTCTGCCTTGTGATTTTGTTTTTCATTTTCTTTTATAAACTTGGAGTCTAGGTCAAGTATTGTGACAATGAAGTGAAATAGGAAGTTTTGGTTGAACTTGTTAGAATATTTGAGTTGTTTTCTCTCCTTATTCTGAGATAAGCACAGTAGATTATGTTACTGAAGGTTAAATATTTTAAAAATGTAGATAGCAGAGGCAGCACTGGTAATTTTGGAATCTTATAATGAGGGGGGAACATATCTTTATATTATAGTGTGTAAAACATGCAAATCCATCTGTCTGCAACGTTTGCATATATGCAGAACACCTGTCTTGAGGTAGAAAGTGAGAATGTTCAATCAGAAAGGTCTCTGCTGTTCATTTTCGTATTAACAACCTACTGCAGTCGGGTTACTTCTTTCTACAGAGTAAAGCTAACTAGAAAAATGCCTAAGCAGTTTCAAAAGTAATAAACATAAGAGAAAGTGAGAAGTTTGTATTAAGTAGGGAAGTGAGTCATATAATTATTGTTAAATGAAGCTGTTAGAACAATGTACAGAGTTGTCCTGGATCTTGTCAATTTTTACAAGAAATAATCCAAAAAAAAAAAAAACAAGGGAAATACATTGCAAAGAGTTACTGTAATTTGCTGTTGTTGCTTCTGTTTTCCACCTTGTACTTTTAGAGGGAGAAAATAATCTACATTGAGTGTAATATTTCCCTTAGTGGTCAGGCTATTTGGACCACCGTGCTGCTACCTTTCTCAAGATTCTCAAGGCAGTGGGCATTCTCATCTGAATTCAATGTGTATTTTGTCTGTGGACAAGATAATGATAAGCTACATGAGTAGAGTGTAGAATGAGTCAGCCACTGAAGACACAGTATAGCATGTAGCCAGAAGTGGAAAGGATTGAAAATTCTCATTAGTATGGGGAGACAGTTTTAAGTCCATAAGGTTGGAAATTGCAAATGAACCATTTGTATACACGTTAGTTTAATTCAGATCTGCTTTGTGACAAGGTTAGGAAAGAATCTGGGGCTTAAAGGTGAGGTCGACACCGCAAGCCATCTCTTCAAATGGTAAGTACTGGCATCGTCCTAACTGGTACCACACAGTGGTAGCCTGTTGAGAAATTTGTGAATCTCTAACCAGAATAGGAATTGGTTTCCTTAAAAATGCCTTATGTCACCTGCAAAGTTCTGAACATATTTTAAGTCAGTGATGATTAACTTATAAAATACATGCTTCCTCTCTTTGGACAAAGGATCTTTATTTTTTAGGAAATTGATGGTTCCAGAGGCTTTACATTTCTGCTGACTTTGATTTCTTTTATTTTTCATTCTAACATTTAAAGTTAAATATGATAAATGATTTCAAGATATGATAAATGATTTCAAGCAGTGATAGAAGTCAATGCTAAAGGGCTGTTGAAGGTATAAGCAGAACATTAGCAAGATGTATCTGTGACTGGATTTGTTTTTCTCAGGTGGTCTTTGCTTCTGAGGGTCAGTTTCCTTTAAGGTGTATTTATGCCAAGTGCTAATAAAGTGATTTTTTTCAGTGCCTCAGAGTCTTATAATTTAAATTAATTTTACTCGTCTTGGATTAAACTTGGCCCTGGATGTTCAAAGTATTTATTACTTCTATTTACATCACAACGGTTTCATTTCTATGAGGATGAGATGGGAGCTGATACAAAGTATTTAAATTGCGTACATTAATATCATATGCTTGATAAAAAAATAAAGTGCTTGGGACAGAGTATCAAGTTTATTTAGCAGTTGTTAATGTTTGGCAGCAGTGTTATCTTTTGGTTTCAGAATTCTCTGTAGTCTGGTGATATTTTCCTAAGTTATAAAATGCCCATCTAACGTTTTGAAGGTACCTTTCTCTAAAATTACTGGGACATATCTGTGCCCTGGGAAATAGCTATGCAGGTAAACCAAAAAACGAATTGAAATAATTACATTGAGACAGTTGAGGGGATATCAAAAATATAAAAGGACTGACTTCTATTTACCAAACTGACTCTGCTTTCAAACTGAGTCCTTAGCATCATGTTATGTTTTTTTCTTGCTGCCAGCATAGACCTTGCTGTATCGCCAGGTGGAAAGACTGGTAATCACGGTCTGTGGCCACAGTAGATCAATATTTTAAATTTCTCTACATACTTTTCTGAAGAAAATTTCTTCCAGTAGTTTTTTATAACCCCCGCTTAATATACATGTCAATGCCAAAGGTTATATAAGATTTTTAAAGTTCTGTAACCAAGTGATATCTATTAGGATAAAATTGCATCTGTGACTTATTTAAATGCCAAGGAATTAATCCAAAATTATCTCACTCAAGGCACAAGTTCATAATTATCCCTCAGTCATAAATTCATACATTTTTAAAGTGATATAAATTACAATTGCTTCTTTTATCTAGCAACAGAAAATATTTCATTTTCTCCAGGTAAAGGGGAGAGGGTTCCACTAATCATTACCCTTTAAAAAACAGGCCTCTTACCACTTTGTCACATTTATCACTACCTTAAAATTATACAACAGTTCTTACATTAAAAATGTGTTGTGGATAACACACAAAGTATTAAGATTGTATTGGCAGAATCACTTCTGTAAATAAAAACTGGTTTTAATATAAGTAAAAATAAAACATGGTTTCAATTGAAAGGAGGACTTAAGATTTTTAATAGGAAAACAGTTATGTCACGTTTTATTTCAAATATTTCAGCAAATTTTGTAGAGATTTCTTTGGTATCCTGTGGTTACGCAGTATGTGATTCTATGCAGAATCACATAATGTAATATACAGTCTTTTTTCTGCAGGTTTTTTCACTGCGACATATTCACAAAGCTAATCTACCTAGATAAACCCAGATAAACCTCCTGATAGCCACACAAGATAGGAAATCAGTGTTTGTGATAGGGACTTCCAAAAGAACTCTGTGACTTCTCAACCTAAGATGTAGTGCTGGAATTTTTAATAGTGGATATGCATTCTTTTACATTTGCGTTATCATTGCTTGCTTCTTTATTATACACTAAACGCTTGAGATAAGAATGAGGACCATCTCTAGGGAAATGGAAACCAGAGGAATGATCCTCCTATATTTTGCAGATTTTCTTCCAGTTGCCAAGATCCAGTACTCACTGTTAGAACAATCTAATCCATAGAATCATACCTTAAAGGAAAAAAAAATGCATGTTGACGTATTTTGATCTGGTTGAAATTGAAAATCAACACCAATAATTGAGGTAAACTATTTCCACATCTTCAGAGAATTAAAATGGAAGGTCAGTTTCTAAAAGTTTCACGATCCTTCAAGTCCAAATATAATATGCCTTGACATGTAAATCAGAAGGCCTAGCTGTCATCTGATTGTTCCGTCATTTGAGTTGCTTTCAGGTGATTTCATCACTCTCGCATAGATCTAGAAGAATCCAGCCATGGGTCAGAAGAGAATGAAGGAGGGGCATGGCAGCTCACTGAAATTCAGGCACTACACATAATTCTTTAACTTCTTTTTGCTCATAAGCTCAGTAGGAAGATAAAAAGCTATGAAATTGTTTTTTCAGTTTTTTTATACATTTCTAAAGCCACCAGCTAAAATCCCCCCATGAAGTTCAAATATTTATTAATAAGAAAATATCTATACTCTGGATTGACAGATTTTTCTTAGCATTTTGCTTGTTAATATGTATACCACTTCGATGGAAATCCCAGTGTTGCTGTCATCTGACTTAATTTAATCATCAAAGAGCTGTTAGAAAATAAGTAGATTCTGTCACATAAGAGTATTTCAGCATTGTTTACAAGCTTCAAATACCCGTTTCTTTAAAACACGACTTTTTTAAAAAAAATGATAGTGTCAAAAAACCTTTTGGTTGGAAATACGGCAATTTATTTTCCGTTTTTAGAGAAAGAAGATTGAGGTTTATAGTCAGATGATCACTCTTTAAGCCAAGGAAGCACACAGTTGTGTTGAAATTGCTATTGAACTCTGCCAAATTCATTAATTGTCAGGACTTTGCAGTCATGTCTGTGATCCTCTTTCTTTTATCTGGCTTATGGGAATGATCAAGCTAACACTTTTAAATTACATAGTTTTATATTTGTTTATTTTAAATTTACTGAGATACGCTGGCATTGTAAGAACTTTAGGAAATTATCAAACAAATGGCATAGCACTAAAGATGGATTCCAAAATCCCAACTAGCTGGTATTAATGATTCGACATTTTTTTTTTCACTCTGGTGCTCATTTAACTTTGGTCACAGCACATACTTCCTTTGTGAAGATTAAAGTAGTTCTCTAATCCTGAAATTTCCACATAATCACTACCAGAGTTTTGGAAAGATGAAATGATATAGCACGCCATCATAATGCGTGTCCATGCTGTTGCTATCTGCTTAAGCACCATAAAGCACCCTTAACAACTAGACTCCTTTATCTTTAATTATTATTATAATTATTGTCTTCATCCGGAACTACACATAACTTTGTTTTTAGTGGGGTTTTCTTTCAGCATCAAGAGATGGGAGAGTATATATAGTTAAATGTGAGAGTTTACATATGAAAAATAAGTATACGTATTTTAAGACAAAAATGTAAACATCCCTCCAAAAGGGGTATCATTTTACTACACAGATGATTGCAATGTCTGCGTTATTTGTCAAGTGTGATGTGGGAAGCTCTAGCAGAGAGATATTTTGAACTCAGTGATGCTTCCGATCCAATGTCAGGTTAAAAGTGAGCGAGGGATGTATGCCAGAGCATACTGGAGCTCATCAGAGAGGGAGCAGGTGACTGCTGTGTGCCGTGACGAAGGGCTTTACTTCTGAGGTATGCGGGCCTCCATGGGATTCTGCAGATCAGAGAAACATACAAAATCTGGATTAAAAGAAAAGGTCTGGAAAACAAAGTCAAAATGTGGTGGTGCACCCAGATCTCACTTCTCCAAAACTTACATCCGTAAATATGCAATTTACCACCTGAGCAACCCATCCTGGAGTTAGGCCTCTGGATCTGAGTAAATAACTAGAAGTGTGTCTATGGCCAAGACTCTCAACCCCTCTCTGCTTCATAGTTTCTTCAGGTAAAAGAGTATACTAACACCAGTCCAGTAGCGACAAATGACTAGTTATGCGACTTCAGTGATTTTCGTTAATTCCTCATCGCTTCTATTTTCTCACGTAGAAGGTAGGACAGATAAGGCCTACATTGCAGGACTGAAACAGAAACAAAGTACCTGTCACGTAGGTATTTTTCACCAAAAGGAAATCATCATCTTTTCATATAAAAAAGTTTAGAGGGAGATTTAACCTGATTACATGAATGAGAAAAACGTCCTTTTAAGAATTTTTTAAAATAATATAGAATACAGCTCTCTTCTGTTCCCCCCCCATAAACATTTTTACTGGTTAGAGTTGGAGACTAGCTTTACTCTCTCTGGGCCTATGAAATGTGGAAGGCCAAGCAAAGGTAGTAACTAATCTAGGAGGTGTGCCTTGTACGTGGATAAAGATGCTTAGTAGGGTCATTATCTTCTGTAGTCTGTAGGGGAAGGGATGGCTCCATTCAGAGTTGTCTGGAAAATGAACAGATAGGAATTATTTCTCTGAAACATTTTAATTGTGTAATTTCTACCATCCAGAAGGGGTGGCTGAAGAATCTAATCATTGAATAGGAAGGGGTTGAAATGAATCCATGAAAGAATAGCCTTACATTCTGTACTAATGGGTGAGAGCAGGAGTGGCAGCTCTGGGTGGCATGAGAGGTGGAAACATTTTTCAATGACCTCCCGGACGTGAAGGGAAGCAGAGCTGTGGGCTTGCTTCTGGGCTCTCTGGCGCCCCCCACAGACAGCTTTGGTTTCCTGTCTCCAAGCACTGACTGAGCTGTTTGGGCAGCTGATACGGCCTCTGATTGTGAAGTATCTTCACTTAATGTTGAGGAAATGAATCATTTCGGCACGTGTGTGAAAATAGTCAAAGGAGGGAGGGGAAGACTTCTCTCATAATTGGGGTTTAATCAGTGAGCCCTCCGTCGGAAAATGTAGAACCATGAGTTCTGTTCAGTGCAGAGGGTGAGCCATGCAAAGCAGTAAATTCATCAAATAACCACATTTTATTTTTTATTATAATTAAATATCAGCCATTCTTCTGAGGGATAGTACCATCAGAAAGTCATCAGTGAAATTTCTCAGAAGGTACCTGAGAATAAATTTATAATCCTTTGGTATTCTAATATGAGCTGGAAAACAAAAAAACAAGGAAAGGGTAGACAGATTACATATACTATGTACACTATATAGATATATACATATGTATATCTATATAGCATGTGTGTGTGTGTGTTTGTGTATCTAGAGTCAGCCTACAATATATGCTTAAATACTAGGCATTTAACTGACATTAAGCAAAAAACTAATTTATCTCAAAAGGATACAGGCAAACCTCAGAGATATCGCGGGTTCAGTTCCAGACCACCTCAATAAAGTTACTATCGCAATAAAGCACGTCACGTGAATTTTTTGTTTTCCCAGTACATATAAAAGTTATGTTTACACTATACTACAGTCTATTAAGTGTGCAATGGCATTACGTATTTAAGAAACCAATGTACATACTTAATTTAAAAATATTTTATTGCTGAAAAATGCTAACCATCATCTGAGCCTTCAGCAAGTTGTCATCTTTTTGCGATAGTAACATCAAAGATCACTGATCACAGATCACTATAACAAATATAATGACAAAGAAAAGGCTTGAAATACTAGGAGAATGACCAAAATATGACAGACATGAAGTGAACAAATGCTCTTGGGAAAAATGGCAAATAGACTTGCTTGATGCAGTGGTGTCACAAACCTTCAATTTGTAGAACAAAAAAAAAAGCAATATCTGCAGAGCACAATACAGTGAAGCACCATAAAACAAGGCCTGTGTGTGTTTCCCAGTGCATTTTTTTCACTGTCTTTATCTGTTCTTGCTTGTACATGCCAGATATTTAATCAGCTTGTTGAATTAAAAATTGACCTTTATATTGTTGATGGCACCTAATATTCAAGATTTAAAATCAGCTCTAAAGTTTTAATTGTGATTTTTTTCCCAAAAGTTTCAGCCAAAGTGGATCTGACATTCATCTTTCTGACAAAGAGAACAAAGAGATGCCCTTATATGTAGAATTATGTCTTCACTAGAGATGATTTTGGCTATTACAAAGAAGCTTTTCCTTCAGATCTCAGGCAGTGACTCGGGCTTCTATGGGGATAGCAAGGTCCCTAAAACTTCAGTCGTTTAAACTGAGTACCTAGATCGCTTTTACATCTACATGGAAGGAAATTAGTTAACAGTCAGTTATGGTCTTGGGAGAGAAGATGAGGCAAGTTCACAAACAACTTCCAAATCACTGGCACACAGAGCTGGAGACAACTCCTGTTTACTGGAGATGTGCCTTCGGAGAGATTAACATTGGTGAAGGTGATCCAGGATGTGGGGAAGAAATTCACTCCTCTGAAGAACTGGGCAAGTAGGCGGTGATGGATTAAAAGGCAGGGGTGAGGGAGTGAGGAGAAGAGAATACTGACAAATTGGGGTTTCCTAACTCCTCTTCCTACCTTAAGGAGAGTCGCCCTACTCTCCCTGCTATGTGGGAACAATGATAGGATTAACCAGAGTTAAATGGCAAACCATTTAATCCACTTGGGACCACCGGAACTGAATTAATGTCTTACTCCTATCTTTCAAAACAATCTAGTCCTAAAGGATGGGATCCAGTTGATAAAGAGTAGAGTGAGTTTGCTTTCTTAATTTAACTTCTACATTTTAAGATACGCTGAGTGTGGTTCTGATTGTATGAACATCTACTCACCCTTCTGACTTCCCGAAGCAAAACAAAACCTGGTACCTTAATTTAGAGAGATGGGGAGAATATTCTCTTTCTTCTTTGAGGCTATGGCGGGCTTTCAGAAGATGTGGATAGCAAGAGATTCTGACACAGCTGGTATTTTCATCAGGAAGCCAGAAAAATATCTTCTGGACCACACTGTATCAAAGTAGGGGAACTTCCATGGGAGCTGAATTGAGACTGAGTTCTTGTGCGGGAGTCAGCAAGACTTGTCTGTTGCATCAGATGTCACACTCATTCATTTATCTGCTCATTCTTGTTTTTCAGATTATTTATTGAGGGTTTCCTATGTGTCAGGTCTCATGCTAAATATTTGGGAAATTTGCTATATAGGATTTTGTAGGCATTTGGGAGAGAGAAATGCACTAGAACATTTTGAACAATGGATTGATTGAGAGTGTAAGGAAATGATTGAGAGTGTAAGGAAACTCCAAAATGATAGATGGGCAATATCTTGGATGATAAAGCAGTATGAATTAATTTGGACAAATGAGAAAAAGCTTTTTTTACCAGTAAATCTCGTTAAGAAAGTTGACAAGGAGTGTACCTTGAGAGTGGAGACCATTACTGTTTCCAGAAAACAAACAGGGAAGAAGAAGCCCCACTACTGGGGAAAAGTTCTGTTGATGGTAATACAGCACTAACTAAAACCATCAGTTGGGAAGTTCTCTAATAAGACAAAGAAGATCAGCTGATTATGACAAATGTGTATGGAATTGGAATAAGCCATTTTGTTTTCTTTGTTGATTTATAAAATCATATATTTACAATATTACTTACTAGAGCTGCAAGCAACTGGTACAGATTTAATTGTAATTATGAACTGCAAAGTTCAAGTTCATATCAGGTCAAACCAATGTATCTGTTTAGAATTAAAAAGTAAGTTTTTCTAAAAGCAAATTATTCTTTGAATTTGTTGTTAGATTCCACATTGTGCGTTTGAAAAAGGAAACTGAAATAGTTTCAGAATTTTATAAATGTCCTTAATAGATTAAAAATAATGCCTGTGATTAGAGGTAGGTGGAATTACATATGGTTCTGTAGGGAAACTTTAGGAGTAAAAGATTTGATCTATAAGTTACCCAAAGGATATTTTTTTTTAAGGATGCAGTTCTTTCCATTGGCAGAGATAAAGTTAAAGATTTTAGCTATTTGGAAGCAGAGAGATATCTTGATACATTGTCCCAAGACCTGGCATCATGTTAAAATTTCTTGCCCTGAAACACTGAGAAAGAACTTACTTTTAGAAGTTACCCATAAAGCAACAGGATTACACCAGATGATTTCTAAAATCTCTTCCAGTTTTCAATGTCTATTAATGATTTTGGGGAGTATAATATTTGTGAATCAATTTTATATTGCATTGTCCATAAATTTTGGTCATGCTTTTTTTTCTTAGCCTTTAAACTAAGCACTAATGCTACATATGAGTGAAATAATTAGAAGGTTATCATTCTTCAATCATGTAACTAACTTATCAGGAATAGAATAGTTAGTTAAGAAAAAAGGATAATGGATTCCCAGACCTGGGTTCAGATCCCCCTCTGCAACTTGCCTAGTAAGTTTCTCAAGCTTTCTAAACCTCAGCTTCCTCATCTCTAAAATGGGCTTGTTGTAAGAATTAAAGATGCAGTACTTATCCCAGTGCTCAGTATTCATTTATTTATTTCCTGATGCTCACATTTTCAGATACGCACCTCCAAGCCAATGGTTCAGTGAGGAAAGGCCATCTGTGAACCCCTAAAATCCAGATGTTTTCCAAAAGATGCTCCTTTGCACAGACAGCAGGGTTTGACATTTTAGAGCTTAGATGGACAATAGGGGCCCTGGAAAAGACATGTGGACATGGATGATTTAGAATTTCATTATCTATTAAGGGTAACTCACATGGGATAAGATTGTGGCTCGATGCTGCTTTACAAAGAAAGTTAACTAGGCTTTTTTCTAGATTTGTCTAGAAATGGTGTAGAGAGTTTAGTCTTAGCATCATTCTGGGGACAATTTGGGACTTTAAGAACTAGGAATGATTGCAAATAAAATTGTGGTAGACTTATGATTTGTACACTTGCAGGTAAAACCAATAGCTATACCCAACAGAAGGCCATTTGTATGATCAGAGATTTACCCAATGAATCTAGCAAGAGAAGAGAGCTCTAGAATCAGTTTTTCTAAAATCACTAGAAAACATTACCTCATTGTTCTGACCTGGCTGTAAAAATAGATTGGTTTGGATGTTTTAAGAAAGGATGAGGGAATGTCACTTGTTTCATTGTTTATAGATTAGCTCCTCGGGCTTAAGAAGGAATCAAAGGGTTTGCACTATTAGTGAAGGAATGTACAGCAGTGAGACAGACCCAGACCTGCGAATATGAAAGGACTGACAGATGTTACTCCAGGTCTTAGTGACCTGACCTAATGTATTGAATTGAAAGAAAGTCAACTTTGGGGGTATTTCTAATGAAGTACACCCAAAAACGTATGGAAATTTTAAATGAAAGAGACATGTTGTGTTTTTTTTCTGAATTTTTTAAGAGACGCTACTGAGTGGCCATTTGTGGAGGAAATCTATACTTATTTCTGTATTGATTAGGTCATTAGTGCCATTTGTTCTGCCCTGTGGGTGTTACTTTACTCGGCTAGCTCCTGCGCTCTGCATTACCCTGTTTCTTCAGGCAAAAGTTCTTATTAATAAGAGATCCGAGATTTCTGTAGCCCTGCATGTATCATTTGCTGGAGCCACAGGGACAGTGCTAAGGAAAAATCAGTATCCTTCTACTGATTCTGAATTTACCTTTGGATCATTTTTGGTCAGAAGTTGTCTGTGGCCTTATTATTTTGGAGAAATAATTTGTTTCATTGTTTTGCAGTGTAAAAGTTCTCAGATATTTATGAACGCCCTCTCTTATGAAAGAGAGGGACTTGCATGCCCATGTGATGTCCACGCCGATCTGCTCTTTGTTGTGGTCACAGCCGTAGCAAAATTTCTGTTGTAGCATACTTGCAGATTCTTGTTGCAGGGAAAAGAAAGGTGTGTATTTCATTCTTCTTCTATTTTTTCCTCTGTAATATGACTTACACTGTAATATGTAATAACCGTATGAAACACAGAGAATTCGATCTAATCTAGGCATAAGGAATTGAGAAACAGGATACAGTGGGATAGTGGAAGGATATGTATGGAGCCATGACAAAGAAGGGCATGGAAATTAACTTCTGAAATTGGTACAGCCACTTGGGACAAGAATGGATTCTCAGCACCTGATTTTACCTATTATTGGGGCAGTTTCTCCTGGTATGATGGAAAGGCAATAGGCTTGAAGTCCAGGTGACCTAAGTTTGAATTCCATCCCCACCTCTCACTAACCTAGTCAAGTTAATTAACTACTGTGAGCTTCCAGATGTCAGCAACAAAACTCTCTTCGTGAATTATCATACGTAAAATACTTGCCACAAATAGAAATGTTGTCTCTAGCCTGCTTCCTCCTACAGGGCCTGACTGTTAATCCATTAAAACATTGAAACCTATAAAGAGCACATGTAATGAAATGATATATCAGTACTTGTTTTAAAAATGCTATGGAGCTTGAGTCACAAGTATTTTATCTGTCCACGGATTACTGGGAAAAAAAGATAAAATTATTTTGGTGGGTGGTAGGATTTTTTTTTTTTTTTTTTTGGCTATGCCACGCAGCATGTGGGATCTCAGTTCCCCAACCAGGGATCAAGCCTGTGTCCCCTGCATTGGGAGCGCAGAGTCTTACCACTGGACTGGCAGGGAAGTCCCGTGGTGGGATTCTTTTGCTTTGGCTTTTATACAATGTTGACAATACGTATAGCATAGTTAAGGAAAAGAATAATGAAAAAAAAAAAAAAACTACACCACATCTAACCTGTATCTTTACTCACCACTCAACTTAGTGTGAAACAATGTTATTGATTTAAGGGACCCAGTGGTTCATACTTAGGTACCAATAGATGCCCAAGGATAACTGATTAAGGAACAAAATGTTAATTTAAAACTTTTAGTAAATAGATAATGGTTTTGAAGATATTTTTTAAATGATGAGTGGAGTTTCAAGAAAAATTGCCTTTCCATTTTTTTTTTCTCATGGATTCACGAGGTTTGGGCTTTTAAATGCATGCTTGATGGTACACGTGTGATTCTTTATAGTTCAGGTATATTGCCTTGCTCTTCAAATATGTGTTCTGAGCTATCACTCAGTCAGGTTGGGGAAAAGTTTATTTACACTCTGCCTTCGTCTCATGTTCCCCATTAGTTCTTCCTGAACTGATACCAGGTAGATAAACCTGTTTTAGGTCCACTGGCCAACCCATATTTCTGCAGTTTCCTAATATTGAAGATGAAGTTATCAGTTTTTACTAATATGTTTTCCCTGAAATTATCTTCTGGAAAACCTAAGTTAGAATGAGCCAGTGTGAGCTTTCTTCATAGATGGTTTGTCCTCAATTCGTTTTCTACTTAGCAAACCCCAGACACCTGGAACACAGACCCACTCGTTCTTTGCCTGTGCTTTCCGTGTGTTTGCGTAGAGGGTGATGGTTGCCTTTGGCAGATGTATAGGATCAAAGGGGCCTTTTTATCCTGCTACCCTCAGGGAGTCAGTTTCTCAGATAAAGGAAGTAGTGAAGTTAACAGTAGTTTCAGCCCTCCCCTGAAATAAAAGATAAGTGTAGTAGGTATAATAAACATATTTATTAATTATTTGTCAAAGGTAGTGGCTTGGTCAGAATATTTGGACAGAGAAATTTAAGGATTATGCTTACTTTTTATTAATTAAATGCTTTAATTTAATTTTAGTAATTGCTGTAAATGATATATACATTTATATATACACATATATTACATTTTATAACATATATAATAAATTATATATTATATGTATATATATGTGTGTGTATGTATATATATATATGTACATATATAAATTTGGGATCTTGTTATATTACAAAAAGAGCAATCCCTCTTTTTGTGAGATCTGTGGTGAGGTGACCTAAGCTAGCTGCTTTTCTACTTCATTTTCCTTCTGAATTCATTTATCTCACTGCTGATGAACAATATCCCACTGAGGACAGGGTTACAGAACAGAGCCAGTGAAGAGAGGAAACTTGCATTTGCCCCTGTTCTCTACGCATCAGTACGATAAAATGGCAAGATGGAAATAGAAGGTAGGGTGATGAATTCATTGTTTCAACTGAGGAGTTAGGGATTTCTGTACATTTCAGGTTTTGATTCCGTAGCTCTGCCCCCGGTGACCAAAGTGAACTACACTGTCTGTGTTATAAATGTCAGTGGGTGATCTAGGGCTCATATGTTAACACAAATGAGCCATCTTATTTTTAAGTGACTCCTACTACAGAAGGAAGTACGTGTAAGTCAGTCTGTCATCTCGAGGGGAAGTCTTGGACGATGGCATTCTTTTCTGTACTGCACAGAGTCATTCATCCCTAAAGCAGTGGTTCTCAAACCTACACGAACATCTGAAATCACCCGGAGGGTTTCTTCAGACAGAGATCACTGGACCCCACTGCCAGAGTTTCTGGTTCAGTAGATCTGGCTTGAGGCCCAAGTATTTGCATTTCTAACAAGATTCCAGGCGATACTGACGCTGCTGGTCCATGGACCCCAATTTGAGAACCACTGATCTAAAACATAAAACTTTTTGTCATGGGCTTCCCTGGTGGCGCAGTGGTTGGGAGTCCGCCTGCCGATGCAGGGGACACGGGTTCGTGCCCCGGTCCGGGAGGATCCCATGTGCCGCGGAGCGGCTGGGCCCGTGAGCC
>NC_041231.1:53471476-53489630 GCF_002837175.3 Physeter macrocephalus | reverse complement strand
TGCCCCGCAACGGGAGAGGCCACAGCAGGGAGAGGCCCGCATACCACAAAAAAAAAAAAAAAAAAAAAAAAAAAAAAACTTTTTGTCACAATGTAGAATTTGTATGATTGATGTTTCATAATCTTTAGTATTAAAGAATACTGTAAAATTCCAAAACAAACCTCAGAATAAATTTTAATTTACTGTGATTTAAAAATTATTTTTTAAACATAGCATCTTAAAGGAAGAGATGAGGATTCCAAATTCCACTAAACAGAAAAGAGTTAGGAGCCTCTGTTTTGGATGACTATAGGAAGGTGCAGATTTTCCCATGAGGGTACGTTCTAAGAATCTCCAGTGTAGGATCTAAAATCCATGGACATAGAATAATCCCAAATTCACAGGATTGGGTATTCTAAGGATCAAGAAAAACTTTAAAATAAAAATTGGTGAGCACCAGATGTTAAAACTATGAACACAGAAACCTGTAGATAAAGGTCTATAATAGCTTTATTCATAATTGCCCAAACTGGGCGATTTGTGTTTCAAAAGATGACTGGATAAAACGTGGTGCATCCACACAACGGAATATTACGCAACAATAAAAAGGAGCAAACTGCTAATTCTTGCAAAAATTTGGCTGGATCTCAGGGGCATTATGCTGAGTGGAAGAATCCAATCTCAAAACATCACAGACTTCATAACCCCATTTATGTAACAACTCAAAATGATAAAATTATAGTGGCAGAGGAGGACAGACTAGTGAATGCCCAGAGCTATGTCAAAGGGGAGGCGTGATTGGAAAGAGATGGCATGAGGCAGTGTTTGGGATGATGCAACTGTTCTGTAGCCTGATTGTGGTGGTGGTTACACAAACATACAGGCGTTAAGATTCATAAACCATACAGCCCCCTGTCCCCAAGAAGTCAAATTTACTATATGATCACTTTAAAGTTAAAAAAATTAAAATCAGAATAGTGCTATCTTTTATTCGTACCAAGTAACTGGATTTGCACAATTATATCAGGTAAAAGTACCAATGTATTTAAAGAAATAAAAATGCTTTACCTCAAGCAAAAGGAAAAAAAAACAAAAACGTGATTTTCATGAAAAGGGATCTTCATAAATGGTTAAGGTCGTTTGCTGCTAGCAGAGATCCTACGAAAATTTGGAAGTCGGAAAAACCTGCCTGACACAGTCCTGACCTGTGTCCTCTCTAGGAGCTCTCTCTCATTTCCTCATTTTTCCTTTTTCTTAGAAACCTTCTCTGTAAGCTTTGTTGCTTTCAAAATGAATTTCAAGGGCATCTGAATTTCATTTATTTTAGCTGAAAAAGACCAACAACCCCAGAACTGTCATCCACGTACCTCCCACATATATGCATGAACCCCCAGAAATCACCATCCACCCACAGCTTGAATAACCCAGTGATGGCTCCTGGGAGCCTTGGAAAGATGCCAAAACCATTTGGAAGTAGCTGTATTTTTTAGAGACACTGATGTCTCTAGGAGTGTCTAGAAGGTCTGGCTCTGCAGAAATGTTGGCGGTTTAATACTAGCCAGGCTCTAATCAGGTAATATCAGTATCCGTTGAATGGATGCATGTGTTTGTCTCAGTGGGACATAGAATGCTAATTACGAGTGACAGTGTTCTTCTGAGTGCTTCAGATACGTTAACTGGTTTAATCCTCACAACTGTCTGCGGGGGGAGGAGGTCTCATTATTTGGGTTCCCAGATAAGGAAACTGACGGCACAGAGACATGTAAGGAAATTGCTCAGTCAGTGGTAGAGTCAGGCTTCATCCCTGAACATCTAGCTTCAGAGTCCAAGCAGTTTCACAACTGTACAGCTCTGTGGTGTCTTGTTTTTGCCTATATTTTCTCCTTTTCAGGACAGGCTGATATCTGTGTTAACGGTGCCTTTCAGTTTCCATGTGACCACCAACCCCGAGGTCCCTCATTAACTCTTGTACACAAATGACCTTGTTGTACCAACTGGGCAGGACATACGGATTCTGGTGTTTAAACCCACTCACACAGGATGCCACTGGTTACCTGAACCTCATGTGTGGGTCGAGTTACATCTGTGGGCAGAGGGCGAGGGCAGCCAAAATGCCTGCTGATACCTGAAGCCGTACGCTGCTCTTGTGGACGCGTACACATTGGCAAGCTCCACAATACGGTGTCTTTGGTCTTTGGATGCCTGGACTTTACAGTACTTGGAAGCTGCTCTCATGTTGGTCAGGCCCGAGTGCTGCTTGGTTAAATCAGAAGTTTGTCCAAGAAGCCTGCTCCTGGCCTAGGGAATCTGCTTTTCCAACCACCTTGGGTGAGCAGAGGAGAACTTGACTTTGGAATGGAGAGAAGACTCCTTCTCCTCATTCTTTCTCTGATTCAGCTTGTGGAGCAGACAGAGGAGAGCAAGAATCCAATCTAGACCTTAGAAATACAGAGGTTTTCCTTAGGTTCACTGCTAACCAGCTCCTTCTCAGGGTGGACTCTGGTGATGTTCCCCCAGAAATCCTCCTTATCAGAGATAGTCGACTCAGTCCCCAAAGACAGCTGTGGATTGAGGTTGTACGGCCTTGAGGTCGGCTCCATGCATCAAAGAAATCCCTGTGCCTGAATTTTAGCTTGGTGGTCATGGTGAGACCTCATGAAACTTAGAAACAGTCCTTCCCCCAGGTGGGGTAACATTGGCGTGGACCAGAGCTCATGCATCCACTGTACACTAACAGCCCTTCTGTAGCTCATCTGCTTCTCAGTTTTAAGATTTTATAGAATGGGCTTCACTGGTGGCGCAGTGGTTGAGAGTCCGCCTGCCGATGCAGGGGACGCGGGTTCGTGCCCGGGTCCGGGAAGATCCCACATGCCGCGGAGCGGCTGGGCCCGTGAGCCATGGCCTCTGAGCCTGCGCGTCCGGAGCCTGTGCTCTGCAATGGGAGAGGCCACAACAGTGAGAGGCCCGCGTACCGCAAAAAAAAAAAAAAAAAAAAAAGATTTTATAGAATCAAGTATTCAGTATGCTTTTTTGTATTGTAGTGGGACATCCAAGGCAACTCTACTGATGAAACATAATTGCAGGTTTCTGGCTAGGGATAGCAGAAATGATCCCCCTCTCTTGCAATAAAAGGTGTAGTTATTGTGCGGTTTGCCATCTTTCTGGAATAAGCACCCATGATTGTATGTGTGGTGTTGCAGTCACTCTTTGGTGCATGCATACCGCCGAATGCACAGATTGAACAATGTTATGGGTGGCAGTGGACAGAGCAAGAGTTTTTGAGACCAACATTTGAAGAATATCAGTGACATTTGACCTTGGGCAGGGGACCTATCCCTTTTGAACTTCAGGTTTCTCTCCTCCTTCCCTCCCTCCCTCTCTTCCTCCTTCCTTCCTTCCTCTCTCCCGTCCCCCTTTCTTCCTTCCTTCCTTCCTTCTATTAATATGTGAATGAGATTAGCAGTAGTAAAGATTAAAAACACTAAGTGTAAAGTATTTCTTGCAGCATTTGGCACATAACATAAGAAAACATGGTAGCTATTATTTTTTAAAGTATGAGTTCATGCATCTGTGTTTAAGTTGAATTAAATATGAACAACTCTGGAAATGTGTGACTGTCATTATCCAGATAACAATTTTGTGATTTACTTTAAAAAAAAGTGATATGGAGGATTAGTTTCCATTGGTTACGAAGGATGATCCCAAGGCTCTTCCCCTGGTGACTTATCAGTAAGTCTTGTGAGGAAATAAAGTAATTCAAATATAAGTTTCACTCCAGCGCAACCGTAGAGGCAAATAGGTCTATTAAATAAAGCACTTGATGTCTTAAGAAGCTGCCTTTTAGACAGGTTCTTTCTGAACTAACCCCTCTTTGGCCCCCAGGCTCTGGTGTGTGTCGCTGGACTTGTGCAGGGCTGAATCTCAAGAGTGAGTGTACAGCTGTCACGCACAGTCTGCGTGTGAGCGACAGAGCACCGGCCAATCTTCTGCAGCTGGGAACAGCCATTAGCCGCTTGGTGAATTAGGGTCTTGTTTACACTGTTGTCCAAGATAATCATTTGCTTGTTTTAACTAAGATGCTCTATCTTCCTCAGAGGCATCAATCCTCATATTTAAATGATAAGGTCTTTAAATCTCACAAATCATGTTTGGGTTTCACAGGAGGAACCCTGTCACTGCCTGTATTTTCTCTCCCTGATTGGGGAATCAAGGCATGAGTTACAGGTATATTTCAAATTATTCTTCAAACAGTTATAAAAACATTATGTGGTCTAGTCCAGCAACTTTTTAGACACAGACCTATTTTTATTTTATTTTATTTTTATTTTTATTTTTTTTTGTGGTATGCGGGCCTCCCTCTGTTGTGGCCTCTCCCGTTGCGGAGCACAGGCTCCGGACGCGCAGGCTCAGCGGCCATGGCTCACGGGCCCAGCCGCTCCGCGGCATGTGGGATCCTCCCAGACCGGGGCGCGAACCCGGTTCCCCTGCATTGGCAGGCGGACGCGCAACCACTGCGCCACCAGGGAAGCCCCAGACCTATTTTTAAAAATGCCTTTTATGTGAACTCCCAGAACACGTCTATACGTACACGTGCACAGACACGCCCCCTCCCCCCCACCCCAGCACGCAAACACCTGCACACACACATGCGAAATTCGAGTTTACAAAATAAGGCATAGCCTTCCCTAGGGTATCGTACTCTCATTCTTACCTGTTCTATTCTAGCGCATCTCATTTCACTCCATTCATTCTGCTGCATTCTGTGTTCTGTTTACTTCCTTTACAAAATTCCAGTTATAACCAATGATTTGACTTTCTGATTTACTAACACGTCACAACCTGAAGTTTGAAAAGCATTAATCTACATATAAATTTACTTTGGATTCTATCTACTCTCCAAGTATTTGCAGAAAGGAGTGCCTCTGACATTACTATGTCTTTTTGATCTTCAGCTATGTGTGATCATAATACAATGATCCAAATATGTCCAGATTTACTCTACCGAATAAATGCCAATGAGTACCCCTTTAAGACAATAATGACCTCTAGTCACTCAGTATGTACTTATTGATGAGTCAGATAAGTTATTTTGGAGATCATGAGTATGAGTCACTATCTACTATATCCGGTTTTTCCAGAAGAGGGACTTCCTGAACAAAGTGTCTGTGTATTCCTAGGAAATGTTTGCTGGTCTAAGTTGTGTTCTTCATGCAGCCACAGCACACAAAGTCAGGTTTTTTAAAGACATAAGTCTTAAAGACACATTTTAAAATTTTATACCATGAATATAATATAAACAGTTAATATTTTAAACAATTGAAAAATTAATACAGCTTTCCTGGTTAAGATGATTAGAAGACATTCGCAGAAGACGTTTATCTTTTTTTAGAAACCATGGTTAATTTCCTGTTATGTTCCAGATACCTTCGTGGTTCCTGGAGAACCAGAGATAAGTAAGACATAGTCCCTGTTCTAGAGGCACTAACAGCCTGACTCTCAGATAACTTCAGGACCCTCTGATAAGTGCTGGAATGGAGATGTGTCCTCTGATGGAGGTCAGTGTGAGCACAGAGGAGGAATAGACTGTGGGGAGTGGGGACGGAGCCAGGGATTTGATGGGGAAGAGGTGACTTTTGAATCTCATCTTGCTGGTTAATATATAGGTTTAAAGCAGTGATCCCTCACATGTAAAATGAGTTTCTCCTTTGGAGAGTGGAGATGGCTGGGGTCACCTTCCCCCCCACAGCTGATGGAGGGGCTTTCTGCTTTATCCCCAAAGCGCTATACCCTTCCAGAGCAGCCCAACCAAGAAACGCATGGGTACACAATGACCATGAGGCCGGGATGTGTGAAATTCTTGTTAGTTTTTGTAACAAAAACATCGGAGAGCTGTTTTGTGACAAGTGTCACAGGTGTGCATTGCACCATCTGCTGGCACTGGAAGAATATAAGAAGCATTGCCAAGGGCCGGATTGAAGTTCTGGCCCTGACAGGCCTTACTGGCATCCTTCGCAAGGTTCTCAGGTTATGTGGACCTTGACTTCTTTCCCCTTTTGACTGGGTTCAAGGCCAGAGGTGGTTTAATAAATAATATAAGGTATCTCTTCTAAATTAGTGAAAATTCTTTTAAATGTGTACATTTAAATGGTTCTTTTCAGTTTCTCCAGTGGGATACGGGGTGGGGCTAGTATATCCACACACTGAGCAACGAGCGAGATGATCTGTAGACCTGAAAAGGGTGGGCCCAGCCATCAAAGGACCACTTACTGTGTGTTTGCTTGTGACTTCGGCTGCTTATCCTGGTCTAATCCTTCCAGTGTGAGCAGTGGAATTCTGCCTCTGCCCCTCCTCCTACATACACGCCCGAGGTACGCATCCCCACTTTTTTTTTTTAACATCTTTATTGGAGTATAATTGCTTTACAATGATGTGTTAGTTTCTGCTTTACAACAAAGTGACTCAGTTATACATATACATATGTTCCCATATCTCTCCCCACTTTGACCTTGCTCCTCTGCCCCTTCGAATCATCCTGGCCGCCGGCTGTTACCTTTGCCCTCCTTTCTGATCTCTGCTGCCCCATCCTTGGAGAAAGGTCTGGGCTCTCAAGGAGGGCAAGAGGGAGGTTGGTCCCAGCTCTTCAGTGTGTGGAACCACAGGTTCAGATAATGACCGGCTTCATTCTTAAAGTTCACGGCTTGGCGAATAATTGTCAGACTCAAAAGGAGAATTATTAACTCTTGACTGAGGACTTTGAGTAAATATTTCCTTTCTTACTGGGAGGATACTACTTTCTTCATTTCATTGGATGAGAGGATGTTTTCTTGAAAAGCATAGATCAGTCTAATCTGTTATCCTTGAAGCTTAGTGAACTACCCAGTAAGGATTCATTTGCAATTCATTGTTTAGCATACTCGCTGAAAAACAGAGAAGGTAAGTCCTTGAAACGCTAAGTTCAATAACTCCTCGTTTTTAGCAGACTGTAAATTTCCTGAAGGCAGGGGCTGGACCATATCAATCTTTGCACGGCTCACAATTCCTTGCAGACTGGCTTGTACCTAGTAGGAGCTGAGTAAATAATTGTTTATCCATTTCACTAGCATTAACAGCCCTGATTACACACATGATCACACACATGGATTGTCTGGGCAATTAAAGTGGGGTCCTCCAAGAGACTAAATGCTTTACTTAGACTGATTTAAGTACACATCTTCTCAGCCTTGTAAAACATCAAATGCTGACTACACCTTAGTATTCTCTTATTGATTCAGTGTCGTAGTATGAAAATCAGTTATTGAGCTGTGTTTGTGGGAATAACAATTCATGCTGTTACAGCTTCACCTCCCCCCAGGCCTATCCACAAAGAGAAGTGGTGAAGGATGCCACATAAAGAGGGAAAGAGATAAAGTGACTCACTCTGTGGGTTGTCACTGGTAAAGTTTATAGAATGCTGCTCAGCCTATAGGACCACAATGAAAGCATTAGCTGCTATTATAATTGTTTAGACTGCTCCTTTATTAGCGTCTTTGAAGTGCTAACGTACTTGCTCTGCATAGGGTAGCACGGGGAAATCAGAACACTTATAAATTTCCTATGACCAGCTATAAAAATTTTTAAATCAACAATATTCAGTTCTAATTTACCTAATTATGTCCTGCCTATTCCTCCGAAGAGTGCTTTAGATAGACAACAATAATAAATGTGTCCTGTGGTGAAAGGCATGGTCAGCACTTTCTAACTTGTATAATCTTGGGCAATTTTCTTGGCCTACTGAGTCTCAGTTATCCCATCTGTATAATGGAAACTGTGACAGCTAACTTAGTGATTCTGACAGAGTAAATGAGATCATGTGTATAAGCTGCTTATCATGATATCTTTAGTGCCTACTGTGTATCAGGCATGGTGTTAGCTGCTGGTGGTCTTGAAATGACATCTAGGAATGTCACTTTCAGAGGTGCCTGCAAGTAGATGTGTGCTAGATTTGAGGTTAGAGGACTGTGTAACCTAATAGTGGCCTCTGAAAATTGGAAGTTAAAAATAGGATCAGATTTTATGTTTAGATGAAAATTCATAACTTTGGGGAGAGTTTTAGATTTTTTTTAATTGACCAGAATTAAATATGGGGCCACATAAGAAGCAGTTACTCGGAAGTACAGATTGATACACAAATACACATAGTATGTACAAGTTTCAGTCCCTTTACACGTATTGCAAGATTTGGATCAGTAGTGAGGTGTCCAGGGTTAGAGAAGGTGCATTTTGTTACCACCACGATGCGACTTCAGGCTTCCAGAGGGAAGTCCTGAGGTGTGGCAGGCAGGGTCCCCAGAAGCAGCCTCTGAGATGGAGTTCAGTGTGCAGGAGGTTTACTCAGGATGGTTCTTGGGACCAACACCATGAGGGACAGGGAAGGGAGCAGGAATGGACAGAGGGAGAGGTGAGCCTCAGTTCAGGCCTGAGGATGAGATCAGCCTTGGCCAGCTCCGGGGGTGCTCTGCAGCTAGGATGGCCCTGAGTGTCAGCCTAGGGTGGAGATGGCCATGCTTACCTTCCCGCATCAATCACTTATTGGATATGGACTGTCCTAGGAAGAGTGTGGCATTGGAGCCTCAGACTCTGCAGTTGAAATAACCCCTCAAGAGGCAACAAGTCCTTCCTTGAAGAGGATTCTGTCTCTACCACCAAGGTTGACCAGAAAGATAAAAAATGACCACCACAGTGCCCTAGAACAAGTGTATTTTAATGTGTACCCCAGTGTGGCATAAAACTTGTCTTGTGTTACTTCTTGGGGAAAAAAAAAGCCTTAACTAGATATGGGTCTGCTTTTTTCAAAGAAGCTGTGGATCTAAGAGATTTTCAGACCTCTCCCATTCTCCCTGGAAATAATCATCAGTCATCTATGAATCAGAGTCTCTCCCATCTGGACTGAAGCCCCGTTTGGGTGCACAGTACTTCTATCTGATATTATTATATTATTTAATCCCAGAGGAATTTATTATGAAAATCTTCAAAACATGCACAAAAAATAACGATAATTGAGTACCAACCCCCCATGTATGCATCAGGGAGTGTCCACATTTCCCCTCCTCCTTCCGGAGGGATTTCTAATGCATAAAGCGTAGCCTCCCGTGTTCATCTGAGACAGATCCTGACGGGTGTGTCCTCAGAGCAGGGTGAGATTTCACAATGTTTGAAGTCACTAATGTTTCTTAATAGCACTGACGTGAACGCAGTTGGAGTTGTCAGATCCATGGTTCCGGGAAGCGACCCGCTCACCCCCCCAGATCTTCAAAGCAGTGCCCCGCCAGCCACTCACATTTCCACTGTCTTGCCTCTGCAGCTCAGCCGTGGGAATTAGATTTGGGCCGGGAATGAGGGCTGTTGCCTGAGGCTGTCTCAACAACGTTCACGGCACCCAAGAAGCCCACACCGGGAGTCACAGGCCGAGAAAGGTGCATGGAACTCTTGTGCCTCAGTTTCGTAATGCTGTTGCGTGGAGGGGCCTCCTGAAAGTTGATGGACACGGAAATGACCTGCCAGCCTGCTGTGCTCTTGGCAGTATTTCAGCCCAATGTAACATCAAAATCAAAATTTCAGTTTAGGAAAGGAGCATCGTAGGGAAGTCGTACAGAGACTATCTAGAGCCAAATAGGGGATCTGATTAGAACCCGTGACCTGAAGATCCAAGACCATTTCTCATTCCCTAGCAAGTTCAAGTCCCCAGGTGGGTCTGCCAGGGTGTCCAGGATGAGGCCCCAAGCCTTAGGCTGCGCTGGGCCCGGCTCTGTCCTGAGCGGAGCAGCCCTGGCATGCCAGGGAGTGAGTCAGCAGTCCCCTCTGCCCCCGCGGATGCAGCGGGGACTTGGTGGCTGTTTGGCCCCAGCGCAGGTGGCAGCGGGGGTGGCGGCGGTTGCATTTCCTCTTTGAGGTGGGGACTCAGCTGTTTCCTTGGTCACGCGCCCCTCCTAAGCACTTGGAAGAGGCAGGAGGCCAAGAATACAGCTGAGACTTGAGCCTCAGCCAACTCCCAGCAGCTGCTACTCTGTTCTCTGAGCTGGAATCAACTCCAGGCTGCAGGGTGGCCTGATCTGGCATTTGGGGAGGGGCCCGGGAGGGGTGTCACTTACACATTCTGAGTGACTTAACCCACCTGCTGTTTGTGTGTGTGTGTGTATATATGTGTGTGTGGCTTAATTTAAGTGGCACTTCTCTAATATCCCAGTTACATGAAAAAAAATGTAGCTCGGTGAATAAAGAAGGCGGCATTCACTTTTGGGGGGTCAGTGGATTTGTAGATCTTAAAGGAATTACTTTAAAACATAAAGCTGAGGGTACCATCCTAACTCAGAATGTGTGTGTTTATTACAAGAGTGTTTTGGTCTACACTTTCGTCTCTATATATGCACAGAAGCAGCTTGGCAAGGATATTGCACCAGGAGCAAGAAGTACTGAGTCCTAGTGATTGTGTGGCCTTTACAAAGATAGGTATGTGATTCTGGACACCATCTTTGTTCTCAGCCTAGGCTGTTTGTTTGTTTGTTTAACATGCTAACTGAAGACAATAAATCTCTCAGATCAAATTATGAGTGTTTTTTGGAGAAGCAAAACAATTAAAGAAAGTGGAAAGTTTTGGGCAAAATGCCAAAAAATCAAATTTTAACAGTCTACAGAATCAAAATGTGTACTTAGTCAACACACACACTCTCCTATGTATCTATTTCTTTTTTTCCCCTTTATTTATTTATTTATTTATATTGAAGTACAGTTGATTTACAATGTTGTGTTAGTTTCAGGTGTACAGCAAGGTGATTCAGTTACACACACATATATTTTTGTTTCAGATTCTTTTCCCTTGCAGGTAATTACAAAATATTGAGTCTAGTTCCTTGTGCTATACAGCAGATCCTTGTTGGTTATCTATTTTATATATAGTAGTGTGTATTTTTGTATCTGTTTCTACACAGCAATAGTTGATAGGTCTTTAAAATGACTTAGCATAGAGCTGTTTTATGTAATGTAAACATATCCATTTGGAGGTAAGAGATCCTACCAAACATTTAGGATTTTGTTACTTCCTATATTTGAGAAACCAGAAAAAAATTATCTGCATAAACATCGCATGAGTTCCTGAATCTGTCCTCCTACTTGAAAGCACTGCTGTTGACGAAGAGCTACCTTTAATGAACTCTACCTGCTTTTTTAAGCAATTAATACAAAATCCTCCTCAAGTCTGGGTCCTCCAAAGGGTGCGGTGTATTCTAGTCATCTTTGGACCCCCTGTTCCTATCAAGGTGCTTGTTAAAAGTATAGAAGAAATGAAAAGGCATTCAGTTTATCCTGTTCATTATGCTTTTGAAAGGAAATATGATGATGATAATGATGATGAGTGTTGTCGTGGTTTTAGAAATACCCAGATCGTCGCTCACCGTGTAACAGCTCCGCTGGTCTTTACCCTTCTTCCCAGACCCTTGGCTCCAACCCGCCCCTCAAAGAAGAGTGGCTACAGGCAGGAGATGTTTAAAAGTGAACAAACTTATAGGTGGCTGCTGAGTAAAAGGGACTATAGATGGTATAGATGGAGAATGCTATAAATGATGACGGATGTCACCCAGGCACCATTCCCTGAATCCAAACCTACAAAACAGAAGGGAAACACATTTCTTTTAATGAAGTTACAGGGTTTCCCCACAAACAGTCCATTTGCATTGAAAACTTTTGGTTGATTCCTTGTAGAAGCAAGTAAGCTCAGAACCCAGTATTCACGTCAATGACTCCATATAAAAATATCCTTGAATTCTTAAGACATTTAAGTCCAGTCTGACTTGTAATTGTTTTTGACTTTGTTTTTAATGCATTAGAGTTGTTTTGATTTTAATATTTATTCCAAGGACAAAACATATTTTATGATAATTTAAATGTTTATCTAACTCGTCTTGAGATTCTTCTGGCGTTATTAAAATAGTTCTAAAAAATTTTCTTAAACAATTTGGTTCGTGGGTAGGGTATTTTTCTTTAGTTTTAGCTTTGATGTTTATTTATTTATTTGTTTTATTTTATTTTATTTATTTAGGCTGCACCGAGTCTTGGTTGCAGCACACGGGATCTTCATTGAGGCATATGAGGGATATTTCATTGTGGCGCGCGGGCTTCTCTCTAGTTGTGGCGTGTGGGTTTTCTCTCTCTAGTTGTGGCGTGCAGGCTCCAGAGCACAGGGGCTGTTTAGTTTTTACGACACACAGGCTCTCTAGTCGAGGCGCACGAGCTCAGTAGTTGTGGCACATGGGCTTAGTTGCCTCGCGGCATGTGGGATCTTAGTTCCCCCACCAGGGATTGAACCCACGTCCCCTGCATTGGAAGGTGTGATTCTTTATCACTGGACCACCAGGGAAGTCCCTGACGTTTATTTAAAACATGCCTTTCATAGACTAATTCCTTTCACTGTGCATTTGATCAGATGGACTTATTCTCTACTTTTGGTTTTGTTAACAATTGCATTGTCTTTACTTTCATGTTTTCTAATTGAATGGGTAATTTCATGGCAACCAAAAAGGGGTTCACTGTGCAGTTAACACTGCAAGTAGCCTATTTGAACTCATTCAGTATTTTTTGTTGTCTTCTCAATCTTTTAAGTTTACTTTTTCTGATTGTAAAACTAAAATAGGTTCATTTGAGAAAATTTAGAAAGACGGGGGTAAGCATGTACCCTCAGATATCCTGTGGTTTCATCGCATGGATTCCAGAGCATCACTTTGGCTGCCTTGGTTACTTATTATCAGGCATGTGGTGATTGTTATTCTCACTCATTTGAAAGTGTTGTGGTTGAAGTTGAAGTCCTGTGGCCAGTCTGTCAGAATCTGAACTCCAACCCCACCTTGTCCTAGAGCAAAATCTTAGCTCTCATACTTAATGTCTCTGTAGCTGTTTCCTCCATTCAAAAATAGGACATTTGAGGGTGAATCCTTTTATCCTATATTTTTTAATCGAAATAATGTCAGGCACACAGTGAGCATCCAATTGATGTATTGAAATTGTTGTCAATGGCTCTGTTTACATTAGCATTAAGCTCTCTTTTTATGTAAAATCTCTAATTGTATCATAGTAAAAGTCATTCTCTTTGCAATGTGATTTATGGCAGGGATAATGATAATGGGGAAATAATTGCTAGTTTGGAAGTGGGACCTCAGCAGTTTTGCCTTATGACTAGGTACCATAATCTCATGACTTGTTAAATTTATGTATTCATTCACTAATTCATTAAATAAGTACATCATCAAACCATTACTGAACGCTAGATGTTTCCGTACAATATAAGTAAGGATAGTCCCAGGTTTTAAAGAACTTATGTGAGAGTGAGAGAGATAATTAAGAATCTGTTACTTCTCTCTCTCTCTCTCTCACAGAAGAATCTACAGATTCTTCCTGAATCTTGACAGTCTTCTTTGCAATGTCCATTGGACATTGGAAGCTGGGCTCCATTTGGCTTACTTCTTTTTTTTTTTTTTTTTTTTTTTTTTTGCGGTACGCAGGCCTCTCACTGTTGTGGCCTCTCCCGTTGCGGAGCACAGGCTCCGGACGCGCAGGCTCAGCGGCCACGGCTCACGGGCCCAGCCGCTCCGCGGCATGTGGGATCTTCCCAGACCGGGGCACGAACCCGTGTCCCCTGCATCGGCAGTCAACCACTGCACCACCAGGGAAGGCCTGGCTTACTTCTTAATAGGTTTTGGAGAGGTGCTGGATTAAAAGAAGAAAAAGAAGCAATGTAAGATTTTTTTTTAATTAATTAAAGGAAAATATCTAATCTGAAATGGGAACTTATTATGCACAAAAACGTAATTTATAATGAAATTTCTCCTAAATAGTGCACTCTGAAAACTAGCAATGGAACAGGCATCTTGACAGCGTATACATTCTTGAGTAGACACTGATTTTAAAAAGGAGGACCTTTACATACTGGTAGTATAGTGGCTGGGTACCAGTAGTGGTGACTGGAGCATCCCTGTACCATCTCTGAATTTGTTTTTATCCATTTGGGATGAGGAGTAGTCTTAAATGTAGAAGTGTTCATTTTTGCCTGAGCATATCTATACTAAAAAAGGGGGGGAAAAGAGAACCTAAAAGCCTTTTTTAGGGGTGAAACTGTAAATATTACTTCTAATAAATATTGTGTTTATTGCATTCTTCATATATAGCCCAGATGTGAGTGAGTGTGTGTGTGTGTTTCTGTGTATATGAATGTGCATCTTTAGAGAGGTTAAGATGTGTAGAGACTACACTTCATATAGACCATGGTAAATACAGTATCAATAGTTTATTATTATTACTGGTCAGAAAACAAACTTTTGCTCCAGTGTTTATTTAAAGGCTGCAGTTGTCTTTCAAAATCCACTAAGGAACCTGCCCCCCAAATTCAGTTATGATGTTTTAAAGAGAAAAGAAAAACAGTGAACAGGAAAAATTTACTCCTAATTTGCATACATAACTTTTGACAAAATAAAATATGTGAAAATGCTGCATCATAATACGTGTTAAGAGAAAGACTCCTAAATTTCCTACCAGTTTTTAAGAATGTTGCCAGGACGCGAAACCTGCAGTAAAGCCCAGGCCACTCAACTAGATTCTGTCTAGAGAAAGCCAGGAGACAAGGGTAGGTTTGGCTTACAACCAGAGCATTTTTTTTTAAACAGAAGTTTTCCAGAATTGACCAACTGAATTCATGTATACACGATACAGCAGGCCAGGAGGATTTAGACAGGCAGCTCTTCTTTTCAGTTTTTCACAGTCTCCTCAAGTTTGGCTTCTTGGTGAGCCAGTAGATGGCCTGTGGAGGGAATAGCCAGTGGTTTCTGTCCCTGTGTCACTCTCCCCTTTCTCCTTCTGGAGTCTCTGAAGTTGAGAAAAATTATGGCCTCACCTGGAATTGGCATCTGCAGGTGTGACCTGGCCCCCCATAGGAATGATCAGGCCACAGAGTTTCCAGCAGAAACACTCCCAGGCAAGTTACAAGGATAGTTTCAGACCAGAAGGGATTTCAGAGACCTGGGATTGTACAAATCACACATGTGTGTTCTCTCTCTGTGTATATATGTATACATATATACACATAGATGCACATAGATACACATACATATACACACACACATATATATATTAAATCTTAATAGTTAAATTAGGATACTAACAATACCTTTTGAGGGTAAAAGTAGTCATTTATGTTAATATGCTTAGAATCCATTGGTACTAACAGATTCAGATTACCTTTCTTATCATTATGTACGTGATTTGTGAGGCAACAGGATCCAATCATGTTCTTTACACATCTTTTTTTTTTCAGTGAAATTACGTAATTGTTTGAAGTGTAGAACCCTTTTTTGTATATACCATACTTTAACAAATACAGAAAAATGCTCTCCTAACATACTATTTATCTATAATAATGAACCATCCTGTCTTTGCTTAGATGCTAGTAATAATGAGTGAATGACTCTTTTTGTCTTCCTAGTTTTCAGTCTGTTTGTGAAAATTAAAATTTGTTTCAGGCTTCATCATGAATTCCTCCTAATATTCCATGTTCTACTTTCACATATTAATTTTGGATGATTTCTTCTGACAGTTGGGCTGACCTGCCAGCCTTCCTTCTTACCTTTTTTTCTTTCCTCCCTTCCTTCCTCCTTCCTTCCCTCCCTTCCTTCCTCCTTCCTTCCCTCCCTTCCTTCCTTCCTTCATTATGAGTAAAAAAAGTTCTGGTTTTTTTCCCCTCTGTATAGTTTTCCCCATGTTTACGACTTGGACTTTTTATTGAGATCGTATCTAACAAAAATGTTTCCACTTCTGAGCGTCCCTTGCTATATATTATGATGCAACTATTGACTTCTCTTATCTATGTTTAAAATCTTGAAGGTATCACAGATAAGCCAGTGGCTCAAAAGCTGAATATTACACATTACATAAGACTGACAGATGTTTCATTTCTACGATAGATCAAATCATAAATTTGATTCTTTCGCAGATAATTTCAGCCTGGCCATTTGCACATCTGAGGCTTGGATGTACAGTCTTGCAAACTTTTAAGCAGCTGTTGTTTAAAAGTTGTTTTCGTTCATTTCACTCGTTTTCATTCTTTGATCCAATACCAGATTTCCAGCCCCCATTTCAGGAATCCTGTTGTCCTACTGTGTTGCAGGGATACTACATCCCATCTGACTTTTAATTTCAAGGTTGCACCTTAGAGATATCAAAGTGTGTGCATTAGCCTCATGTCTTTCTTCCTAAAAATGTCCGTTTGCACTAGGTCCACCCGCAGTCCCCTTTTTTTGAAGTCTCTGAAAATCAAGTGTGTTTCAAGGCTATTTTGTTCTAATCATACGACACATGTACAAAGCTCATAGCCCCTTCCCGACCCTTAGCTTAAGCATTATACCCCCCATGAATAGAATGACCCCAAATCTTCAACTTCACCATCAGGAATCCTCAAAGAATTTTTACATACAGCTTAACCCTGTTCTTCCAGTAATCATGGGACCCTTCAGCCCTGGGATCTCAGGCCCACATCTCTCATCACCTGGGTTGAAACTGACCATGTGTCTCCTGAATTTCATCAGTAATTTCTGCCACTTCCCTTATATAAATGGTTTGATAACCTGTTTTTTTCCCACGACAGGTAACTAGCAGGCTCTAATAACTCACAGAGCTTACAGCAGTGCATAGTTTTGTAAGATTATCCAAATGTATTAGATATTTTAAAATATAGAGAATTTTTAAAAGCACACACCTGTTTTCCCTGGGCTTCTCTGGATTGAAGGGACTTGTTGGAAGGTTTGAACAGGGAGCATCCCAATAGGAGAGTCCATCAAAGTAGAAGGCATTCACCTGCAAAATACTGCAGTCTCGAATGCAACTAACTCTCTAACAGTCCCTTAAAGCAAGAATGTTTTCTTTAAAAAAAAAAAAAAAAACTTTGAGGTCAGGCTTGGGACAGGGAGTGGGGGAGAGGTCATGGGTGTCTGGCCAAGCTTTTGAGGTACACAGTGGTCATGTGATTGCAGTTGTGACATTGAATGGTGGCACACAGGCCAACTTTAAACGGCAGCCCCTATCTTTCAAGTGACCGACCACAGCTCCCTGTAGGTGACTTTGCAAACAGGGCATCTCGGGTTTAATCAGCATTGCCATAGATGGCCCCTGACCTGGAGGAGCACGCACATGCACATTCATATGTCTTAAGTAGGAAATTCCCTGCCGGGTGAGTCCTGGGACATCTGGCAAAGAAACAGATTCTGTTCCACCAATGTGTTGTAAGTTTCCTGAAAATGTTTCCTTCCCAGGAATATATCCATTTCTCCTCCCGGCAAATTGGTACAGATTGTGTTCTTGCTGTGTGTGAGGCATTAGCCATGGTCCCAGAGACACTGGTCCAAGAGCCCTCTGTCCAGGGAATTTAGAGTCATTCTCCCACCCATGTTTACCACCTGGAATGCTTTAGATGGTTTATATTTAAAGCGGTATCCTAAAACAAGCCAAATCCTTGATGGCTTAGAAGTAAAGGCTTTGAGACACCATATTGTGTATTTGCCTTCTTTTCCTAGACATTTGTTCTCCCTGAGTCTCTGTAAGTCCTGTCTCTGAAGCCACAGAGGTTTCACTCCCTGCTTGCTTCCCTTCTCTTCAAGGAAAGGAAGCATCCCAGGAAATGTTTTCCCATCACTTTCTGCAGCACTTGAGGTCCCAAATGCAGACTCTTTTTCTGAAGTGCATTCCCGAACATCCTTTGGTGGTTTTGTTGTTAACTTACTCTCCCACATCTACAATTTAAATAGTCTTTCTAGAGATTTCATCGTGGTAAGGAAAAATTCCAGCACCGTGTTGCTGGCCATTAAATCCAAAAACATGCGGATGTCAAATGAATTCATGTATCCTACATTTCAAGTGCATCTTCTCCCAGGAAGTCTGAGGATAGTAGGAATTATTTATTGAACACCTACGTTCTTCTCTAGCAAATCTGTTGATCTCAGCCCAGTGGCTTTCTGGTTTTCATAACTGTGTTTGCAGGGGTGTCAGTATGGAATTTTATGTCGTGCTGTACTAGGCAGCATAGAGAAAGAGGAAAAAAGTTCCCCACATTCAAGAAGGGGCAGAGGGCTTCCCTGGTGGCGCAGTGGTTGAGAGTCCGCCTGCCGAT
>NC_041231.1:53419665-53471343 GCF_002837175.3 Physeter macrocephalus | reverse complement strand
GGCCGCTGAGCCTGCGCGTCCGGAGCCTGTGCTCCGCAACGGGAGAGGCCACAACGGTGAGAGGCCCGCGTACCGCAAAAAAAAAAAAAAAAGAAGGGGCAGAGATGGCCGGTAGGATGTAGATATATTATCCTCCTCTGTGTGGGCTGAGCACCATTGCACTGCAGTGGGGGCATGTCATCCTGAGGGGCCTGATGACACAGGTGAGGGGCCTGATGAAGTAAGCACTGGACGAGACTCAATGGAAGAAACTCGATGTAATAACTGAAAAAATGGAGTTTAGAAGGAATGAGAGGCACTACTTCTGTATTTTTAGTCTGGAAATGTGGGCAAGGCCTAACTGTCTGGCCAGTTTAATTGTAATAAAATCATACATTTGTTGGATGCCATCATTTTCATGAAAACTCAGACACTATCAAGGCCCTAAAGAAACTCACCTGCATGTGAGTCTGCAGTTCAGGGTTTCCATGCTTTCCTTTTATCTAATGAAAACGTCTGCCCATTGTCTGTTTTCTGTCACTTATATCTATTAGTTCCCTTAAGAGTGCCTTCAAATTAGCCTTTGTGAATAGAAGACTTTGAGGAAACGTTAGGTCTAAGGTTGGCAGTGGTGTGCATTTTTGTATCGTATGCTTTAGTCCTCTGGATGGGATTGCTTTGCTCTCAAATCCCTTTGTCCGCTGAATTCTCTAGTTGGGTTGTTAGCTGTCCCCGGGGACAAGCACCATCTCTTTCCTTTCTCTAGTGTCCTATACAAAAGGCCACACAAGTGTAGGTGCTCTCTAGGTAAGCTTGGACTCTCTCTCTGAATGGACTACCCATTATCACAGATACACAGAGCTCAGTCAGACCAAAGCCCTCTTGAGGGCTTGTCATGGTTTTGCCCTATTAGTGGCTGTTGGGCGTTTTCCCTTAACCTTGCCACATTGGTTAATAGGTCTCTGGATGGTTAGATGCCTTGGCTTTTTGGGGTTGGAGGAAACAGAAAAAATAGTACAGTGACAACAAGTCCTGCTGTGTGTCAGGCACTGTTCTCAACACTGAGCTAATACAGAGGTGAACTAACCAGGCACAAATCTCCGTCGTTGTGTAGCTTATGTAATAGTGGCGGGAGAATGATTTTTACTACTTGGTTCAAATATTGAGCCTTGTTCAAGAGTGACTTATCTGAGTGTTTAAGATCTGGGGATTTCAGTGATCGAAGTAGCCAATAGCCAGCTGCCCTAACACTAAAGAGACAAGATAAGTAGGTGTGTTGTCTTGCCCACTATAGGTTAGCAACAAATAGTGCAGTTGATATGAGGATAAAATGTACTAATCTATGGAAAACACTCATTCCAAAATCACCCATGTGGAAGTAAATACTAAAAGCATTTATTGGTGTGGTTGTTGGATCTTGTAGAAAGAGCTTGCTATCAATATATTAACACACAATTGTAGCCCAGAGTCACCCGACAGAACTAAAACTCCCTTTGTTCCTGAATCTCCTGAAATTCCCCCTGCTGTACTTGGGATGGCAGCAGACATCCGTTTCTGGTAAATCTCTCTCTCCTGCCTCTCTCTCTCCCTTCTGGGTGTAGAACTCGCCTCCTGCGGTCATGGACCCTTAAGACCCACACTTGAGCTTTTTATTTTGGGGGAACATCCTTCAATTCCTTTGCTCCCCTTGAAAATCTTTCCATTCTTCTGCTGTTGTAGGGGGGTGGAAGGAGGCAGAGCTGAGGTCCTGGGTGGGTAATTTAAACTTCTATGTTGATTCACTTTGATTAGATTTAGTGATGATGTTAGCTAGTAATAATTCTGAAAAGGCAACCTTAAGGCGTGAAATATTCACAGGCTGTGGCACCGAGTAATACCCCTTGACGTAAGGGAAAACAAAGATATCGTGGCCATGAAAACCTCTTATTTTCCCCAGTTTATATATGGATAGAACACGAATCTTATCGCCATTTCAAACACTGACAGAATAACAATTTATGGATTTATCTTTGCTTTTACTCATTTTTATCTAAATGTCTCTTCCTTTTCTGCAAGAAAGGTTTTAATGACACACACATTTAGCTCACCCTGTGGCACCTATAACTGCATCACATTTGTTAAGTTTCATTGCTTTTGAAATGACAGATTCTTCTTTCACTTCTTGTAGGAATAAAGGACAAAAGAGTTCACATCAGATACGCTGAATAAAATTAGTATTTCTCCCCACCCTTTTTTTTGAAGTGCCTTTCCTCTTCATGATGAATTTTTATAGTTTTGAATTCTTTAAGCCAGAGTTGAAAATATGCATTTGTGATAAATCCTTGTTCCATTACAAGGTGTCTGCAGTATACGTAACTGAACATAAATAATGGATTATATTCTTGGCATCCAGATCCTCCGAAAGAGGACGTCTTAGAATATTGCATTGAACTGAATTGAACTGAGTTGAGAATACGGAAGTTCTGACATCTGTGAGATTAATAATGCTCAAGCAAAAGTATCATTTCAATTGATCATCAACTCTCCCTTCCCTGAAATAGTGTTGTTTGTCCCAGGAAATCATGGTACAGTGATACTGAGGGAAATATTTAGGATAAGTGTGTAACTTGGTGAGACTCCTGGAAGGTCTAACTATTTGGAAACATTTTTGTTTGAACAAAGTTATATGGTATCATCAGCAACAAGTTCCCAGCAGTGTTATTTATGTTCCCGGAAAATTTGTTTTAGTTACACTTGGAATAAAAAAGCAACTTCCGAAGTCGGAGATTCTGGCTCTTTGCTTAAACATTAGGGAGACACTCATTTCTAAACGTTACATGCGTTCTGGCACCAGTAAATTCAAATTCATTGTTCCACATTAAAAAAAAAAAAGTATAATGCTCTCTGAAAACCCTGGGCACACTTTATCTGGGAATCTTGCAGGCATGTGATTTTCTGTATGGCTTCTGGAAAGACAGGTACCAAGAGTTCTAGAAGTGAAGGAGGAAACTGGGCAGATCACTAGCAGATATCTTGAGGTCATTCTGATGACTATGGCTTATGGGCTTTCAGGAGTTTCAAAGAAAAAGACGAAGCACAATGTCTAGAAACCCACATGTGTTCGTAAAATATTAGGGATAAAATCGGGAAAGAAACACACATACCATTATCAGACAAACTGTTCATGAAGTTTCTGGGCAGTATTTGATGGCTCATGCGACAGGTAGGGCAGTAGTGGTCTAGGGAAAAACAATGTGTGGGTGTCTCTTGCAATATCCCGGGAACTAATTGCACAGATTAGATAAGCCTCATCTGTATTTCTAATAGAGCCCCAAGTCACTAGAGGAACACGGAGTTTTAAAAAAAGCTCTGGGGGCTTCCCTGGTGGCGCAGTGGTTGAGAGTCCGCCTGCCGATGCAGGGGACGCGGGTTCGTGCCCCGGTCCGGGAGGATCCCACGTGCCGCGGAGCGGCTGGGCCCGTGAGCCATGGCCGCTGAGCCTGCGCGTCCGGAGCCTGTGCTCCGCAACGGGAGAGGCCAAAGCAGTGAGAGGCCCGCGTACCACAAAAAAAAAATAAAAATAAAAAAATTTAAAAAGCTCTGATCCCCACTTAAAATGACAATGTTTTTGACCCAGCTCTGCCACTATCTGTTTGTGGATCTTCTCCAAGTCACTGGATTTAATATCAGCTAGACTAGCTGATTTCAAGGTTCTTTGCAGGGCTGTGGTTCTCTGGGTACTTTTTTTTTTTTTTTTTTTTTAAGTTTGCACATGGCTGGAGGTTTGTGATGCTACCCTGTGTATGGATAAATCATACCTAGACTCTTAACAGATTGAGGTAGGAAACAAGGCGGTGATTAGCCTGCATGGCTTATGAAAGTTGAGGCTATTTTAAAATCCTGGAACTGGTCCCAGGGGTCACCCATTCAAACCCAAACAAGCCTCAGTGCTTTCTCAGTCTCGGATTGTTTTCTAACATGGCAGCGGGGCCACTGGCCCTGTTCTCTGTGGCATTAATTGTGGTCAGGAAAATCTCCTTATCTGCAATAAAAAAATATGCAAAATACTGAGTCAGTGATGTGACAAAGCTGCTGATCAGCTGCTCCATTACCTGCAGCTCTCTCATTCAGATAATCGACGGCTGATGTTTGTATTGCACTAAGATGCACCCAGAGTTGTCTTGTGCAGTTAGAAGTGGTTTCTGTTACCTTTTGTGGATGAGGACACATTGGCCAAACATGAACTGATTCTAGTAGAGATGCAGCAGAAAATTCTCTGCACATCACTGCATTCTAACCTTTTATTCTTGCAGTGTCCACATTGGATGATTAAATAGCAGAGCTTATCTTGCCAAAGATGTGACTGCTAAGATGATGATGAGGAGGAGGTGGATGGTCCCATTTGTTGGTTACCTATTTGAATCAGTACAAACCAAGGCAGGTTACATCCACCACACTTGTCTTTCTATGTATGTGTTATCAATACACCAGAAGCAGCTTTGTAAAGTAGGCCAGTTCCTCTCTTGTACTATCATTTTCTGCCTTTGATCTGTTTGTATGTATATTGATTTGTCTATTTTTCATTTATATCATATTCAAGAAGAAAAAAGTTTTTTAGGTTCTTTTATTGTAACAAAATATACATAATATAATATTTATCATTTTAGCCATTCCAAAGTGTACAATTAAGTGGCATTAAACTGTGTAACCATCACATCTGTACCCACAACTTTTTAATCATCCCCAACAAAAACCAGTTAAACAACAACTCCTTTCTTCCTTACCTCCAGCTCCTTCTACTTTCTGTCTCTATAAATTTGCCTGTTCTACGTACTTCATATAAGCAGAATCATACCATCTTTGTTCTTCTGTCTCTGACTTATTTTACTAAGAATAATATTTTTAAAGTCCATACATGTTGTAACATGTATCAGAATTCCATTCCTTTTTAAGGCTGAATAATATTCCATTGTATGTATATACCACATTTTGTTTATTCATTCATCTGCTGATGGATACCTTTTGGCCATTGTGAATAATGCTGCCATGAACATTGGTGTACAAATATCTGTTCTAGTCCCTGCTTTCCATTTTTTTGGATGTATATTTTGGAGTTGAATTACTGGGTCATATGGTAGTTCTATGTTTAGAAAGGTAGGTTCTTATTTTTTTTCCTAGTGCTAACTTTTGAAGCAACACCAAGTAAGGCCAATTCCTTGTTCTCTGAATATGTTTTAAAATAGCATTAGAAAATAGCTATTTTGTCCTCCCTAAGTCTTCTCTTGTCTAAACTAAAAATTGCAAATTATGCAACTATTTTTTAGAACCCAAATGTAAGATCTTTTGTCCATCCCTGCTACATTTCACTTTATTACTTTCATCAATTAGTTCACTCTATGGGGATATCCAAATATTTATTATGGAACCCAGTACATTATTTACTTCTCCCAAGTTTATGTCTTTCTTTGAAATACACTGAGAAAACATTTAAGTATTATAAAAGCAGAAGTCATCTTTATTTTCCAGTTCATGAATAATCAAGAAAAGGATGATGAAGATAAAATTGTTTAACCCATCTTTAAAATTTTTCATGTAGATCCATTAGAAGTATTTAACTTTTATCTTATTTTATTTTTTTGAAAAAAAAAAGGATTTTTTGAGATTGTGTTAGAGCATCCTTGCAGGTGGTAGAGATTCCGTAAACAGTTGTTATAAAAGTGAAGAATTGAAACATTGGCCTTTTTCCTTCAGATGTTTTTACCGAGATCAGACCTCTCTTATTTTTAAAGACACTCTTGATTATTGTGGGGTGTTCTTATGTCCAAAGCTTTGACATCAGTTTTTTCCATTACTGAAGTCTGCTAAATGTTGATGTAGGTTATGTTTGTGTCCAATTTGCTATAATAATGAAGAAAAAGTAATATTCTACATATGAGCTACTGTATGTTTATAAACTGCCTAGCTATCAAAGTTGAAATAAGAATATTCATGTAAAATACTTCTACCTTTAAACCCCTAGTATGAAAATTCCTTTTCTTAAATATCCTCCTAGGTTCTTCCTCCAAAACAGTTGTCTGATCACTTTGGCATTTGCATGGTGGTTCAAGAATTTTACAGAATGCCTGTGCATTGAGTTGACCAAAAAGAGTTTAATGAAACGGTAGAACTCCTGGTTGAGTATTTCTTATACATGTATTGAAGGAGACATTTTTCTTTGGAAAGTAAACTTATGTGAAATTCTCTCATTGATGTTTTTCTGTTACCTGGGGAAATTTTCAAGCTTGCTGAAGGTATTAGTCCGTATGTTCTATTCATGCCATGATGCCATGGTTGCTCTCATTTCTGAAAGGATTACATTCCAATTACTTCTTCTTTCTTTCTTTCTTTCTTTCTTTCTTTCCTTCCTTCCTTCCTTCCTTCCTTCCTCCCTGCCTTCCTTCCTTCCTTCCTTCCTTCCTTTCTGGCTGCATTTTGGGTCTTTGTTGCTGCGTGCAGGCTTTCTGTAGTTGTGGCGAGCGGAAGCTACTCTTTGTTGCAGTGCACAGGCTTCTCATTCCGGTGGCCTCTCTTGTTGCAGAGCCACTAGGGAAGCCCTCCAATTACTTTTCTTCTCTCTTTTTTTTTGTTTTTTAAGTATTTAAACTTAATCTTACACGTTCAAACTAACTCTTTTAACTTTAACAGAATAACAGTTTTGAGACTAGGATGTGTCTTTGGTTGATAAGGGGTTGCAGTATTTAAATACCTTATGCAGCAAATTGACAGATCACTAATATCACAATTTGCTAGTGGCTTACATTTGCAGAACTGTGACTAGCTAAAAAAAGAAGGAACAGTGCATAAGGGAAAAACATTTCAATTGTTCAAGTAAGTAAATCTTTTTCTTTTTTTTTTTTTTTTTTTGCGGTACGCAGGCCTCTCACTGTTATGGCCTCTCCCGTTGCGGAGCACAGGCTCCGGACGCGCAGGCTCAGCGGCCATGGCTCACGGGCCCAGCCGCTCCGCGGCATGTGGGATCTTCCCGGACCGGGGCACGAACCCGTGTCCCCTCCATCGGCAGGCGGATTCTCAACCACTGCACCACCAGGGAGGCCCAAAATAAGTAAATCTTGATTGTGTTGTCTCATCATAAAGTACCTATACTGATTGAGGATAAGATTAGTCATCCTCTGCTAATTTTGAGTAGAAGGATTGTGACAAAAGTGACTAATAAAGTGGCCCTCCCAACTTGCTAATAGAATTTAATGTCTCATTTTAGATATCCTCTGAGAACTAAATCACTGCTGGAATTTGAATCAAACCCCAAGCTTGCTTTCTCCACATGACAGCCCAGTGATTAATATATGTAACACACACACACACGCATGTGTGCACACAATTAGGACATGCCTATTTTGTTGGTGATGATGAAAGACAGAATATTTGGTCTTTTGCACGGTGCTTCTCTCCTCTCGCCCTCTCTTTCTCATCCCCACAAACCCAGTTGCTACTATATGCAACTCTAAAGTCAGCCAAAAAAATAAGAAACAACATAATCTAAAATGGTCATTATTTTACTCATTTTCCTCATTGTAAATAGCTGACAACACCATTGATCAATTTCCTGTAGCTTACTTATTGCCTGCCTTTCCTCAATATCACCGCCTAAAAACAGTGGTTAAAATATTATTTCCACTGAAAGAACTGCAGTGACTTTTATTTTGTGCATTTGTAGAGTCTCCTTTTTCTCCCTCCCCACCTCCAACCATAACGATTGACACTTGGCCAGGATATCTATTAACCAAATGTTGGATAAAATGTATTTGTTAGACATGGTTTTGCTTCTTTGTGAAAAATAGGAGAAATTGGGACAAATGAAGATTAAATAGCAGTGGAAGAGTCGGGTTAGTTTGGGGAACAGAAAGCTGGACTAGGGTTGATTTCCTGGCACTGCTTTCTTAGCAAAGAGAACAGTTTTAATCAGTTACAAAAATATTTGTGATCCATATGTTCCTCCCTGCTCGTTCCCATATGCCCATATTCTCTTTTATCTTGGTGGATGATGACTTTATGATTCAGGGATGCAAGAATAATACCTCGCTGGCTTTAGAGCACAGTGCTATTTCCAAACGTGTCCTGGTAATTACGTACGCACATATATACAGGCTGTTCACGCTTTGAGATGGTTACGTGAATATCAGTTTGTTCTTTCTTCGTGGAAAGAATTATATCTTGCATCCACCTACTGAGGCTGGAATAAGGCATCTAAGGCTTAGATTTGAAAACTGCATGGCCATTTCGCCTGCTGGATTAACCACCACTGTACAAATAGGAGCATCAGAAAAAGGAGACAGGAAGGCTGCGGTGATCGTTGATAACTTCATTTTCTTTGGGAAAAGGAAAACAGAATCCAAAAAGCATTTGGTAAATCCATCCATCACGGGTGCCTATTCTAAGACATGTTAGATATTGAGCTGGTTACTTAAATAGATCCTAATTTTAAGGCATGTTGACTTCTGTTTAGTATCAAGTGTTCATCATGTGAAACTGATAAAAATTGAGAAATTAAAATTACTGTTGACGAGCAACGCATTTGATCCCTAAATTCATGTTTCCTTCGCAATAGTTATATAATTTTTAACGACAAAAGAAACACTTTTTACAGCCAAAGTATCCATTTTAATAAGACATAAATAAAGCTAGAAATGATTGACCGTATAAGCGATTGAATTTTCAACAGTTGTTTTCCTCTTACACAACAAATGGTGTCGTAACCCAAGAGGCTGTTAATGAAGCTGCAGTAAAATCCGATGAGGAACCAGCTGTGCTCATGTCGACTGGGGAGGGGGCAGCGAGGGAGAGGCAGAGAGAGTTTCTAAACTTCAGAGTAAATAACTGAGATGCATTTAGTGTTTTCGAAGTCGGGTACATGGTGAAACACGTGCCCAGGCTGTTGGATTTAGCAGATGTGCGCCAGGGTAGAGTTGCAGCAAAGGGAGAGAGATACAGCTTGGTTTTGGCAAACGTTATTAGGAATCCGTCTCTCTGTTTGCATTCAAGCTGTATTTGCCGCTGCTCCTGTAGGAGTTGTGAGAAAAAGAAAGTGCACGTTATAGCGGGGATTGTTTTCAACATGCTCAAAGTTTGCAAATCTGTTGAATCCCTCTTACAGTGTTGCTTTGCTGTCAAACAGAATGCCCAGCTGACGGTGGCAGTCCTGATTGGGAGGGGCCAGTAGGTGGCGGGTAAATGATGCTCACACAGCAAAGAGAATACTCGGAATTCTTCTTCTCAAACTGTCAGTGGAGAGGAAGGAGCTCTCTCAACAATACCACTGTGAAAGTTTTCTTTTTTCTTTCTTTGTTTTTTTCACTTTTATAGCTAATGCCTCATTAAGTCAAAAATCTTTCAGTATGCCTTCTTAGGATAACTTTCAGAAGAAAAGAGTCACAGGAACAGCACTCAAGTAGATTATATTGATCTATAATTAAGACAAAAGCTTTGGTTAAAAAAGGAGGCAAGACTTTTGCTCATAGGTGATCTGGATTGTCACTGAGGCAAACACACAAGCTTGTTTTTTTTTTTTTTTTTTAATATAAAGTGCGAGATTTCACTAAAAAAGGTTAAAATTGAAGTGAGTAATCTTCGGTGCATAATGCAATTGTTAATTTTAGCTCGTTGCGTGGGTGCCGCTCTGACTTGAACAGCCGGCTGTAGCCTTCATTAGAGAAGAAGCAGGCAGCTCGGGACAGGTGGAGTGGATCAAGCCGTGAACGTGATTTGCTAGAGGCCGGTCATTAGTGTTAGAAACCCAGTCTTGTTTATTTCGTCCCTCACCCTTACCATGGTTATTGCAATTATTGTGACTATTGACTTTTCGTCTTTTTTCAGGTGGATGATGTGTCAGGCTGTGTAAGGGAATCGCATGGAGATGGGCGTTTTGAACTGTTAATGGGGACATGGGACTCCCGCTGTCTCTGATCCCTCGTGTGGATTTTCCCGGCGTAGAAGGACAGAAGCCGCTCGTAAGTCGCCAAGACCGACAGCAGAAATTCTGCGCAAAAGGTAAAGGGCTGTCATCAGATGGCTGTCATCTCATCTGTATATTTTTCTCATTCTATAAATATGCCTGTTTGCATAAAACAGTTCATGAAAGGCAACCAAAACAGGATCTGTATCAGGGATTCAGATGCCTTAGTGTTTGTAAAATTAGAGCTCAATTTGTTCTTTTTTTTTTTTTTTTTTTTTTTTTTGAAGCTGGCCACAGTCTGTTTTTTATTGAAACCCTCTGGAAAAAAAGTTAGGGCAACAGAAGTCCCATCTCCTCCCCCCACTCAGTACATTGAGAAACAAACTATTTGCTACTGGGAAACAGAACTTTTTGTTTGGTTAACTACACACATCCCCGGTGTCACTGAAATACGAGAGATCTGTCAGATACACTGAATGGATATCCTCAAACCTCCCCAAACCTAAGAACCTTGCTCACCAGGCCCTCACAGACTCCAAGTACCATCCTTGAGGAAAACTTGCTTTTCCATTCCCACAATCCTTTGCCAAGTGAGCTTGTCCTGTCATGGTAGGTCTTAGCAAATTCGCAACAGAAATTACTGCGTTTTAGATTTTTCTCGTGCTTCCTATGTCCAGTTGGAAATAAAGTTACTGAACTAGTAAATGATAAACACTCCCAGAGAAACATATCAAGACACTGATTTGTCCAGTAATAGTTACCATTGTAATGACTAGGAACAGGGCAGTCATTACTTGGGAATTTTTGTGAAAAAACTGACTTTCTAGGCTACAAGGTCTTTCTCCATTTCTCTTTCTCCTTCCTTCCCCTCTTTTCTTCTTTCTTTTCCTCCTTCCTTCTTTTCTCTCCTTCTTTCTTGTTTTTCTTAAAAAAAAATTGAGGAGGAAGTAAATGCTAAATTATTCAGTAGCCCCCTTTGACAGCACATCAGAAGGGAAAGTGTCAGGGCTTTATGGAAGAAGGGAGAAAAAAATACTAATAACAGGCTTACACTTTGAAAAGCCATTTCCAGTGTCTGTGTGGTCGTCTCTTGTGAGCCTGGAGCATTGGAGTTCAGTTGTGATAGCTTGCTTCTGCAGAATCTCTGCAGCCTCAGCCACCGACAGGGCTCGGGGAGGGCTTCTGCCTTTAATAATGTCACTGTCACTTTGAAGCCTGAAACTGTTGTCCCTGAAAGGTTTATTGCCAAATTTAGATCCTATATGTATACTGAATTATTACCTCTTACATTGACTTCTGCCCCTTGTAGAGTGTACTGAATCCCTTATACCCAGGAAGGTATGTCTGTGGTTGAAATTTGCAAATGATTTATGAGTCATCTTAGAGATGCTGCAGAACTCAGTACCACCTCCCGACTCAGAAGTGGAGGAAGAGTTGGGGAGATACTTTCTTCTTTTGCTTCTACTTTGTAGAGGAGCATAGGGACCAGGAGATGTGTGGGACTTTCATGTCTCATTTTAAGATGTATTGATCCACCTTGACGGCAAGGTGTATTCACAAGAGCATGTATATGTGTTTGGAGGGGCGTGGACAAGGCAACTGAATCTGCCTCTTGTGTTTGTCTTGGGTACTTGATGTGATCTTGTTTTATTCGCCTTTTGTATAAAATTGTCAGGGAGGCTGGAGTTGCTTATTTGAATTTGAGTACAAAGGGAGAAATCAGATATCTCAAGAATAATGGTCAAGACTTCACCCTGTGCTGACATTACTTTCTGATGTCTTAACCTTGTAGGGTGTCAAATCTTGTTATTTTAATTTGCATCTGGGAGAATGTCTGAGCCAGGAGACCTGAGTCAGACCATAGTGGAGGAAGGCGGGCCTGAGCAGGAGACGGCCACTCCAGAGAATGGCGTGGTTAAATCCGAAAGTCTGGACGAGGAGGAGAAACTGGAATTACAGGTGAGCCTGGAGAAATCCTGTTTCTTATACCACTGTGTGCATCCCTTTCTTTCATTTTGAAGATACTCTGAAGGTTTGGGGGTTTTTTGCTTGTAAAGAGTTTGACTAGTAAAATAAATAGGAAATCCATAAAACGAATCTTCTCCTTTCCCAATTATTAGTCTTTTTTTTTTTTTTTTTTTTCCTGACCAAACAGTGCATTCTGGTCAAAATGCCCTTTGAAATGAAAAAAAAAAAAAAAAAATCCAAAGAACATATTTAATGACTGAATTTTCCCACAGCTTCTCCGTATTAATTTCCAGATCACCTCAAGGAGTTTGTGGAGGACTTCTCCTGAGGCAGCTTTACACTAGCTGAGTTATAAAAATGGGTTTGTAGTCCATGGAATACAGCTCATGACAGACTAAGAAAAATCAAAGACATGAGCTCTGTTGACCTTCCTGGGCAGGCTAAGCTTCGATTCTTATTAGCAGAAAAGCCTAGAATTCCCAGCCAGAGAAAGAGAGAGAGAGAGAGAGAGAGAGAGAGAAAGAATGCTCTAGAAGGGGTAGGGGGAAGTTTGGGAGTGATTGACGGTACTGAAAAAGTGATATGATTAAATACTCATGATTGATGAGAGAAGGAGATTTGGTAGAAGGAAAACAAACTGTTCTTGCAAATAACCTGTATCAATTTTCTTTAAACCAAACTACAAAAGTGTTAACTCTTTTTATATAAAAAGGGAGCAGAGGCTGATAACAGCATAATGGCCAAGGGCCTTCAAGGCTGGCTTTTCCCCTCCCAGGAGCTGCTGTAAGAAGGGAACGAGAAAGCTAGATACCTTGTTGCTGTTGTTATTGATTTTTCAACTCTGGTGACATCTTTTTCTCTCCTTCTCCCCCCTCCCCTCTCCTGGTTGTTGGTGGACTTTGTTTGTTTGTTTGTTTTATTTTGTTTCTAACATACAGAGGCAACTAGCGGCTCAGAACCAAGAGAGAAGAAAATCCAAGGTAGGGTTCTGGAATTCTACATTGACCTGATATCATGGTTGCATGTGGATTAACATCAGGGTTAGAGGATTTGCCAGCGATTCACATGGCTGTATGTGGATCTTGGCTGCACCGGTGCTGCCTGCATTTAATGGGGTCGTGTTGATGCCTCTCTTTCTTTCCTGCTCTATGTGCTTTTTTTTTTTTTTTTTTTGATGTGTACCATTTTTAAAGTCTTTATTGAATTCTGTTTTATGTTTTGGTTTTTTGGCCACAAGGTATGTGGGATCTTAGCTCCCTGACCAGGGAATGAACCTGCACCCCCTACATTGAAAGGCGAAGTCTTAACCCCTGGACTGCCAGGGAAGTCCCTCTATAGGCTTTTTAATTAGAGCATTTAGGGTTCACATAGCTGCAGTGTATATATTTGATCCTGGCAGACTTGACAGTGCTTTACAAACAAATAGCTGCTTGTTTTCTTTTCATTTTAAATCAAGTTTGGGGGAAATGTTTTAGTCTGTCTAATTAGTTTCTGCCTTGAAGTAAACAGGTTCTGGTGTTTAGGACACAATCTTCAACTTTTAAAACATCTTCTCAGTCAAATCACTTCCAAACCCAGTTTTAGTAGAAATTAATTTCTGTTGTCTTTTTCTCCTTGTACTTTCATGAAAAGCCAGCAATTCATTCTTTGTATGTTTCCAGTGTGATGGGCACAGTTTGCTAGGCATGTTCCTTAAATTCATCCTTCCACATTCTCCTCCACCTGCATCTCCATCAACACAGGGGTGTGATGCTTGGAGCCATTGTAGACAGCACTGAGCAGTGGATTTGAAGCTTGCTTTTAAAACTCTGATTTGGGAATGTCCAGAGAAGGTGGAGATGATTCGACAGCCTGAGGATATTTCCTGGGTTTTTTTTCTTTATTTTCCTTCCTTCTCGTTTCTTTTCCCTTCCCAGTCAGGAGCAGGGAAAGGTAAACTGACTCGCAGCCTTGCTGTCTGTGAAGAATCCTCAGCCAGACCAGGAGGGGAAAGTCTTCAGGACCAGGTATACCCCCTGTCATTATGGATCATTGCATGAACGGGATCTACCTTTGTGTGCATGAGTATTAATTTGGCATTAAATAGTGTTTTGGGGGAGCAAAAAACAGTTCAAGAAGGAAAAAGTCTTCTGGCTTCATCCTCTGTTTCTGAGACATTCTATATTAGTTGAACAGTTTGTCACAAAGTATTACGTTTGTTTTTTTCCAGACCCTCTGAAAACTGCAAATGGAAAGGAATTCAAAAGAATTTAGATTAAAACTTAAAATGTAAGCACAGTCGTGCTGATATTCCTCAAAGGCTCTCTCTTGATAAAACTGAACCAAATATAGTCCCAAGTATCCCATCTCTTTCCTTATTGGAGATTCTTACCTCCCCAAAATGCACTTGCCTATAAAAACACAAATCTTGGCTCTTATGAAACTTCAGAAATAGTGAATAAGGTGCATTGAGCTTTGGAGACATACTTTTATGGCCTTTGGTGGATATTTCTCACTACTGGAAAAATTGTCCAGAAATAAATCTGAGATGATGGTGAATTTGAGTTAATATTATTAAAACATTGCTGCATATCCTTATACCTATTTTTGCTCCTCATAGCAAGACTATTAAGCTCTAAAAATTCAAATTCCAACAAGACCCTTCTGTGACAAAATGGGAAACTTCACATCATATTTATTTTTGTTTGCCTTTCAGGCATCATATTCATTTTTATAAAAATGGTCTTGCTGCTAAAAACTTTTCCTTATTTTATCAGAGGTTGAGAGCAGTCAAGACAAGTAAAATGATTTTTCTGAGCCCAGAGGAGGAAAAATTGATTAAGATAGCATTCTTTTTGTTGGGCCTTGTTTTGCTTTGCTCTTTTTACTTTAATTAAAATAGTCTAAATTCTCCTCATGGGTACAGAGAGCATTGAGAGCACTTTCTTTAAAAGGACCAAAAATAAATTCCTTATAGATTTTGTCCTAAGAGTATTTTTTTCCCTAGCCTCATTTCCTTAATATGCCACCCATGTCGTAAGGCACGGGCAGGCTAGCTTTCAGTAGCCATCCCTATGTTTCATACACAGGCTTTCTTTTACTTGGGCTCTGAGAAACATGTGGCTTTTGTTCAGCATTTTATTTGTGCTTCTTCTTTTAAGGGAGATTGAAAACGGGGAATAATGTGAATATCACAGCTTATATTATTCAACATTGATTGATGGCTTGTGATGTAATGCACACAATATATGTTAACTCTGCAGAATGACAGACTCTGGGAGAAGTAATGCCCCAGTGGTCCCCCACTTCTAATGCCAGGCAGAGGAGGACAGCCTTGATAGATTTCATCTTCTTTTTATCCTATTTGACAAGTACCAGGAGGAAATTTTTTAAGAGATCATCTGTATCATTGTGTCCATCCTGGACCTAAGTCTAGGTTCTCCATACAATTGGTGCGGAGAAATGAGGCAAACGGTGCTTTGTTCCTGCTGGTTTCAAGCTGAGTAACTAAGACTAGCTTTGTAGAAATTAGAGCTTGCAAGCCTCTCTTTGGACTGGCTGAGGTGTGGTGGAAGCAGGGGGCTAATAGACACACAAATAAGCGAGTGGCCGTGCTACTTTTTTTAGAAAATAAAGAAGCAGACCTTTGAGCTTGAATGCAATGCCTTCATTAGGTACTACCGGCACTTAAACAAAATGTGGGAACTGAATCCCTGAGAACACTGGCCGAAGTATACAGTATACGGATTGTATTGCTTCCCCAATGTTTGTATATTCACAGTATTTGGAAAACTGCCTTCATTTTCCTGCGTGGGAAAAACTCTTGCTACCTGTATTACTTGATCTCAGACCCGTAGCTGATGGTTCAGCCTGTCCTTAAGTTAAAGGAGTTTCGCTTTTCTAATGTTATACTATTTACCTATCAGTGTATTACTGCAACTTGAATCATTCTTTTCCTGTTGTTGGATATAAACTTATCCTGTACCGATGTATTTATTAATACTTGTATTTTATTATTGAGCATATCAATAAAAATATTAAAAAAGAACAGATTGTTTTTTACCAACTCTATAGCACTTTTGTGTGTTCTTTCAACAGCAGAATGTGTAGAAAAGACAGGTATTTTTCTGAGTATGGTATTTGTCAACACACGGCATGAGTTTGTACATTTTTTTGGTAAATGATGTCCTTTAGCCTGTGCTCTTACATTTATATTTCCAAGCCTCTTTGATTTTAGATTCAAACTTACCGAGGCTGGATGGTTCAATCGGTTTTGAAGAAGCGATGAGACCACTGCCATGGCCTGGTACCATCACTTTCCTCCCCTGATCCACTGTCGAATCGATTCTTCCCCACTCAGAGCCAGAAATGTTCCAGCTGTTTCCTTAGCAAGTGGAAGCAAACAGTAACCCTGAAGTCTGCCTGAATCTTTGCAGACTGAGACATTTCTGTCCCAAGTCCTGTGATAAAAGACCTTACAATCAAATTACACTCAGTTTTACATAATTTGTATATGTCCATCCCGAGGATAAACATGTGGATATCAGGAAACCTGGCTAAGATAAATATTTACCATGAGAAGGTGTTTTATTTCATCCTCTGTATCATGCATCTTTCCAAACATGGTGACTTTTTATTCCAGCCTGGAATACACAATGGAGCCCCTCCCAAGAAAGAAACTTGGCTTTGGAGGACTTTTGTTTTCTGCTTGTTAGATTAGCTAGACTTACCAAGAACCATTAAGAATCCCAGACTGACCATAATTTGAGGATGTAGAGGCATAGTTTAGTCACATGTAGAGGAGCATTAGTTTAGTTATCAGTGAGAAACACTATTAGTCATTGGAATATTTTTTTTTCCTACATCATAAATGTTAATGTCGCTAGTAGAAGAAAGTTTTCCCATCAAATCATCTCTTACATAAGAGCCAGTGGGCTTAATGTTGGCTCATTTGTCATAGTTTTAATCATAGTGTAGTTTTTTCATAAAACTGAAAAGCATAATTTGGCTCATTCTTCTTCAAAACAGTGAACATACTATCAACCAAATGGCTGATATATGAGTTAATACAAAATGATCTGTTTTCAGTGAAAAATCAATAAATATAAAAGTGGATCCAGTCCCAATACTGTAAATGGTCAACCACGCATCAGTTCAAGAGAATCTTACATCTTGGAAAGGATTAACTGATGCTAGAATTAAAATAACATTAAATATTTATATATAACTGATGGCAAATATAGTCCTATTTTCTGCCTTTTCTAAAAGGCAGTGCTTATTGTAACCATATATTACGATGATTTATTAATAGCCTTTGTAAACAATGTATGATAATAACCCATACCTAGGATTCCTGCAGTTCTATATCTTGAGTTTTCATAGTGATAGAAATCATTATTGATATGGTTCTAAAACAGATTTTTAATTGTAAATTGGCTGTCATGGCCTTTATTTATGTCTGTTTTTTCTGTAATTATGATTCATAGTATCTGTCTGTCTGTGTTTGTGCCAATTTTTCCTTACAAGGAATTACAGAAGAGAACTGCAGAAGCCTCTTTTTTTTTTTTTTGAGACATGACAGGAGCTGTGATGCAAGCTTATTGATAAAGAAAATTTTTCCTAAGTGTTTAAAAATAAACCTGTAGAGAAAATAAGTGTTGTTATCTACGGGAATTTAACTTGCTTATGGTTAATATTCATGAGGCAAAGTTTTAGTACTATATACTTCTCATGACCTTCCATTGACTTCTGAAGTTTAATTCACCTTAAACGGCAATTATTTTTCTGACAGGTTTAATTTTTTACCATTTAAGAAAAAAAAAAATCTGCACCTGGCTTTCATTTTCCTGTTCTTAATAATCTCTATGCAAAATGGAAACCAGACAGAGATTCTTAAATCTGGCCCTAAATTATTATATTTTTTCCCCAACAGGAATCAATTCATTTACAGCTTTCCAGTTTTCCCAGCCTGCAAGAGGATGATAAATCTAGGAAAGATGACTCTGAAAGAGAAAAAGAAAAGGATAAAAACAAAGATAAAACCTGTGAAAAACCCAAGATCAGAATGTTATCAAAAGGTGAATGTGAAAATGTTTCCTTAACTTAATTTGGACGCATAAATAGTCACAGAATACATTATAGATTTTACACACATGTCACCTCCCACTAAATTCTGCATATAATTTTATATGTGTACGTATGTGTGTGTGTAAAAGGTGATGTGACCTTGGTTTTTTTTTTTCTGTTCATGGTGTCATTTTTGTGTATCTAGAAAGGTTATTTTTAGGATCACATATTTCTTTGGATATTCGTTTGGATATCCTATTTTCAATGAGAAGTTTGTACAAGGGAGTGAATATAAATATGTTCTTAATTCAGGTTTATTAGTCCAATTAACTCGAATTGATGAACAGTAATAGTACCCAGTTTTATATCTTAACTTTCATGTTTATCTTAAAAGACAGATAGTGGATTAGCAATTCTCAGTTGATAAGTGGTAAGTGTTGTTAGCCCCAAAGCACAGATGTATATACCAATGTCAATGGAACACATATTAACATTTTATCTGGCACAGATGAATTCGGTCTCTGCAACCCATATACTGCTCCATAATGTCTCATTTAAAATATACACACTTCTACTTCAATAGAAATTCTTCCCCAAAAGTTATTCCTTCTAAAACCCCAAATCTACAATCCGGGCTTTTCAAATTGTCGCCTTACATATAATTATACAAAACTAAAACCACAAAAAAAGAGAGGGAGAAAAACAAAACTAAGTTGAAATGAAGAATACCATGAATAAATAGCTTGGCAGTAGACTATTTTTTTTTTTTTAATAACTGAGAGAGCATAGGGCATGTGATCAGCTGAGAAATGACAACTACTTCTCATATTATGCTCTATAACCACACATCTGCTTATAATGATTATCTCTGCTGCTGAACATCTAAAACCAAGGTGTATCCAAGAATAAAGAAGTACAGCTTCCTAAGATGGCTTTAGAAATTAAGCTTTAGCCAGCATCAAAAGACTTGAAAGACTTGGAAATATTTAGTGCCCTCCTATACTTTGTATTGATTATTATTTAGACAGTCTTAGAACAGAACTTTCAGTTTTTGCCTTCTCTGTTTTAAGAGAAAGAGAGTTCCATGGTATCTCAAACTCTTGAGAGCTCTCTCTGTGGGTTGGGAGTACCCCTCACTGTCACGGGGAGGTCGTGCCCTTGCTGATTGACAGCACAGAATGAACACATGACACTTGACTCCACCCACCCACCCAGACTGTGCCCACTTCCTCTCCTATGACAGTTGGGTCTTTCCACACTGGGAATTTACTGGGTGTTCTCAATCCCCGAATCTAATTTTCATCCTGATGTAATATTACCAGGTTGCTAGTTTTGTAACATGTATCTTTCACACCAATAGCTTCACCTAAAGTTTACCTGAGCAAAAGGGATCGGGAAAGGTTGGGAAAACCTTTTCCACCCCACCTCCCCATCGGCCTTTCTGACAACTCCATCCTGCTATTTGTTTCAGATTGCAGCCAAGAATATACGGATTCTACAGGCATAGACTTACACGAGTTTCTGATTAACACATTAAAGAATAATTCCAGGTAAATTATTAAGTAAACCTCTCATTTCTAGAAGAGTCAAGTAGAATATTACAATCAAACTCATTAATCCAAACACTTCTAAGAAGAGAGTTGTAAAAGGCAGGCTTCTTCTCTGATGTCTTAAACTGTCTCTTGTATTTTCTTTTTTCTGCAAATAGTTTGCATGTTTACTGTTTATAAATAGTCTTAATTCCTGGGTACTTATCCAATGAATAAATTACAGTTTACAAGTTCTGCTTTTCTGGTCACAAAGAGATACTGATTAAGGGGAAAAAATAGAGAATGAGAATCAATGTCAAATAAACCAAATATGCTTCAGTACAGCTATAGAACCAACTACTTAGGCTTAGCTTTGTTCCAGTTTCCTATCAATTTAAAATATAAAATTTACTTGATGTGTTTTATGGGCCTAATACCTTGCATGCCTTAATTAATATTAAAAACTACAGGAGTTTCAATATTACAAAATACTTAACAAATGAGATGAGAAATAATCTTAAACAGAATGGAATTACAGGTATTTGGACAGCATATTCCAGAGAAGAGTTAGATACTGATTTGTAGCCACATAGATTTAAACAATCTTTTCCATACATATAAATGAAATTGTTAAGTCTTTGGGAATGGAAAGTACATAAAGCCTTTTCATTTTAACATTTATTTTGCAGAGACAGGATGATACTCTTGAAAATGGAGCAGGAAATTATTGATTTCATTGGTGACAACAAGTATGTTAAATTGCAATGCCGGTTAATTAATCTGATGTGTCTTAGTTTGGTATTTGGGTTTAATTATTCATTCTGGAAAGATTTAGGGATAGATAAAACATTATTTAATGTGTTTGCTGACTCATTAAATAGAGATGCTATTGGAGTTAGGAGCTATGTGCTGATGGGAATTGTTGCTTGGACCGAGTGTGCTCCTGCTTGTTAAATTCCTGACAAAATGGCTATAAACAGGGGGCCACTGATTAGCATAGAGTAGCAGTAACAAGAAGCGACCCTTTTCATTTTTATTATAGTTTTTTAATGGGTGCCAGCTGGCTGTAGTCAGTTATGCCTGGAAATAATTGTACTGCTTTCAGTGTCAACCATGTAATGACATATCTCCAGATAGGCATCTGCAGTCCCGTATTATGTCATGTCATTTGTCCTGTGCCTGGCTCTGTTGATAAGGTATCCTGGACCAAAACAGAACACTTTGCAGCGGACATTAAGTTCTCTGTGGTCTGAGAAATGTGCAACTATAAAACAAAAACACTTATTGTAACTTAATCAATACATATGTAAGTGGAAAATGTGTCTGGAAATGAGGACATCAAGCGATGCCAGAAATGAAATAAGCTTAATGGTTTGGATGAAAAAGAAATGGTTTTTGTGTGTGTACCTCTAAAATGTACTACAAGCCAGAAACGAATATGCTGATTCTGCTGTTTCTTGTATTCCTTTCCAGTAATCATTATAAAAAGTTTCCTCAGATGTCGTCCTATCAGAGGATGCTTGTCCATCGAGTGGCAGCTTACTTTGGGTTGGATCACAACGTGGATCAAACAGGGAAATCTGTCATCATCAACAAAACCAGCAACACAAGAATGTAAGCCCCACCACTGTATTTATTTAGCATTTGCTTTTTCTCTTGTGGATTCATTTATAAGAGCACAGTATAAAATTCAAAGTACATGGCATTTAAAATATGCAGTGTTATTTATATCTTGCTCTTATCAGCAGTAGTGGCATTTATCTGTAGAAGATTATCTGAGGACCAGGAAAGTTGATAAAATTTAGGCCATACTGTGTATTTATTGCCTGATGTTTTACATAACTCGTCAAACACAATTTTCTTCCTTCCATCAGTAATCCCTGTGCTTACATACAAAACATGGAACGTGTTATGTCAAATATACCTCCAATGAAAAATAACAGACATTTTAAAACAATAATGACATACATAGGATAATTGTCCTTTTCTTTGTTTTTCTGGTTTATAGTCATCGATCTTAACTGTGGTTTTTAGAATAACAAAAAATTCCAAACCTGGAGACAAAAGTCCTGCCTCTAAGACCCAATTCTTTTACTTACTAGCTGCGTGACTTGAAACAAGTCATTTAAAATCTGCCATCTCAGTTTTTTCACCTGTAAAATGAGGGTTTTTGAGCTGGCTAATATCTAAGTTCTAGATCTAAAAGGAGGTTGCTTGTTTGGTTTTGCTCCTTTCAGTAATTGTTTGCTTCTATCTTAATGACTTCATGGTGCCACTGAGTCACCAAAAAGCATAAGCTGAGTAGTCATTTGCTTTGGTAATTTGGAACTGTCTCTCTTGAACTCATGTCTCCTTTAAGTACAGCACAAACCACTTTCATAGCAAAAAGACACATTAAACTCAAAAACTGTCCCTATATAAAGCATTCTCTTAAGACATTTGTGTATTATAATTTCTTTTTTCACAGGGTTTGGTAAATTGTGTAAACTGCATGGTTTTTAGGAATGCCGTGTTAGTGAAAGGAACTTTTGTAACAAGCACAGCAGCATGGTTAAAACATTATTTTCTGCTTACCAGAGGTTGGGACTTGGGATGGAGATGAGGCTCTTTCTCTGCTCAAGACTCAGTCTGTGTTCAGCAGAATGAGCGTGAAAGTCATAGTGGAGAGAACTCAAACTAGGAGATCTGGGACTGAGGTTGGCTGTTAACTCAGGAACACTGAACACTTCACTTCTCTGGGCTTCAAATTATTTACTTATCTGCAGGAGAGTTTGAAATGGATAATGTTTAAAGGCCCTTGGAGCTTCCGAATTCTTGGGTCCTATGGTTGCATTCTACTGTGCTGGCAAAATACATCTTAAAATGTATTAGCTTTCCACTTTATCTGATTGTTGGCATATGGACCTCCTGTTCTGAACAGTAGTAGGAATGAAAGATTACTGTCCTTGAATCCTTTACATCTTCCCTCTCCATCAAATACTCCTAGTTGTTGCTGTTGTTTTTCACTCTCCGTTCTGGTTTTTCTTATGACGTTCTGATAATGCAGGGACACACTGATTGCAAAATAGGCAAGCAAGTGACTCTCCCCTTCTAATTTCACCTCTTTCTCTGTAAGGCCATAACAGACATGGAAAAAGCCCATAGATCAAGTAGATTGGTACAGTTTCAACTAGTAGAGATAGTGCCTTTATGTTTAATTCACTGTGATTTTGCAGTCGCATAGTCATAAATATTAATACACATGTTTGAGACCTGTTTCCTTGTATAACAGTTTTTGAGAAAATAAACCAGTGTATAAAGGCTCTCAGTAAACTCTGAGTGATGACTCTGAACTTGCTCAGTTCGATGTAGTAGTCACTACTTATGTATGACTATTTACATTTTAAATTAAGTTAATTAAATTTAAATAAAATTTGAGCATTAAGATTCAGTTCCTCAGTCAGGCTAGCCACATTTCAAGTGCACCTATTAGAGCATATATAGAACATTCCCATTTCTTCAGAAAGTTCTATTGGTCAGCTCTTCTCGAAATCCTTGTGATTCTTGCAAGTTTCCATATACCACTAAAGGACATAATTTGTCCCTTAAACCTTTTATTTTCTGCGAATGAGCATCGTATTATCATAATATCAGACTTCTTCACTTCCAAAAGAGCACTAGATTTTCTTTTTCTTTTTCTTTTTTTTTTAAATGGCCAGTTTCCAATAGACCCCATGTGTTCATGCCTCCAGGAAGAGCAGAACGAGCGTTTATGCAGGGTACACCTTTAGGTATTGCTGCTACAACAAAATGCCCAGGCTGCTAGACATTTTGCCTGGTTCCTGCCCTTGACCCTCACCTCTTGATCCTCACTCTGTGAGTCCTAAACAAAAAGAAATGACCATATGTCATGGACAATCAAGGTATTTTCTGAAGAGCTGAGCTTAATAATCTTTCATCCACAGTTGCCAAGGCCTACTGTCCTATTCCAGATGCCTTTCTGACTGTCCTCGATTTGAGTGGCTCTTGCCGGGGTTGAGATGGGGATGGGGGAGGTTAATATCTTTTAGGACAAGAGAAAAGGATGAATTAAATGTCCTTTTACAAATGTCCTTAACAAGTCACATTTCCAGAACCTGAATCACTTTGGGCAGTTTCCTCAAAGGAGACATAAATATTGTTCTGTGGGAAATGATACATTTGATGTTTGAAGTCTGTTGCCATGTTCTCATGGAGTTGAAGTTTGAAAGGGAACATCTCTTCAAGTTCTAGGTGTCTTGCGTTTCTTTGACTCTGAAAATTTCAAGAGTTGTGCCATCAGCGCAATTGGCATGTGATGGTCGTGGGGACCGTATTGATTTAGATATATTATTAGATGAAAATGTTTTCATTTCTATAAAGGAGGGACGCTGAGATGGAAATTCCTCAGATGGTTCCTTGTGGGTTTTGTGTTTTAGGAATACCTTTTCAATGTGTACAGTTTTATGCAATTCTGGAGCAAGTACATTACAAATGCATATTTTAAATGGCACTGCAGCTTGGGAGAAATACAGAAAAACGTGGATGGAGGATATAAAAATGAACTAGAGGGCTGAGGGAGAGAAAACACTTTCTTATTTAACTTTTAATTTTTCTTTTTCAACGACACTGAGCTGCCATATAAGGCGTTCCTCTGGCGTGGATGCCTATCAGCTAGATATTGGCTGGGATTTATTTCCAGAATCCTGTTTTTCTAGACTGTCAGCAGTTCAAGTAATTAGAGAATGTGACTTGAAAATATTAAGTTTTGCATGGAGAGAAAATAGTTTCACCTGAAGTTCAGAGTATTTAAGTCATGACAGCAGACAATGAGGATTATACATACACGTGTGTGTACCACACTCACTTCTAGTATTTTCTCTAATGTCTTCAGATATAATACATCCATCCTTTCATGATGGAAGAAACTTATCTCAGACTTCTCAGTTAGTTAAGTGGTATAATCTCTTATACGAACATTACCTAATGTTTGTTCAATTGCACTGGGTACTTTACCTCTTATTTAATGTATATTATTTCATTTAATATTAAAAACATATAACATAAGTCATTAGAGGTTCATTTTACAGAAGAAGAACATTAAGCACAAACTCAAGTTCAATTTTGGACTTACAGAGAAGCAATGCTCAGTATGGCTGGGATCTAAACCAGCGTGTCTAATGCTGAGAACAATTTTCTTAAATAATCTAACTCTCTTTAAAGCAAAAACATCCAAAACATCTTGGGCAAAATGCTCAAGATCTCCAGGATTGGTTGGGATTTTCAACTCTTAAGTCTTTTGTTGTCTGATAAGAAACAGTGATTGAGGGAGAAGATCTTTTTGAAGATTAACTCAGTGGTATCAGTAAATAACAGAGACTTCCTACAAAATGATAGTTCTTGCCAGATTTTCTGTATTTATCACTGCTACAAGATGTGATGTTTGGGGAAAAAAAGATGCAGTATTTGTAGGGGGTGATAGCCATGCAGTGGAAACTTCCTATACTCCATTTCGATCTGTGTTTTCAAGAACGAAAAAGCTACACTTACGGATAATGTCGGTACAGGAGATAAACGTATCCATTGTGTTAATACAAAATTACTGCTCCAAGCAATTCAGTTGTCCAAATGCATGTTTTCATGTCATAGCCACAGGAGCTTGGGGTTAAGGATGTAGTAGTCCTGAGAGAGTAGAAAACAAGAATCATGTTCATTTGGGATACGTTCCGAAAAGGTGCCTTCTTCTGAGTGTACTGATGGCACTTTAGAGACTTAACAAAGGAAAGTCACCTTAGCCTGGCACCACTGCATCCTTGTTGATTCTCAGGGCTAGCCAGGGTGAGAACAGGTGAGTGAATGTCACCTACAGCCATCCAGCACATCTATTGTTCCACGAATTTGACCTGAATGGTTGGGGATGCCTCTCAGAATTGACTGCTTTTTGTTGAAATAACGGAGTTTTTGAGCTGAGGCTCACTATGTGGTGGTTTTTTTTTTTTTCAGCTTTTGTTGGACTCTCTTTCCCCCGTTTATTGCTAGAAATATGTTTCACTCTCTAGCACTTTTAAATTTTTTCTGTTGACATTCTTTGTTAACTGTCAGATTAGGTGGTGACACCAAATGAGCCCCTTGGAAATCTGGGGCAGAGGTCTGTGCAATTTGGTAGTGCAAGTGATATTTAGAATGTATTTACTCTCTATCATGTTACTTTTTGGATAAGTATTGAGGATTGAGGCTAAAAGATGAACAGTGCTTTTAAAAAAATATTTAAATGCTACAAATATATGGGTCTATTTTCCTTATGAGAAGCTTTATTCTTCTCTTTGTTTCTCTTTCTGATCTTCACTTTTTCTTTTTTGCTTATTTTTCTACGTGTTTAGCCCAAAGCAGCTCATTGTTCTCTTATTAGATAATTTTTACCTGCCCCCCCCCATTTTCTCCTTCTTAGAGAAAAGATGTATGCTCAGGCTGTATCATTTGGAGACGAGAAACCATCTACTTTCACTAGTATTTTCCAAAGGGCCAAGATCAGTCATAGGCAGAGAAAATCCCACGTGTATCTGAATGTCTTCGCATATGTCAGAGTAACCAGTTTACTAGCTCCAGGTAATTTTCATGTTAAAATGTTGTCATCTCTTGAATATTTTTTTCTTTTGTCTTTCACATCCACCCACTGTCATTGCCTCCAGTCCCCTACTTCTAAGAGTGCAAAGCAAGGAAAGGAAATGGCAGATCTACTGTGGAAAGAGGATGCAGGCCCCTGCAACCATGAAACAAGAATAGTGGCTCAAAGGCAGAGGTTGGGGGTGACACCCTAAGAGTCCAGTGCTCAAGAGCACAAGGTCCCGATTCCTGAGAAGTGTGGACGTGGGTATTGGCCTGGAGTGATGAGCGGCGTATAGGGACTGTGGTAGTTTGCTTGTTTGTTGAAGAAAGGGTGATTCACTGAGCTGGCTATTTGGTAAATCACAAGAACCATGAAACTTGTTCTGCTGCTAAACAAAGCCTCTCTCTAAGGGAAGCAGTTGAGCCCAGTTGACTTTGCTAAGAATCCCTGAGGTGATGGATGGTGACTGCCCTATGAAAAGGACTGGGGCACTGCCCCCTTCTCAGGGGGCAGACCAGAGAGGAGTGGCCAGCAGCAGAGCAGGGTCAGTGGACATCTGTTCTGCTTAGTTTCCTGAAGGGACTCAGGTTGAAGATGGGAGTCATCAGTTCTTGACCCTTCATCACTCACTCCCTGCAGGTGATGAAGTGCGTTTATACCAGAACAAGCCAAAAAAAACCCATACTTCTCCTCCCACACCTGTTGTATTTCTTTTCCTTTGTCTCGGAATGTGAGTGGTACCAGGAATAAACTGAGCAGCACCCTGATATGATGCTTGCTTACTAATCCTCTGAAGAGGACTATGCATCACTTTCTTCAAGTGCCTCTTGGAAATCTGTGAGCGGTTCGTTGGTGTCCTGTCATTTCTAAACAGGACAAATTTACTCTGCACTTTTTATAGGAGTAGCATTGAAAAATCATCTGACTTAAAGCCAAAGGTCAGAAACCTAACTAAGAATCACATTACTCTCAGGAAAACCGTGGCATTTTATTTAATGAACAGACAACCTAGTTCTTTAAACAAAAGTCCAGCTCAAAGTTAAGACATTTATTTATTAACATTGGTCACACTCTGCATCATGTCTCTCAAAATATATTTTCTCATATTATTATTCTCAAATACCTCAGAGAACGTGTGTCTGTAGATAGACAGACATACATTGTGAGGAGAGAAAATCAGTGTGCTGTGTTCCTTTCACAACTTGAAATTATTTATGGGCCTTTGAGTGTTGAACGTATAATTTACTGTTTAATTTTGGTAATGAAACATGCACGTACCTTCTATAATGTTAATATCCTTAATATAACTCTTTTTAAAAAGAGCTTTCCCATGCAGTAATAATACTTCCCAAATATCTGCATATCTATCTATCTATCTGTCTAGCTCGCAACATTCTAGTCGAGATAAAGCTAGACTGTTTCACAGAAGAGAAAACTGAGGTTCATGTCTTGATCTTACCTGGTCATTTCACAGAAGATCAAGACTGAAATCCACAGCTCTTGCCACTCAGCCATGACTGAGGTTTACATGGTGTGTAAGTGCAAGCCTGTGTGTATAAATGTGTAAAGGCATTATCTGTATTATACAGTTTGGGACAGTTTAGAGGGAGGTTCACTGTATATATAAATACTACATATAGTCTTTTCCTGTATGTAGAGTAGTTTGGAGGGAGCAGCCAGATTACGGTGATTTGGTTCCTTCCATCAGCACCTTGGCCTCCTATAGGGAGCAGAATTAGGGCCCAGTTTCTGCAGACTCCCTTGGTTGCTTCTAGATCCACCTTTAGTAGGAGCAGTCACGTTAGCAGTCTCCCTGGGGGAAGTTGTAGGGCATACTTGAAGGCCAGAGCCTGGTTGTGTACAATGAATCTTCTTGGTGTATTTCCTGTGTCTTATTAATCTCAAGATTTCTAGAGAACAAATGTATGGACACCAAGGGGGGAAAGTGGTGGGGGAGGGTGGTGGGGGTGTGATGAATTGGGAGATTGGGATTGACATATACACACTAATAAGTATAAAATAGATAACTAATAAGAACCTGCTGTATAAAAAAGAAATAAAATTCAGAAATTCAAAAAATAAAAATGGTCAATAGAATGAACTGAAATTTCAACAAAGAACATAAACAAATGACCAGAAAAAAAAAAAAAAAAAAGATTTCTGCTAGTGGAGTGGCCGTGAGTGTGTCACCATGACTTCAGGAAAGATGGAATTGGGGCATAGAGTAGAAAGAGAAGTTGTAGTCTGTTGGTTGAAGATGTTTGATTTCCAAACTTAAATGCGAGAATGCTGAATTTGTAAGGCGTAGTCTCATTTAAAAGAGCATAAAATGGTATAAAATGACAAGGTGGAAGTGGAAATCATGAAATATGTAAAAAACATAGGACTTTCTTTTTTACATAAGAGATATCAGTTGTCAGTATCGTAATTGAATATTTCCACGTGTTAAGGGAGCAGGGCCACTTAGACTTCTGTAATATGCTTGAGTATTAAAATATTTTTGACGAATGTCTTTGCCATCAAAATATTTCACCCTGTTGTGCACAGCAACCTTTCATGCATATTGATGACCATCTTTCCATTATTCAGTATGAAATTCAAAGATGTCCCTTTGTGCTCCTCTGCATTTAGTAGAATTGAATTCTTCATTTGTGTGTATGTGAGGGGGAGGGATTAAACTGAACTATTTGGACAAGAAGTAATACATTTGGTTTCAAGAAATGGAAACCAGGGCTTCGCTGGTGGCGCAGTGGTTGAGAGTCCGCCTGCCGATGCAGGGGATGTGGGTTCGTGCCCCAGTCTGGGAGGATCCCACATGCCGCGGAGCGGCTGGGCCCGTGAGCCATGGCTGCTGGGTCTGCGCGTCCAGAGCCTGTGCTCCGCGGCGGGAGAGGCCACAGCAGTGAGAGGCCCGCGTACCGCAAAAAAAAAAAAAAAAAAAAAAAAAAAAAAAAGAAATGGAAACCAAATGGCAGTGAGAGTAAACCACTGAAAATACAAAAAGATTTTAAAAAAAATAATAAAACATCCTCAGCTTTTTTTAAGGTTCAGGTGAAAGAAATCTAACTAAAATTGGAATCAATTGACTAGAAGATAGAATTTGATGGTCTTACACAGTATTTCACTCAGCCATACTGCCTGTCAATTCCTGAGCTCTGTCTAATAAGGAACAATGAAGAGTTAGTTCTAACTTTTGAAAGGTTTGACTGGGGATGCCAAGACAGACTGGAAATGCCAGTACCACACATGATCAATGAGTATCACAGTAGACACCTGCTATGAATTGTGGGAAAACACTTTTTTAAAAAACTTAAGAAGAGGAGACTTTTTTTTTTAATCAAGAAGAAACATTAGGAGCTTCCCTGGTGGCGCAGTGGTTAAGAACCCGCCTGCCGATGCAGGGAACACAGGTTCGATCCCTGGTCCGGGAAGATCCCACATGCCACGGAGCAACTAAGCTCATGCACCACAACTACTGAGCCTGTGCTTTAGAGCCCGCGAGCCACAACCACTGAAGCCCGCACGCCTAGAGCCTGTGCTCCGCAACAAGAGAAGCCACCGCAATGAGAAGCCCACACACGCGTCAAAGAGTAGCCCCCGCTTGCCACAACTAGAGAAAGCCCGCACACAGCAATGAAGACCCAACGCAGCCAAAAATAAATAAATTAAATAAAATAAATAAATTTTGAAAAAAAAGAAGAAACATTAAATTTTGTTTTCTCTGCTTTTTGATAATGATAAAGAGACAGCTAAAAATAATAACTCATGGACTGAAATGTTCCAGGAAAAAAAAATGTAGGCATGTATAATGCATGGCCATGAGATACATAGTAAACTCTAGTTATCATTAATTTAATAAATACCTTGACCTTTTGAAGCCTTGAGGAGTTTTTCTTAGAGTTACATCCTCATCTTGATATATTAAAAATAATTCATTACCATTTTAAATAAAGGTCCATGATATATTACTTTAGTTCCATTCATTTTATGGCTAAGAAACAATATTGCTATAATGTTAAATTAGTGGTAAAAAGGATTTTTTAAAGCGCTAATATAATGGTGCATTACCAGTAATTTTTAGTGTAATCACATATAATACTTCAGTAATAAACTATAGTCTGCATGAGTTTAAACCGAAAATTACTCCTTACCTCTAGGTAATTCTCTATAAAATCAACCTGGAAAAATCTTATTAGGTTTATTTTATTCCTTTTATGCAAACTTCAAACGGTTACTTTCTAACCTTTCAAAATATTTTTGGAAAATCAAGAAGGGATTAGTAATTTGGACTTTTAGTTTCTAATGTTTGAAAACAAATTTAAATAAAATACTTGAAAAGCAGTCGTGCAAGATGCAGTTTGCATAATTTATATCAGAGTAACAAATATTGTTGTTCTAAATAATATTTACATTATTGATTCAAACAAACTCCTTTGACTACTCTTGCTTATGTGATGGATGTATTTTTCCTGCTATGAAAAAAAAATCAGCACTATGAAGAAACGCAGATGAAGTTTCAAAAATAATGGTTGAATAGCTCTCTCGTAACTATAATGACATTTTAACTGAGAAGTTCCCAAACTAGAAAAGCGAAAATTCCCATGTCCACCTCTTTTCCCAAGATATCCTCAAATGTGAAAAGCTTTTCTTTAATAACACAATTGACTTGAAGCCAAACATAAATCTGATTTTTAAAGATGTTCCTAATGGTCTAAATTTTTTTTAAGATTTATTTATTATTTATTTATTTATTTTACTTTATTTCTGGCTGCATCAGGTCTTAGTTGTGGCATGCAGGATCTGCACTGAGGCATGCGGGATCTTTCGTTGTGGCACGAGGGCCTCTCCCTAGTTGTGGCAGGCGGGTTTTCTCTCTCTAGTTGTGGCGCACAGGCTCCAGGGTACTTGGGCTCTGTAGTTGTGGCGCGCAGGTTCCAGAGTGTGTGGGCTCTGTAGTTTGTGGCATGCGGGCTCTAGTTGAGCCGTGGGAGCTCAGTAGTTGTGGCGCGCGGGTTTAGTTGCCCCACGGCATGTTGGATCTTAGTTCCCAGACCAGGGATCAAACCCGCGTACCCTGCATCGTAAGGCGGATTCTTTACCACTGGGCCACCAGGGAAGTCCCTCTAAATTTGAATTTATGCTCCTACTAACCAAACTCTCTCCTGTTCTGTTTTATAATTTAAACATTTGTGACTGTATATCTTATTCAGTGATTCTTCGATCTGTCCCTGAATTACTGTGGTTTATATACAGCTGTGCTAAATTTTCATTCATTCATACATTGAGTCATTTATTCATCCAACCAAATGCCTCCCATATGCTAGGCACGGTTCTAGGCACTAAGGATTCAGTTTTTAAAAAGCAAGGTCCCTACCCACATGGAACTTGCATTCCATCTCTGTTTACTACGCTGAAATCTCACTCTAAATGATTTTCTGCCGAAAGAAGAATTTAGTCTGAAGCAAATTCACCTTATGCTCGTGAATCCAAAAGTTCACATTCTTAGACCATTTCATTTCTAAATGAACATTTATAGATGATTAGCAACAAATACAAGAAATATGTCTGTATATTTAGCAGTCAGCAAATCATTTCATTGACTAGAGTTTATCAGGTTTACAGAGCTTGGGGCTATTAGAAGAGGCTTAATTAGCATTGATACTATCAGCGTTTGTACTTAAGTTAATATCCTAATTTTACATGCTACATAAAAAATAATACAACAGCATCTAAGTGTTTGAAAATGTTGGGAAGCTTTAAAAAAGCTTTTTTTAAAAAAAATTTGGATATCACTGTATTGTACACCTGTAACATATAATATTGTACATTAACTATACGTCAATTAAGAAGAAAGGAAAGAAAGCAATATAACAACATCTAAGTGGTTGAAAATGTTGGGAAGCTTTAAAAAAGCTCCTAAAAAAAAAAAAAAGAAAAAAGAAAAGCTCCTGGAGAATTTTTCTCGTTTACAGTGACCTGTAGCTATTCACGCTAGTATTGTCAGACTTTATAGTATAATAAGTAATTGAAGTGACCTGTGACTGTGCTCCACCAAAATATATTTAATTTCTCTACTGTAAATGACCTCTTCATTATAAAGTGCAAATTTACTCTCCTCTGATTTTAAAATGTCACATTCACACTTCCAAATTGCTATATTTTATTACATCTTAATTTTGGTGGAAAACGTTTACATTGATATTGAAGATGATATGATGCAGATTTTTTGTTCTTTATCCTGAGGTGTGAGGCCCTCCAGCCCACTGAGTACAACAGAAGCAGAGAGAGACTGAATCACTTCTCTGCAAGGATGTGAATAGGCTGTTTGATGCCTGTGGCTTAGTGGGTGAATCTATAAACTGGAGTCAAAAGATTTAGCGAGGGATGGTTTCTTTATCTGTAAAAGAGGCAAAAAATATTTGCTTTCCCTACATCAAAGTTTTTTTGCGAGGATTGAGTAAGATAATGATATCACTTTGCAGAAATTATATACAATTCTAGAAGCTATAACTGGTATTATTTCAGTTTTCTGGTTTTGTCTGCTCCCCAATTATTATTATATTTTATGTATGTGCGTTTAAGGAAACAATGCTTCTCATCAAGATTTGAATTATACAGTTAAACTGCTCCTTTGTTTTCAAAGTGCTGTTTGCTTATTTTGGAGCTAATGATGAGATTCCTTTAATTACTGGTCACCTTAATTGCTGGTCATATTAAACAACAGATGCTGTGACATGGCTTCCCAATGACTGGATGCATACTGAACCCAGGGGACTTCAGAGTACTACATCAGACATGAGAGACACTATAATGACAGCCATAAATTACAACTGCTTCTACTGGGGAGTGAACATTTTAGCACTTCCCCAAGTCATTCATTGAGTTCTTTGGTGTGCAGTGATGCCCATGGGAAATTAACAGGGAAGTGGAGCCCTTTCCTGTAATAATACAAAATGATTAAGAGTACCTTAAAAAAAATCAGTTGACTAATCAATAGTGTATAACTGCTTGGAGCATTTTCCCCATGCTAATCAGACATTAAGTTGTTTAAACTAAATATCTCCAGTTTCCCCTATTACTGAACTGATTTATAAGACATGGTCAAGGATGTCAGAGTCTACTGGAGCCAGATTCCAGAGCATTTGTCACTAAAGAAAGATGGAAGTAATTCGTAGATGGCCCTCTCTCACTACAGATTCAGAAGGCTCTTGAAAGGGAAGATATAATAGGAAGATATAATAGAAAGTGTTCTCCTAGTTTCCAGACATTGGTGAATTAATGTGGTAACCCCAAATTCTAAGCATGTATAGTTGTTTGAGAATATGGGCGGGGACTTGATTGAATTCAGGAGTGATGGAGGTCAAAATAACTATAGAAAGCATCTATACACTATATATTTTCAGGCCTTTAAAATTTTTTTTTAACTTCAGCCATGGTGAACAGCATGCAGCAAACAAGACTCCGAATTCCAAACAACCAAAGGTATTCAAACAACATCTGTGAAGTGACATATTATTACCTACCTGTATATTGCCAGCAATTCTAGTATCAAAACCACGTGTACACTTTTTTTTTAAGTTGACCGCCACTGTTGTGGGGGCGGGTGGGAAACACTAAGAAATAACTTTAAATGGGGAAAAACTTTTTTTATTGATATGTTTTACTTTGCTGGCAGACCAGAGCAAAGGTTTTGTGAACATTTAAAAGATGAAAAAGGTGAAGAATCCCAGAAGCGGTTTATCTTGAAGCGAGATAACTCTAGTATTGATAAAGAAGACACTCAGGTTGGTTCTCAAGTTTGAGAGTGGCTGACGTTGTTGTTTTTGAAGGTGGGCTGCCTGATGTTCTTGTCATTCTGTTGTCCCCGCTCCCCCTCCCAAATCTCCCCTGCCTCTGAAACGACTGTCCCCCCCCATCCTCCTGCCCCCCTCCCCCCTGCCTCCCTCTTTGGCATTCAGTGGGTAGCAAAACACCACATCCTGGTTGCTTCAGCGATGGCTCTTTGTTGGGCTGCATGGGTGGTGCTTGACGCAGGCTCTGCTGCATGTCTTGGGGGGTTGGGATGCCGCAGGCTCCGAGCTGATGGGAAGAGCTTTGTCAGTTGCATTTCCAGGTGTCTGTGTAACTCTGGCAGTCGTTCCCCTCCCTACAGCTTTATCCTTCCGTTGTGCACACATTGAGCTGGATTGTCAATACGGACCGCTGATCAACTGATGTAGCTGTAAACAACAAACCTTGTTATGGTGAGGCCAGGTGGATTTTGCGAACTCTCCTAAAATAAGTCTTCACAACAAAGAATTGAGTTCAGGTTTTAGTCCCCCACCCCTTCCCCTTCCCATGTTTTATCGTCCATGTCAGTTGTCTGCTTGTTTTGCACGAACTGGAGCAGAACTTCCTCCTTATGTGTTTTTTGCTTGTGACAAAACATTACATTGTTCTAGAGTAGCGTTACTCATGGGACCTCGACAAGGCTAGAGAGACTTTTCTATGGATGGAGGGGGTGGGATCCAGGGTGATGAAGAAGAAAACTAAGTAAATGGCAAAATAAAACAAAATTTTAATGATAAGAGGAACAGTAGAAAGTCATATAAATGTCATTACAGTTACCCTTTATGTCTCTGACAATCAAATAGATTTTTTTTTGGCAATGACTTTGCTTTAGAATGCTGAAAGGTAAGACAATCTGCGTCTCACTCAAGTTATTATTTTAATTACCCACAGTGAGTCACTGTGAGCCAGTGTGCGCATCTCTGACGCACTTTTTAAAAAAATAAAATAAAACCTGTTCGTCATTTGTATCTCGTTTCCTGCCACCACCATCAAACCACACCATGGCTCGAGTTGACTCTGGAACATGTGCCCGTGTCCTGTACTTAGTGGGTGTTTGTTGAATGGATGGATGGAAGTGGTTGGTGCAGGGCGTTTGGGGAGGAACGGCAGGGATAAGATGGGAGGGCAGTAGAGACCCAGGAAGTGTCTCAGAGGGAAGAACAGCAGTCCTCATGCTGGGTTCTTTGAATTGTTAGTTTTCTTGACATCGACCTTAATCAGCAGACAAGCTGTTTGAATTTAGTTCCTCTTTTTATCCCAGACGCAGTTCACAGAATAAGTCATTGAGTGAATAAAAATACAAGTTAGGATGTAGAGAAATAGCATCCACATCTTCCATTCTGCCTGTTCCCTTCTTTACCGCCTTGCTCTGTTTCTCCGGTCCCCAAGTTTTCAAAGCCATTTCTTCTCTTAGCCGTCTTGAACTAGCCACTTCCTCTTTTCTCACCACCATTCTGCCTCCTTTTGGGGAGTCAGAATCACACAGGTTTGCTAAGGAGACAGAGTCCATGACTCATGACCCATCACGTAGCCAACTGACTGAATACCTGAGGCACATTCAGGAGCTTACATTCCAGAAACTCCCATGCTACTTGCATCCAGCAAGGGAGCAAGGAGAAGTAGCAGGCATCCCCTGCCATTGCATGGCACACACACCACACGTACCTCACCACGGCTTCCTTAGGGACCAGAGGGAGTAAGACTTTTCATGCCCCATTTGCTTAAGTGAACATTTATTATTCTCAGCTGACAGTTTTTCTTAACTGCAGATTTCCAACAGCTCAACTTGGATAACCCTCCTGATTTCTTTTTTCTGTTCAGCAAAACAGAATGCATCCATTTAGAGATGACAGACGAAGTAAATCAATTGAAGAGAGAGAAGAGGAATATCAGAGAGTGAGGGAGAGAATATTTGCACACGATGTGAGTAGTTGTTTTCATTGCCTCTTGAGTGCGGTCCTTCCGTCAGCAGCAAGGCAGCCTCGTTTCCCCAGACAGGGAGCTGGCAGGGACGAGGGAAGCTGGAGGCAGGGAACAGACCGAAGGGCAGCAAACTAGAGGTGTGTCTGGAAGAGAACCTGCTTCAGGGAAGTGATGGAGGAGGGGCCGAGGGTTTGCATGTGTTCTCTAGGGTATGACCTGTGGGGAAATAGAGATACCATTTTGGTCAATGAAATAGACCGTAAGTACAGAGAGAGGTTGCCAGATTTGCAGAAATCCCTTCACGTTCATATTAGCCAGCAGATACCACACGGTTGTCTTTTTAAGACCAACATTGTGCACAGGAAGGAATTACAGGAAAAGAAAGAAGAGTCGTTGATCTTACACACACACAAAGAATTTTCTGCAATCTTAGCAAGTATGGACATTTTATTATATCAAAGTTAAATAGTGATATTCATCCCCCCACCCCATTTTCAGATCGAATTAGTTCTGTGAACAATTTTCAAGGGTACAGTCAGAAAACAATTTCTGTTGTTCAAATCCCAAAGAAGATGTGGTTGGGTTTTTTTTTTTTTTATCCTTTTCCTCAGTGTGGCCAAAATTAAATGCAATTATAAAAAATACAAATTAAAAGGTTACACACACACAAAGAATTTTCTGCAATCTTAGCAAGTATGGACATTTTATTATATCAAAGTTAAATAGTGATATTCATCCCCCCACCCCATTTTCAGATCGAATTAGTTCTGTGAACAATTTTCAAGGGTACAGTCAGAAAACAATTTCTGTTGTTCAAATCCCAAAGAAGATGTGGTTGGGTTTTTTTTTTTTTTTTATCCTTTTCCTCAGTGTGGCCAAAATTAAATGCAATTAAATTAAATACAAATTAAAAGGTTTAAAAAAACTGGATTTAAATGCAATGAAATGAAAAGGACAAGCTATTGCCATAGGTTTTCCCTTCCATGAACTCATCTGTTACCCTCCTAAAATGCTGTGGCCTCTTCCTCTGCAGAGGTACAGCCGTGAGCACCTTTGTGTAGACTCTCTGCTGCCAACACCTCTGGCATTACTAAGTCAGGTGGAGCGTCTGACCTCCCGTGTGATTTGCTCCTGGAGGTTCTTACAAAGCCAGCCTAGCATGGAGGGGGACTGCTCTCCCTAGAGGTGTTAAGCCCAATCCAGTGTCCCTGATCTCTAGATCCTCTCTGCATTTCTTAAATCACAATTTTGAGTTGAATAATCTGGCCCAGAGCTTGGGAATTAGAGGAGTGTGAGAGAAGGAGATGGAGGTAGCCATAGTTGGCTGATGTCCAGGTACAATTCTAGAAGATTCTAGAAAATTCTTGTATCATGGTCAGAATTATTGAGGGTGCATAGGACAGCAAGACACATGGTAGACCTTTCCTTATGTTTGCTGGTTACAAGAATGCAGTAATGAGAGGATCTTTTCTAGTCATGATACTAAAATGATGCCAACTGTGGAATGGAGGTAGAATGTTCCTGTCTGATGACCTTCAAGAAGAGAAATATTTCTGAAGGCTAGTTTATTTTCTATTTTCTCTCTCTCTTTCTCTCTCTCTCTTAAACACACACACACACACACACACACACACACTTTTCCCTCTTAGTCTGGTTTTGGCAAGTCATATAGTTTATGAATGAGTTGTTATGTTGATAAACAAATACTTATCACCCACATAATATACAAACAACATTGTGCTTTTTTTTTCTTGCCAAAGCTGTGCCACATTGCCAGACACTCAAGAGCCAGGTGACAGTAAGTAACGTCACCGATGCTTGCCTATGATGGGGGTGACACTTGCCCTGCTGTACTTCATTTGTGTATTCTCGTGTCCTTAGGGAGGTCGTCGAAGGGAGAGGGGTCAGCGTGACTCCCTTAACGCACTGCATTTCCTCACATCCATCTTAAGGAGATTATTCGTAAGGGACCTGGGTTCCAGGCTAAAGAGTGGAGGCAAGGGTTCCTGTTTAAAGCCTCTGTGGCCACATGCTGTATTAACATTTTTTAACAAGTAAAAGCAGACTTAAATGTGAGAAAGCTTAAATGCAAAGCTATTGTCATAGCCTTTTTATTCCATGAAATCATTCAGCAGCCTTCTCTACAATGCTGTGGCTGCTTCTCCCTATGGGAGTGGAGGCATGAGCTCCTTTGATCGGCTCTCACGGCTGGTGGCCAGCACTTCTCGCTTTACTGATTCAGGTGGGAAACTGCCTGTTTCTGACACTGCTTTTCACTTGATCTACTAGGGCAGTAGTTTTTTAATCGGCATGCTGTACCCAGAGTGTACTCATAAAGGGCTCCAGAGATCAAATAAAATCCCTGATATTACCTGCAAAATATTATGGTCCTGAGCATATGTGCATTTTTCTAAGGATAAGATCTCTAGTGTTTATCATATTCTTATAAGCTTTCATGATGCTTAAAGTGAGCCACTAAGAGCCACTTTCCTAGAGGGAAAACAAAATGTCTTTCTCCCTAGTCTGATAGCTCTTGTAGAGACGAGACAATGCAGTCATGCCACTGGTGTTCTCTGTTTTAGCTATTAATATCCCCAAATTTAGCAGCTTAAAAACCAAACAAACAAAAATCTGCTTCTCTCACAGTTTCCATAGGTCAAGAATCTGGGAGTGGCTTAGCTGAGTGATTCTGACTCAAGGCCTTTCATGAGGTTACAGTCAAGCTGTCAGCTGGGGCTGTACTCATCTGAAGGCTTGGTGAAGTGGTATCTGCTTCCAAATTCACTCGAGTATCACCAGGCCTTAGTTCTTTGCTGGCTGTAAGCTGGAGATCTCAGTTCCCACATAGTGATGTGGGCTTCTCCATAGACTGACAGGTGTCTTCAGAATGGCAGCTAGCTTCCCCCAGAGCAAGTGATCTGAGAGGGAAAGAAAGAATCCCAATTGGAAGCCACAGTCATTTATAACCTGATCCTGGAAGTGACCTACCTTCCTTTCTGCTATATTCTGTTGACACACAGACCAGCCCCGGTGCATGTGGGAAGTGCTACACAAGGCAGGGGTCACTGGGCGCTACCCTGTATTAACAGGATAACACAAACTCAAGGACATAACATCAATATGAACTTTCTCAAATATATATAGTAACATAAAGACAGGACCCTTTAGGGAACCTTCACCTATGCAATTCCAGATTCCCAAATGATCATTACTGCTGCCCAAATTGTCGAGGTTCACAAGATAATAATTAAAGTATATTAACTCAATTGTAAAACAAATGCAAAGAATCCAGCATAAGGAAATTAAGTTACAGGCATCTAATCTTTTTTTTTAGCTGGTCTTTAATTTAGCATCTTCATAATTTAAAAACAGAGGTAATATAACCAGCTTCCTTTGCCAATTATTAAGTAGTGGAGTAGTTCAAACAGGTTCAAATATCGATATACTTAAGTAGGATTTTTTTTTTCTACTTGAATTTACAATAGAGGTTTATAGAAAAATACTTCCTGGTATTTATGCTTTAGCAAAATCCAGATTTGTTTTAAAATTGGAAGGGTTCTTGAATATTTTACAAATGTATCTCGGTTTCTAAGGGTGTGTGTGTGTGTGTGTGTGTGCGCGTGTGTGCGCGTGCTTTTGTACATAGGTGCACAATCAATATATGCAGATTACTTCGGGGTTTTCTAGAAAAAGTTTTTCAAATATAGTTTGAGAATTTTGGTGTCTTGAAATAAGACCAATTTATCTATTATTTGAGAACTAAAATGTTGTTATTTAGAGCACACAACAATTTAGTTCTCAAATAATAAATAAATGTACTTTTGTAGTCAGAAATACTTGAAATATAGCTCTTGTTTCCTTTGGCAAGAATTTCAACTTGTTTTATGATTAATCCTATGCAATGTTGTTCCTTTTAGGAAGGTTAAGTTGATAAAGCAATATATTTGAGAGAGACCTGTTTTGCCTGTAGGGTGATTTCTGAAGGGTATTTATGTATAAATAGGAATTCGAGGAGGACCCCATCTTTGGTCTCCTTTACATGTGCTGGAATTCTTCAGGGAGAGCTGATAATGAGGGTGTGAGGCACCACCTGGCATGGGGGTGGCACGTGGAAGAGAATTCTGTAAGCCATCGGCAAAAACGTTTTCTTCCTTTAAAAAAAAAAAAGACCTTTATTTACATCTGAGAATGCATATACCTGACAGCTCTGAATGCTGGGCTTAATTACTGTGACAATTTTATCTTTCTCTGCTATTAAAATTTGTAAGTTATTAATGCTACTTTATATACACACACACACATATTTTCATCGGTTACTGAATCGTAGACCATAACTGTCTCTTGTCTTATTTATGAAAATGTGGTAGATGGATGATGAGATGATTTTTTAGGACCTTTCCACAAAAATCAGGCAGATGCTCTGGAGATAGGTTTTGGGGAACATCATCTTTGACTTGCAAGTGACTTATTTTTTTAACTCAAAGAGTTTTGGGCTGCTTCACTTTCCCCCAAATGCTATTAGATTAATGAGTCTGAAGAGGTCAGCATGTCTTTGATCAACTCCTTCAAAGAAGTAATTGAGTCTCAGTTATTCAGTACCAGCCAGAACATCCTAAATGTAATTGACCTCTTTTCAACCTCAACAGATGAGAAATAGCAAAGTATTAAATTCATCGTGGATATCTGACACAATCTCACTTTTTTCACATACCAGGACTTAGCTCAAACTTGACTCAAACCGGTAGGGAAACCAAACTAAAGGAAATAAAGACAATGGGATATTTAGCTTACTTTAAAGAGATCCTCATAGGAATAATGTCAAGGGCACATCATCTGTATTTGTTTCCTTTTATAAAATTAAATGTCAATTTTTTTCAAAAAGATATTTTTCTGAAAAGCTTTTTTCTTAGTTGGCTGTTTTTGCCTTTTGTTTAATAAAATTTTTGCACACTTGATCTTCGGGATGCATGTTAAATGCACAGAGGTTAAAACAGAAATGGTTCTAGAGATGCCCCCATTAAAATGCTCAGACCACTGAGAAAAACATTTATGCCCAATCTAGCCCTTTGGCTTAGTGGAAGGAAATGATTTCTCCAGTAAAATGTAGAAAGAAACCAATATCCTGCTGGCATCTCTGAGTGGTGGTTACATTAACAGCATTTTTAATTCACAAATTCGATATTGAAAGGTCATTATTACTTCTTTAGTTTTATTTTATCTTAAAATCGACCTGTTAAGTCTCTATTTATCCCTTTAGCCAGGTGACTTATTCATCATTTAGAAAATCCACACGTATAATATGGTGTCTATATTTACATTTACAAACTTAGTACTTTGAACAGGGCTTTATATTAGTTCCTAAACACAGTCGTATTTTAGGACTGTTACACCATATTTTGTTTAGACTTCTCTTCCTCTGTTTGTTAAAATTTAATTTGATCTACCCTTCCCGAGCACGTAGTGATGACGGAATTTTATCTTCCCTAAGTTGTATGTTAAACCCAAGATAGCAGAGAAATGTGTGCTAGGGAATGCAAGCTAAGAAGAAAGTCACTGGGTTTTTTGTGTGAAAAACTAAGATATATTAGATGGAGCTTGATATTCTTTCCCAGTTAACTTCATTCTGTTCTCACTTGTTTTCTGAGCACCCCGCTGCCCCCGCCAACTCCCCGCCAAGATTGTTTGATAGCATCTCTTCAGTTTGAGAGTCTGGCAGGTCATCTGTTTATGTTGTGAGAGTTTATCGTTGCCAGGTCATAACTTCAGGATTGTGGCTTTACAGCTCTCCCATCCCCAGGTGGATCGTGCCAAGTTTGCACGCTCTGCCTTGATCTGAACTTGTCCTTTTGGCTCCTGATGGCGGCTGCATCTCGGCAGCTCTAGAGGAAACCACTAGCTCAGGACCTGATGCTCACAGGTTTCTCCAGCAGTTTCATTCACAACATCTCTCTTCTGACCTTGGTGCTACACGGGCTAAATCTATTTGAAACCTGAAGACACCGTGATGGAAAAGAGCTGCATGAGAATGGTTTACACTTCTAACTCTAACCGTTCTTTTTCCTTTTTTTTTTATTTCCATTTTTTCTGAAAATGGTACATATTTTTCTTAATTCTTTTCCTCTTGGAGAGGAAAAGTAGTTTGAAGAGCAGGCAAGGATTTGGGCTACCTCAGCATATCCAGAACATCTGATACAATGCTTTTTTTTTATTTTTCAGTCAGTTTGCTCCCAGGAAAGCCTTTTTGTGGAAAACAGGTAAAATGAAATTTGCTTTTTCATGTCTTTAGAGGAACAAAGTCTGTCATGTGTCTTGTTTTTCATAGATATACATATGCCATATATAAGTGTGTGCTTGAATATATGTATAAATAAATACATATATCTATGTGTACACACGTATATATGCACACATATATGTTATTTAGCGTGTCTAAAAGCTATTTAACTTGGGGGGAAAAATTCCCTCCGTTACTTCCAAACATAAGTTTCAACAATTTCCTTATTTAAAGTCTCAACTTCTGGTCCTTCCAAAGGTGTAATCCTGTTACCTTCCCCAGGCATTGAAAAGTATAAATGTTGAGACAGGAACTTGCAGTTTCATTGGCTTATTGAATAGGCTGCTAAAAGTACTTGTGTATTTGGTGTTATTGGCCACTTCCTGTGCCCTATCGTTATATGTAGCTACACAGATGATAATTTGAATAGTACTGTTTTGTTTCTCATTCTAAATAATCTATCAGTCTTCATAAAAGGCTGAACTTGGAAAACTTATCTAAACCGAACTAGATTTATCAGTGTACCTGGCTGGGTATTAGTAGAGAAGGTGGTGGTTGTGACATGAATGTGTTAAAACATTTATACAAAGTCTTGAGTATAGAGCAGAAGTTCTCAAATTTAGCATGTACCTTTTAAAAATAGTTCTAAACTGATACAGATATTAAAATGCTCCATTGATTTAATCGCACGTTTTCAAGGGGAATTAAGGAATTCCTCATTAGCTGTACTGATCACATTAAAATGCATCACAGTGGGCAACTTGGATTGGAAATATGGTAGCCATTAAAAGAGTGGTGGTTAATTTCATTTCAGGTGTTGGCTTAATGGGTATGCCTATAAAATCGATTAAAATGGAGGCTGTTTGATTAAATTCCAGTACTTAGAGAAAAGTTAAACCGGGCATTCAAGAGGATTGGTTTAAAAAATGCCCTCATTCATAGTAGCAGTTAGAAAACGTCAAGTAACTACCCTCAACTGAATAACCTCTTGTAGAAGAAGGGATGAAAGTAGTGAACAGGCATCCAAAAGCATCCTCAAAAACCCATACAGTTTTCAACAAGTATTCCTTTTTTACAGTAAATTAAGAATCTGTGAGCTTTAACATCGTAGGGATGTTAAAGAAATCCAAAATTCTATATCCAAAATTGAATTTGGATGTTGGATGCAACATTTGGATGTTGAAGCAATCCAAAATTCTGTATCCTTACCCAAAGAATGAAGTGAGCATTTAGAATTCAGTTTAGTAGGACACATCATTCCCTAGTCTTCTAGCCAATCGTTTTCCCTACTTACTCCCTAATCTTAGTCATATACTTGTGTTTTGTATGAAAAGACTGCTAGTGCACTTGTGTCCCTAATACTCAAATTGGATTATATTCATCAATACAATAATTGGTCACAAATATGCATTGCATATGTGAAGAAGTATTGATGGTCCCCAAAAGCAAAATTCTGAATAGATCCCTGCAAAAATAAATATATTTCTTCGATACCTGCCTTTGGAAGGCATATTTCACTATGCCCAAAAAATAAAGAATAACTAATATTACCCAAAGAAAAAAATTGCAACCGATATATTTAATTAATTAAATGTCTATTATATCTATATCCATTTCTTTGATTCTCCCCTCCTCTTCCATTCCATCTGTTTCTTCTTCCCTTCCTTCTCCCTATCTAGCATCAGTACTTTATCCTGGGGTAGGGAAAAATCAGGCTGCCATTAATTTATTAGGGCAAAATTCTACATCTTGAAAATAAACCATAGCATATAGGGTTGATTTGCAAGACAGGTGTGCCATAGTTAAGTACACATCCATTTAACATAGGGCATTTAGTACCCTTAGATTTTATATCATAAAAATCATGTTTTTCATTTCCAGTAGGCTCTTGGAAGACAGTAACATATGCAGTGAGACCTATAAGAAAAGACAGCTCTTTCGGTTGGTATGGTTTACTTTTTTAAAACTGTGTTTTCAGATGATGTGGTGGAATCAATGTTAAACATAAGTGTGTTAGTGTAAAATATCTCCGTTCATGAAATAAAATATGTTTGGTTATCTCTTTGTAAAGCTTATTACTGAGCTAGTGTTGAAGCCATATTGGGGTCCTGTGAGATATAGGACTGGGAAACCAAATGCTTTGTCTACAGTCCTTTAGGGTTCTTCCTCTGATTTTCTGGGTTTTTCTCCTCCAGGACTAACTTTGACAGCACACTGATTTCACATTCCCAAATCAACTTTGGTGAATTACTCTGAGTTAAAATTTCTCTTATAGCTTGCAATTGTGTATACGTTCCCAACACTGGAAAACAAATCAATGATAACTCTAGTTGAGTAGTTGATTTTTAGCCACTACTATCCATCATAATATTTCAAACAATATTTTTTCAAGCACAGATTTTATTTCTAAAGAAAGATATGGGATTGTTTCCAATTATAATGAACTACTTAAATCAAGATATGTGTGGGATAAGGAGAATAGATTTTATATATATATATAATATGTATAAAGTTTTATACTAGGCTGGAGAGTGCCATTAAAGCAGAGGTACTATACCCGCTTTCTTATTACTTTGTTTTAATTTAAAATCTTTTTTACCTCATTACTTTATTAAATGTGTCTCTACCATCCATTATAGGGCAATGGATACACAGTGCTATATACATTTTATATGTATATGTGTATATATATATATTCAATACCTAATACATATATTTACCTAATATATATACTTAATATGCTAGTGCTTTTATGAATATTAGGATTCATCTCTGTTGTTGGAAAGACAAAACAAACAAACCAACAGAACTTATTGACCATTGAGAAAAAAGGAAATACCCAGAAGTAAATGAATTCTGTGCTTAGAACATATCTTTTTGCTGTAAGTCTGAACTTATGACCTCATCCTTAGAAAAGTTAGAGCAGTTTCTTTTCTTTTTACACTTTGGCAGAAACAAACAAAAAAACCAGGATCTATTTTTTTAACTTCCTTTACTTTTCTAGGTTGAACTATACATCTAATACCTTCCTCTTGTATCATTAGACACTTGAAGATTAAGAAAATAACCTTTCATTTTTTCCCTTGAAAGCCCAGAGAAGGACTAGAATGTATCTGTGCTCATGCAGTCACACACCATGACCAGGTTTGTTTAGACCAGTATAGATAAAATATGGGTTCTTGACCCCTAGAGGCATTTAGTTTTACATAGCCCCAAATCTGGTCCCTAGCCAGAGCTGCTGTCTACTGAAGTCAACCATCCCAAATACGGATACTATAATCCACCAAAATTACCAAGCACAGAAACTCAGGAATATGACTTAGCACAAAGCCATCCACACACTGATAAAAGCAGTTCAAAATGTACATCATACCTAACTTGGTAAAAAAAAAAAAAAAAAAAAAATGTCACGTTCAGACACGAAGGACAATAAAAGTTATCAGTTATGTTAATCAGCACAGAAGCAGAACTTAAGAGTATGTGCTTTATGACTACTCTGGGGTCAAATTCTAGTTATGTACAAGAGGGCCAATGCCTCTTGATGGCCAGATATTCATTATCATTGTCTTCCTGGTTTCCAGTAGAAGACTAGGACTGGGCTTGTTAGGAAGTATAGGAAGGCACTTGTGGATATGATACCTATGATTCCACACCCAAATAGATAAGAAATTCAGTTCTGGACCTTACCTTGCCAGTGTTAAGGTGAATGATTGATAGAGCAGTAAAAGATATGATTTCAGTGTATCAGTATCTAGAGATCATAAATTAAATGCATTATTTTGAATCTCATTAATGCTAACTCTCTAAAGCAACAACTTAAATTCCATTTTTTATAAAATGCACAGATCTTGACTTGAGATGAGGATTTGAGCCAGTGGAGTAGAGGTAGAAGAAGTTAAGGAAATCGTAGGTTGCCTTATTGGCTATGGGATGTGACATGAGCTTAGAGGAACTACCCAGTGCTTTAGAAACACACTAAAATGCACTTAGGAACAGTGGTGGACACCTCCTTTGCAGAGAAAGGCTTAGCCACTCTGGCATTTAGAGGAAGTCTAAATTCCTCCCATGGAGGTGCAGAGTTGATAATTGAAGCAGACTTTAGACATGATCACCTCCATACGGAGAATTGCCTTCTGATGCATCCTGTATGCTGAGGACCACTCCAAATCTTTTCCTATAATAAATATTCTGCGTTATCTACAGGGGAGATTATTGTCACACCCTTGGTACCTTCATGGTTGCTAAATAATGATTTAGTCAGGCTTTGTCAAGGGTGGTTCAAATTAATCAGAATTATATGAGAAAAGAATGAAGCTGAATTTGGAGATTTAAAGGGAAACAATCAGGAATAGAGCACCTTGAAATCAGGCTCCGCTGGGCTGTTTGAATTTCATAGGTGTTTAAGAACTAAAGTCACCTGGCCCTTGTTGAGTGTCTGATACTTCCTACTCACAAACTAGTCTTTTTTTTTAATAGTCCTTGTTTCTAAAACCAGCCATCCCCGAGGTACAGAACACAGAGAGAATGTTTGTAAGAAAACATTGAGAGAGGACAGCAGGGCACTGAGTACCCTTTGTTTTGTGAATTTTCTGTTGCATTTCCTCCCCTCGCTGTACAAAGTCTTTATCACAGACTAGCTGTTTCATCTTTATTATCTCCTGGATCCATTGACCTTCTTAAGTTTTCACAAAATGAAAGAAAACGTTTAGTAAGTAAAGTTGAAGCAAAACCTAAAATTTTCTGTATACCTGCTGTACAATTTGGTGGGTGAGTGTTTCAATCAGATATGTATACTTCTAGCATCTCAACGGCCCATGATTGTCTTTAGAAGAATATTAATAAAACTGCTATTCACCACTGTGATCAAGATTTCTATCACATTGCACAGTGATATGAAATTAGGGGTTATATCTATTGCCCATGGTTTTTGTCCCCTTTGCTTATTCATAATCCATGAGAATCTTAGAATATTTTGATGATCCATTATTTCCAAACTGCAGAAAAGCCTTTGAAAAATAGTAACCAAGTCACTCTTTAAGCAGTTGGAAACCAATGAAAATGCAAATTTCATCAACTTTCTCTATAAAATACATGCAGTTTTGCACACTGCTTAGAAATACTCTGTAGTCTTCAAAAATGACTTTTGGCTATTGGATCTCTTCCAATAAGTTCGATCTTTTTCTATTTGAATTTTGAACAAATGTGTCATTTCATCTATGGAGCTATTTTGTTATTCCCATTGATCTCCTTGGAAAGTTTCGTGTCAGTGTAGTGTTTGCACTGTTGTTACTATCACGAATTTTTCTGTGTGAAAGGTATTAAAGGGCTCTTTCCTCTGCCCGTGAAGGTTAAACTCACTGGGCAAAATTCTCACCAAAGGTTAACAGAGGAATTCCTGTGATTTCTGTGCTGTCTGCCCAAGCCTTAATGAATTCATATATATATATATATATATATATATATATATAATAAAGTTAGTAACTAAATTAGTAAATGGCTTCTTTGAAACTGTGTATTTTACCATGGTCCAATTACTTAATGCTAAAGGGAAAGATGAAACTCTTCTTCAGTGGGAGTTGCTTTTAGGATCATTTAACATCATAATTGCTTTCAAACACTGATTCATTGTTGATTTGGGTCAGGAGAATTTACCTTCCTCTCTCCTCTCCACGAGAGAAGTTACCAATTATATCTTATCTCCTATTTTTCTTGTTGTTTCCCCTTCACTGGCATAAGGACCATGTGACATTTCTAGGTTTGGTTTTTCGTTTGTAGCCTGAGTGTTTGTGTGATGTGTTACCTGTCTGTCTGTACATCAACAAGGTGTCTGTGTGCTGTTTGTGAGGCAACAGGTGTCATGGAAAGGGTTGACAAGAAGGGTCTTGTGTAGACGGTTCTTACAAGAAAGGTCCCGCTCTGTGTCCGTTCTGCTCTCGGAATCTAATGCTGTCCCGTGCATCTTTCTGATGGCCACGCTCCAGGGGCAACAGAGACAGCTCGGGGAGAACATCTGGAAGTCGGCAGAGCAGCTCGGAGAATGAACTCAAGTGGTCCGACCACCAAAGAGCCTGGAGCAGCACAGATTCTGACAGCTCCAATCGCAATCTCAAGCCTGCCATGACCAAGACGGCGAGTTTTGGGGGCATCACGGTGCTGACCAGGGGTGACAGCACATCCAGTAGCAGGAGTACCGGGAAGCTGTCCAAAGCAGGTAGTTAGTACTGAATGGGTTTATGTCCTGTGATAGTTTCCTCTGATTCCACCCAAGCTGTGCAGTCAGCGCTCTCACTGACTTCCCTGAACAAAAGATAATGATGTGAATGATATTAATCACTGGGATAGCAAAAAAGTCAGAAGGTGCAATTGAAATAACAATACCGCCTCTTGCGAGCTGTGTGCCTGGGTCCAATTATTAACCTCTCTAATCTTCAATTTCCTTATCTATAAAATGTGGGTGGTAATAGAATGTTACTTTAACTCCCCTCAGTAGACTATTGTAAGTTTAAATTTGACCATTTATATAAAATCAGTTACCAAGGCACCTGCACAAGGCAGCTATTTAACCAAGGTTAGCTATTTTTAAAAATTCAATATTATGATTTATTCCTTAAAGATAAGGAGTAGGATAAGGAAAGAGAGCCTCAGAAATTTTCAAGTTTCCAAGTAGCTAGGTGCATGCATCTTCTTTTTTCCCGTTTTTTTCTTGTAAGTGAATAGTGATCTTTTGACATAGGTAGTTGAAGTTTGCATTCATACTGGTGCATTCACAGCCTGCATGTGCAGTGAGTGGGAGTCCAGGGCCCCGAGCGGGAATGCTGAATGGACAGCGCCAAGCAGAGGTTAAACACGGGCAGTCCTCCACTGTGAAGACTTTCCCAACCAAGCTTCTCACTAACTCTGGGGAGCCTCTTTGTGAAATCTCGGCTCATTATGCTACTGGTTTAACATAATTATGTTGTTGACAAGTGCTTCCTAAGAAATTATCTTGTGTTTTCCTACATAGGCAGAAAATTAATAGCATTTAGTCTCAGCCACTACTTTATGTATATATCCTGCTTCTTGGAAAGATTCAGGTGGGCTCCCACTGCCTTCTGTCATTTTTATTCACCAATTGGTGAATTCTTGATTTCTTCCTTAATTAATTGCTCTTATATCCCACTATTGCAGCAACTGAAGTCAAGAAAATCCACTGTGGTACACTTGAGTTCCTGTAAACTAAGAAAGGTTAAAGAGTTTTAAATCTCCTTCAAACGCAGAAACCAAGTACCTTAAATGGTGCACTTAAAAATTCCAGCACACCCAAAGAGCTCTTAAGATTTTTAAATTAATCGTCCTTCTCCACACACCAACCACCAATCATCTCCAAAGCAAAGCTCTTTGGAAACATTTAAAACACTTCAAAAATGCTAAAATGCCATGTTCTTTGAAGAATGATTAGAAATTGTAAGTGCTTCAGACATTTTTTTTTTTTTCTTTTCGTCTAAGTGTCTCCATTTGAAAGCCTGTCAAGGTACAGGAATGGCAAGGAAAAAAATTAAAGGGGATCAAGATAGGATGTCAAAACAAACTTACAATCTCCCAAGATGGTTTTATGAAGCAAAGCTGTCAATTTTGCTGTCATGGAGCATCAGAACCACACAAGTTTCTGATTTTTTACCTTATTGTTCACAGTGCAATGGCAAACTTTTTTTGACCTTTAAGAAACTAAGTCTGGAGTTGTGACGTTTAAGTTATTCTTCTCCTCTAATTACATAGGTTCTAGCTTCAAATAGTTAATAATGAGACTCTTTCCAGGTGGGAAACATGTTTTGCTACATTTGGGGAAAAGCATATTAACTGAAGTCAGAATGCACAAGCACATCCTCTTGAGATCTGGGCTGTATTTCCCTTATTGTACCCCCTGCACTGAGCATAGCAGTGGTCACCTATCAGGGGTCCAGTGCAGGCCTGTGGAGACAGCTGATTTCATCACATCCTCATCGGGAAGAGGACTTGAATGGCGCTTGCACTGTGACCCCAGCTGTTTCTTGGTAGTGGCGATGGGGTTGAGAGATAAGTGTGTGTGATATCTATTTCTTTCCACACTGGCCACACCATGTTGGTTTTTTTGTTTGGTTGGGTTTTTAAATCTAATTTTTATTTTATATTGGGGTATCGTTGATTTACAATGTTGTGTTAGTTTCAGGTGTACAGCAAAGTGGTTCAGTTATACATATAACTGAATTCTTTTTCAGATTCTTTTCCCATATAGGTTATTACAGAGTGTTGAGTAGAGTTCCCTGTGCTATACAGTAGGTCCTGTTGATTATCGATTTTATATATATTAGTGTGTAGCTGTTAATCCCAACCTCCTGATTTATCCCTCCCCACCCTTCCCTCTTTGGGAACCATAAATTTGTTTTCGAAGTCTGTGAATCTGTTTCTGTTTTGTAAATAAGTTCACTTGTATTGTTTTTATAGATTCCACATATAAGTGATATCATATGGTATTTGTCTTTCTCTTTCTGACTTACTTCACTTAGTATGATAATCTCTAGGTCCATCCATGTTGCTGCAGATGACATTATTTCAATCTTTTTATGGCTGAGTCATATTCCATTGTATATGTGTACCACATCGTCTTTATCCATTCATCTGTTGATGGACATTTAGGTTGCTTCCATGTCTTGGCTATTGTAAATAGTGCTGCCATGAACATGGGGTTGAGAAATAAGTGTGCGATATCTGTTTCTTTCCACACTGGCCACACCATGTTGTTTTACTACCATCCTTCCCTCTTCATGTCCAGAGCAGGGCTTCTCAACTTTAGCTGCATCAGACTCACAAGAAGAATTTGTTCAAGCACAGGTGGCTTCTCTACAAACCAAGCTTGAGAAACAACTGCTCTGGGGAAGTAAGATAGCCTTCCATTTTGTTTTCACCATTTTACATGGCCTGGCATCTTGTTTTCTGGAGGCAAGGGTATCCTTCTTGTTGTTACCTTCCTGGTCTATGCCCTTGGGTATTTCTGGAGCCAGTGCAAGATGCCTCATCTTTCCATCACTTCCTCTTCTCCGTGTTTATTTTTGTCACTACACTAATGCATCCTGGATATTCTTTTTCCCTCGTAATTTCAGAAGCTTTAGGTTATTCTACTGAACTCTGACACTTGGATCTGGAAACATTTTCTCAAACTCAGGAGAAAAAAATACTCATGGTTCAGGGTCCCTGTAAAAGAAAAATTGCATCTGATGAGTTAAGGAGGCAGGGAAGACTTTACCCATAACTAATTCAATAGAGGTCAAGACTGTTGCAGTAGGGGAGAGAAACTACTCAACCCTGCTGAAACAAAGGCAGGAGATTCTGTAAATTAGCTAGAGGGCCTTAAATAGGTGATTGGTCAATTTTATTAGATCGCCTGTGTTTGCTAATTGGTGCTGAGACTTGCAGAGAAAGGCACCGTTTTTCTTGAGGACTTCACTTCAAAGGGATGGCTCCCAAGTCCTTAAGAAAGACCTTCCCAGGTTGTAAAACTGATAAAAGGCTGGGAGAAGATTTGCATCTTTTTTTTTTAACATCTTTATTGGAGTATAATTGCTTTACAATGGTGTGTTAGTTT
>NC_041231.1:53416618-53418151 GCF_002837175.3 Physeter macrocephalus | reverse complement strand
TTCCGATTTGGATTCCTTTTATTTCTTTTTCTTCTCTGATTGCTGTGGCTAAAACTTCCAAAACTATGTTGAATAAGAGTGGTGAGAGTGGGCAACCTTGTCTTCTTCCTGATGTTAGTGGAAATGCTTTCAGTTTTTCACCATTGAGGATGATGTTGGCTGTGGGTTTGTCATATATGGCCTTTATTATGTCCTCTATGCCTACTTTCTGCAGGGTTTTTATCATAAATGGGTGTTGAATTTTGTCGAAAGCTTTCTCTGCATCTGTTGAGGAGCAGAGATGCACTAAGAAAAGGGAGGTACCCTCCCCACCCTTCCCTCTTTGGGAACCATAAATTTGTTTTCGAAGTCTGTGAATCTGTTTCTGTTTTGTAAATAAGTTCACTTGTATTGTTTTTATAGATTCCACATATAAGTGATATCATATGGTATTTGTCTTTCTCTTTCTGACTTACTTCACTTAGTATGATAATCTCTAGGTCCATCCATGTTGCTGCAGATGACATTATTTCAATCTTTTTATGGCTGAGTCATATTCCATTGTATATGTGTACCACATCGTCTTTATCCATTCATCTGTTGATGGACATTTAGGTTGCTTCCATGTCTTGGCTATTGTAAATAGTGCTGCCATGAACATGGGGTTGAGAAATAAGTGTGCGATATCTGTTTCTTTCCACACTGGCCACACCATGTTGTTTTACTACCATCCTTCCCTCTTCATGTCCAGAGCAGGGCTTCTCAACTTTAGCTGCATCAGACTCACAAGAAGAATTTGTTCAAGCACAGGTGGCTTCTCTACAAACCAAGCTTGAGAAACAACTGCTCTGGGGAAGTAAGATAGCCTTCCATTTTGTTTTCACCATTTTACATGGCCTGGCATCTTGTTTTCTGGAGGCAAGGGTATCCTTCTTGTTGTTACCTTCCTGGTCTATGCCCTTGGGTATTTCTGGAGCCAGTGCAAGATGCCTCATCTTTCCATCACTTCCTCTTCTCCGTGTTTATTTTTGTCACTACACTAATGCATCCTGGATATTCTTTTTCCCTCGTAATTTCAGAAGCTTTAGGTTATTCTACTGAACTCTGACACTTGGATCTGGAAACATTTTCTCAAACTCAGGAGAAAAAAATACTCATGGTTCAGGGTCCCTGTAAAAGAAAAATTGCATCTGATGAGTTAAGGAGGCAGGGAAGACTTTACCCATAACTAATTCAATAGAGGTCAAGACTGTTGCAGTAGGGGAGAGAAACTACTCAACCCTGCTGAAACAAAGGCAGGAGATTCTGTAAATTAGCTAGAGGGCCTTAAATAGGTGATTGGTCAATTTTATTAGATCGCCTGTGTTTGCTAATTGGTGCTGAGACTTGCAGAGAAAGGCACCGTTTTTCTTGAGGACTTCACTTCAAAGGGATGGCTCCCAAGTCCTTAAGAAAGACCTTCCCAGGTTGTAAAACTGATAAAAGGCTGGGAGAAGATTTGCATCTTTTTTTTTTAACATCTTTATTGGAGTATAATTGCTTTACAATGGTGTG
>NC_041231.1:53390266-53414585 GCF_002837175.3 Physeter macrocephalus | reverse complement strand
GGGAGTCCGCCTGCCGATGCAGGGGACACGGGTTCGTGCCCCGGTCCGGGAGGATCCCACATGCCGCGGAGCGGCTGGGCCCGTGAGCCACGGCCGCTGAGCCTGCGCGTCCGGAGCCTGTGCTCCACAACGGGAGAGGCCACAACAGTGAGAGGCCCGCGTACCACAAAAAAAAAAAAAGAAAAGGGAGGTAAAGGGCCTGTAATCAGGAAGAAACCTATCTAAAGTATAATTAAGCTGAGGGGAACTTCAAGGGCATCATCCTCACCTCTACTCATCATATAGTCTGGTGGCTTATATTTTACAAAGGAAGACATTGAGGTCTAAAGATGATGTCACTTCCTGAAGGAAATACAACTAGTTCTGGCAGAACTGCAACCAAAACCCGGAGTGCTCCCTCCCTGGGGAGTGAATGCTCATTCCCTCCTCCAAGGAAATCTTGCCCTGCCCTTTCCTTTCTGCCCCATCCCTTTCCTGGATTTCCATTTTGCTTTGCCTTATGATCTCTTTTCCAATCTCTTCCCATTTTTCCCTTTTCCTGTGTCCCTCTTGAGGGTTCACCTGAGGCTTTCACCGAGCCACCCTGGTGTCTTCGGTCTACACCTCCCACCAGCTGCCCCTCAGGGTCCAGCTTCAATTTCTGAGCATCCCATTGTGAGTTGTATTGAATTTATGTTCAGTATCTCCTAGAACTTGGCATAGGCCTGGTCAGGGCCCTGGTCCTACCTGGTTCTTGATGGAATGACTTTAGGGTAAACACACGACCTGCAGGCTTCAAGCTTGGCCCCTGAAGTTGCATTGCCTGGGTTTGAACTCAGACTCCTCCACGTGCTAACTGCCCTTGGGAAATTTACTTAACATCTCTGAGGATCAGCTCTCATCTGCAAAATGAGGTTGCTATGAAGAGTAGATTCAATAATTCATATAGCGTGATTAACATTGTGTTTGTCACGTAGACATACTGTTTAAATGTTGGCCGTTGCTGTCACTAAGTCCCTAAAAAAAGGAAGCACAAACCACTCTCAGCACCCAAAGTAGTAAAGTTCTCAAATACTAACTTTTTAAAAAAAATCTGTGAACACTTCTAATCCCGTGCCTTTTATCACCATTGGTAGCAGCCATTTTTGATCAAGAATTTCAGTAATGCTGGCTACGTGTCGAATACTGCTTTACCTGATTCTAGGTGATGGATGTTTAGAAGGTGGTCAGAGCTGGTTATACGCCCACCAGTCTGCAGGGTGATTGCTGAGCCATCCCTCCAGGGAGGTCTGACTGCCTCCATCTTTGCAAGTGTTGAGAGTTTAAGCCAAATTTACTTTTCCTTCTTCCCTTCTTTTAACCTGTGGGATCAAATCATTTCCATTATCTTTACCTTGTCTCCTCATTATTCCTGTTGAAGCTGCTGCTTTTTCTCAGCCAGTGGAAGGAAATATTGTCAATCGGTGATGAATGGCCATCTTCCAAAAGCCAAAATGAAGTCATCTTTTGGATTTTGTTGAGGCACGTTAGTCTCTGTGTATCGATCTCCACCACCAGCACACACGCCCAGGATGGTGCTAGATGCCTTGTTAGCCCCGACTTTTTCTTACTGTCTAACCCCTCAGCCTGGATGTGGGCTGAGTCAGTTGTGTATGAGCTTCATCCTCTGGGGTCAGGAAGTGTTATTGTATTATTACTGTTCTTGCTGTTGTTGACGCTGCTAAGTGTCAAACTTGGACTGTAGCATCAAATCATGGGCACAAGTCCACAAACGCACGCTACAGTTTGCACTGGGGCAGTGACTGCGGGATCAGACGTGTCAGCCATACGGTCTCAAAACTACTTTTAGTATTTCCACATTTCCTTTTATCCTTCATTTTTCTGCTCATACATTATTCAGAACCCCATCAGCATTAGTTAGATGGAGCATCCTGAATTAATCTGAAACTTTATCATTGTGAATAATAAAGTCATGGAAAAAGCAGAGAAGATTCCCACCTGAGAACACTGGTGGCAGTCGGTGTTGGGTCATGGTTAAATCTAGATCAGTCTGCCTGGATCACATCCCAGCTCTGTCACTGTCTACCTGTATGAGTTGGCTTGAGTTAGCTGCCTTTTCTGTGCTTCCATTTCCCTATAGATCTAGGCAGTATAGTCCTTATAATTACAGTGTTTATCAGGTACCCACACATACTAAATGCTCAGTAAATATCACTGCCCTTCTTCTCAAAAATTACCGCACTCTCCAATGGCCCGTCTTCTCTGCAATCACATGTTGTATTCCTCTCATGTATTTAAGAACTTGGAAAAGAGTAGATACATGTATATGTATAACTGAATCACTTGCTGTACACCTGAAACTAACACAACGTTTTTAATCAACTATACTCCAATATAAAATAAAAAAATTTTCAATAAAAATAAAAAGGTCTTCAGTTTACCATAATTTAGAACTCCATATTCTCATTAAAGATGACAAATCACTTACTATTCCTTTAACCACTTATTAGTACTGGAATAAGTTAGGGCTGTAGAGTTGAAATTCATATGTCAGCCACACTTTTTATTATTAAAAATGCTGAGAATTTTAGAAGGAACACAACAAAAACAGATAGTAGAGCTAAAAGCCATATCATTTCAAAGATAAACTTCATCACGTTATTTTGTTACTTATATTCTTCCCAGTATCCACTGTACAGAATATTTTTCCTCTTTATGTTTTGCAGAAAGATAATTTATAAGGCATTATACTAAACATCACTTTGAAAAAAATGGTTTAATAAAAGAATCTGTGTTCAGGAAAAAAAAAAAAGGTCTTCAGTTTAAGGGCACATTTTAGAATCTTCTGAACAATCTTAACTATTCCTTATATGTGTTAACCTTTAATGACACAGAATAATGCATTTTTAATGACATGAATCAATAATGTGGGCTAATAGTTTTTAAAGTTTTTTATACTCCATTTTTGCAACCTATGATGTCACTCAATCCATCTGTTAGTTTGAATTCACAGATACAGAAATTTTGCTCAGTGCATTTTCTCTCTGAGGCTCTGGTTAATATTCAGAGCCCAGAACAGCCACAGTCAAGGGTGCTGGAGTTGCTTGGCTCTGGTTGCAGTGAAGAGTGGCTGGTGCCTAATGGACATGGGCTATAGCTTTTCTTGTCCACATTGGAGGGAAAGGGAGATGATTAGGGCTGGATTCCATCTTGGGAGCTTCTGCACACTGACCCAGTTACTTACATATTTGAGAAATCTACGGTCCACAAATCTCCCCATGATTCTACCCTTCTGTGTCATCTGAAGGATGCTCAGTCAATATCATGATGGCCAAGCCCTCCTTGGTTCACCTCTTGGTCATATTAACAAGACTTCTGTGAGTATGGGAGGTACGGTGCAGCTCTTAAGCATTTCTAATAGGAACGAGTGAGTTCTTCTACTCACATTTGAGGGAAAAGATCGTTTCTGACCATGACCCTTCAAAATGCAGCTTTATGGATGTTGGAGAACCAGTACTTTAGAACCATCTGCGTGACCACAGACTCCTCCTTAAACTGCAGTCTCTTTAACCTCCATCCCAGTCATTTTACTGTCATAACTCCAGCTCAGTGAGACATTTCCACATCATTAGTTACTCAGGGAGATGGGAGTTTTCAGGCCCTGAGTTCCCAGCTTTATGGTACCATTTACCAATTCATCACGCTAGTGGCATGTGAGAAGCCGGAAAGAGAGAGCTCATTCTTAATCTCTCTTTTCCTAGGAATCTGACACATCTGAAAAATATGCAGCAAATGTTTCAATAAAATGTGGGAGGGGCATTAGTTAATCTCATCCTGCAGTGCTCACCTCAAATTCTTTAGTGATGCAGGGCGATCAGCTAGGTGGTTTGTGACCACCTAGAGGGGTGGGATAGGGAGGGTGGGAGGGAGGGAGACGCAGGAGGAAAGAGCTATGGGAACATGTGTATATGTATAACTGATTCACTTTATTATAAAGCAGAAACTAACACACCATTGTAAAGCAATTATACTCCAATAAAGATGTTAAAAAAAATTCTTTAGTGATGGATTCTTTACACTAAGTAGTGGTTTCTCTCCTCTCCTCCATGTGGAATGATTTGTTGATTTGTGTCTCTCTGGTAGGTTCTGAGTCCTCCAGCAGTGCAGGCTCCTCAGGATCGCTGTCACGTACCCATCCACCTCTCCAGAGCACACCGCTGGTCTCGGGCGTGGCAGCCACTTCTCCCGGCTGTGTGACCTACCCAGAGAATGGGATGGGAGGCCAGGTCGCTCACAGCAGCACCAGCTACATCCTCCTTCCACTCGAAGCTGCCACAGGCATCCCACCTGGAAGCATCCTTCTTAATCCACATACAGGTTTGTTCATTACCTCTGCTTTGGCTGAGACATAATATCAGAGGTTTATTCTTGTGTTTGAGCTTATAAATTTGCTAGCAAGTATTCTGAAAATTCCTGGTGCTTGGACTGTTGTGTAGGGTCTTGATTTAGGAAGAGCAGATCTATAGAGAGCTGGAATCTATATCTCTGTATCGCTATCAATATTGGTATGTAAATCGAAATACAGATACTTCCCAGAAATATCCACTCTTCTCTCTGTCCTCTCTTCCTTGAGCACGCTGTCTGTCACGTATTCCCAGGAGCTAAGATCAGAAACCATGGAGTGATGAATTGGGATGTACTAATTGAAAATTGATGTTTCTCAGACTAAATCCATGGTTAGCTTGTTGTTGTGTCAAACGCATTTTTGCATCCAAGATATTTCAGGAACTTGAGATCTCGATCGGAGCACATAGCAGATTCTTCACTACAGAAATTGACTTCCCACCTTAGAACTCCATGCAACTCCCACTGGGAAATAAGGAACAGCAGTGGCAAGAGAATACAGAGGGCAAGTTCTTATGTATTTTAGGGATTTTAGGATTAGACTGGTTTTGGTGGGGTTTGGAAAATTGGTAACTTCATGAATATTGTTTCTTTCATGATGAATGGCCATTTTTTTTACTTCTTTTTAATTGAGGTATAGTTTTACAATATTATATAGGTTACAGGTGTACAATATGGTGATTCACAATTTTTAAAGGTTATGCTCCATTTGTAGTTATTGTAAAATATTGGCTATATTCCCCGTGTTGTACAGTATATCCTTGTGGTTTGTTTTATACCTAACAGTTTGTACATCTTACATTTTTTACTTTTTTAATTTCTCTTGTGGTCAGTTAACTTCCGCACTAATTTCAGAGGACCCAGAGCATTGGGCAAATAGACTGATGAACACCTGCTTCATGGGGGAAACTTCTCAACCAGAAGCAATTTTTCCACGCCTCCAAGGCCATTGGGCAGTATCTGCAGATATTTTGATTATCATGACCTAGGGAGGAGGGGCTGCTACTGGCATCTAAGAAGGTAGAGACCAGAGATGCTACTAAACATCTTACAATGCACAGAACAGCCCCTGACACAGGAAGATTATCCAGCCTAATATGTTAGTCGCGCCAGGGCTGGTAAACCCTGGGTTAGAAGGTTTGATTTGACAAGTCACTTCTCTAGAAACCTTTGAAAGAGATTGAAAAAAAAAATGAATTTTCTCAAAATATATCTGAGGTTTGGTTTAGATTACTTAAAAATGCAACGCTGGATGAGAATCTCATAAAAGTGATCTGGCTCAATCTTCTCACATGTCTAGTGCTACTAATAATTAGGAAATTCAGAGAAGCATGAGCATGACAGTAAAATAGTTACTTGAATAATTGCCACATTTTCATGAAAACATATGGCACATTCTTAAGGACTGGTGTTTGATTGAGACATTTTGAAAATGCCATAAGCTTGAGGGAAAAGGAGGCATAATCATTTTATTGAAAACCATTTGAAAGCTTTCAGATTAGATACTTCTAAGGAGAATATTAGATATCTGGATCAGTGTAAGCACTATAAAGGAAATGAAAAGAAAACCAGGATCATATTCATTACTCTGGGCACAGATCAAATTATGATCTGACTCTGTCAGCTTTAATTCTTTCACTTTTAATTGAGATGGAAGGTTTGTAGACAAGAGTAACCACTAAGCATAGTTTTGAGTGGTATGTTTTAACCAAAATTGCAGAGTATTTCGGGAAAGCTCAAAAGAGTATTTTTTAGGGCACAGTGCAGGAATATGATTTGTAATGATAGCGTGGATGTGCATGTGTATGTGTATATTATCATCTATAATCTTGTTTACAGAAAAGGAAAGAATGTGCTCTTGGTGCCAAGTCCCAGTTACAAATCGGAATGAGTAATTTGGAGCTGTTATTAAAATTTATCCTTTGCAAAAGGATCCTAACTAAAGAAAAGGATCCGATAAAACTGTTGAACAACAGAGTTTCCCTACACACATCTCTGATCTGACAAATGCTAGACATGAAACTATCCCTCGACCAGGAGGAAGATGTACTATTCTATTCTGTGATTGAGTGGTGGGATGTAAGGTGAATTGTGATGTTTCTTTTTTCCCAGAATGTGTTTATTTTTGTCAATTAAAAATATGCGTGGGCGGACTTGCCTGGTGATGCAGTGGTTAAGAATCCACCTGCCAATGCAGGGGACACGGGTTCGATCCCTGGTCCGGGAAGATCCTACATGCCGAGGAGCAACTAAGCCCGTGCGCCACAAATACAGAAACCCGTGCGCATTGAGCCCATGCACCACAATAGAAGAAGCCACCACAATAAGAAGCCCGCGCACTACAATGAAGAGTAGCCCCCGCTCGCCACAACTAGAGAAAGACTGCAGGCAGCAACAAGGACCCAATGCAGCCATTAATTAATTAATTAATTAATTAATTAATTTTTTAAAAATATGAACAGGAGTTCCCTGGTGGTCCAGTGGTTAGGACTTAGGGCTTTCACTGCCATGGCTCCAGGTTCAATCCCTTGTCAGGGATCTAAGATCCTGCAAGTCATGTGGCATGACCAAAAACATATATATATATGCCAGCACATATGAATCTACTTATCCATCTATCATGTGTCATATATATGCGTGTATATGTGTATTTGTGGTGAGTCGTGTGCATAGTCTGTCTATCAGGCTATCTGATCACTTTTTTGACTCTACTATTGAAACTGGAAATTTGCCTCCTTGGGGCTGGAACTCATCTTTCTCTGGCATTGTTGTGTCCCCCTAGAATCCACACCTCTTACCTTTTCCTAAATACCCTCTGCCAAATATGTGGTAGGAACACTTTGGTATAAGCAACCCAGAGCATATGACTACTTTGCTTCTTATGTGAATTGCCCTTGGATCCATTTCCCTGTTACCAGCACATTCATGAGCTTGTGGGGAGGAACCATACTTGGTTATATTTTTGGCCTCCCTAGAGTGGGTAACAAAGGTCCTCAACAATTACATATTTTTGAAACAATATCTACTATTCATTATATATGCTAATGTGGATAATAGAGCAGTTTGTCATCCAATGTCGTATATTTGAGAATGTCCCTCATGTGTAAAACAATGATTGATAAAATATCTGTCTTAAGCAGTAATAAGACAAGCAATGATTTGAAATACTAAGGTGCCTGCCAGTCATTTGTCTATTAAATGAAACAAAAATGAAACTTCCTTTGTCAGCACAATTGACCGGGCTCTTACTAGGAACTGAATATTTGGCAGCTGAAACCAACCCACCCACATACATTCTTATGGTTCCCCAGATACAACCAGGACTTTTTATTTCGTCTGGCTTTAGACTCAGCTCCCATTTGGTCCATTTCTAACTCCGGACCTGCGTTGGCTGTTGTTTCTTTGCTTTGCAGGTATCTGGATGAGGGAGTCAGAGGCTCTGTCTCAAAGTTATCCCTGGACCACATCTTCATCCTTGCCAGGCAAGCCTGGATTTGACTCTTGAGAATGATCTTCCTCCACCCGTCTTGGACTCAGCCTCCTTTTGGAAATTTCTGGCTGAAAGCTCATCTTTGGCTATTTTCTTTCAACTCAGTGCTATCCAGAGATGTCAACAGGTGTTGGCATCCCTCAAGTCCTCGTTAGTGCCGTGTGTGTTGGTTTGCCATTTTGCTTTGCTTTCATCTGGCAGGAGTCCAGGTGCATGAGACGGAAGAACACGCCATCTGCAGGGACTTGACTTTGAGCCGCCTTTGAGGGCTGGTCTCTTTCAAATGCTCCTGATGGGCTTCCATAATACTATGCTGTTTTTGTTTTTCACAGGATTTCTAGAATCGATTTATCCAGACTGCTTCCACCTTTCGATTAAATGCACCATGAAGTTTTTGTGTGCTGTCTAGAAACGTATCTTTGCAAGTCCTGAATCAGTCTTTGCTTATCCATAATCATCAGCTCCCTAATCATTTGACTGCTCACCTTCTAAGGACTAGGAAAGGAAAATATTTTTCCCATCATCCCCTCCCTTTCATTTTAAATAATACCCTTCTGCCGGGTACATGGTAGGAGTGCTTTGGTATTGGAAACCAAGAGCATATGATTACTTTGCTTCTAGTGTGAACTGCCCTTGGATTCATTTCCTTATTACCAGCACATTGATAAGCTCTTTGTGAGGAGGAGTCCTACTTAGTTTCTCGTTTTTGTTTTGCATCCCTGGAATGGATAACAAAGCTTTAGTCACCATGCAGGGGCTCAATCATTATATATTAGTAACATAATGTCTGCTGCACATTACACACATCGATGTGAATAGTGGAGACGTTTTTCACCTAAAGTTATGTATTTGAGAGCGACGGACGCTCTGCATTCAATCCTTTTCTCTGCCCTGGCTCAGCTCGCCACACTGGCTTACCTCTGTCACTACACTCTCTTTACCTGCTAACACCCATTCCAAGGCCTGCTGGACACGCTTCTGCAGTTCTGACATGAAAACCTCTGCTAAGCGGAATCGTCCTAGAGCCAGTGAGTCTTTCTCTTTTGATTTTCAGCCACTGTCATTCAAACTAATTGCCTGGATTCAGTTGTAATTGCATCTGGATTGGTAAACAAGGTAGAATACCGAGAAGCCACCATAGCCTGGCTTGAAAACCAATAGTCAGTCATCCCAGCCCTCTTAGAAAATTGTTTTTGGTCTCTTCCCTGGCATCCATCTGACTTCTTTCATTTTCCTCACTTCTCTCCACCATTCCTTGGTGAGCATAAGAATCAACCTTTTATACTACCTTCTGTTTCTAGAAGAACCTGCCATCTCTCTCTACCCAAGTGAATTCTTAGTACTTTTCACGTGCGGTTATTTAGAAATATTTCTTTCTTCTGGTCCACAGCACAATAATAATATTTTAAACAGAGTGTAAAATTTATCGTAAATGGCATCTGAATATTTTGCTGTTGTATTTTCACGCTAAATATAGTCAGTTTTTCACACTTCCTTAATTCTCACTGGGGTAAATCAAAAGTCACGGACATCGTAAAGAGCCTTTTCTTTTTAGTTTTCCATCTGTGTGTGTGTGTGTGTGTGTGTGTGTGTGTGAGCTTAGAGTGAGGTTGACTTTGAAATGATTTTGTATGAAGTTGCTGTGATAGTTTTTTTTTAAATGTTAGGTACCTAAAATTTTCCTCTTCCCTATTAAGATACAAAAAAAGGAGGAGACAAGTAAGGATTAGAACTCCAAACGGGCTAATAGATTTTTGTAAATTGACCTGTTTTTTCATCCTTTCCCAAATTGCTGGGTTTTGCAGGGGGAAAAAAAAATGGGTTGCAGATTTTAAATTCAGAAGAGTTATTTTGGAAAAAAGAACAATAATTTAAAACAATAAAATATAGCTAAAATTAAGTAACAGTGATAGGAAAACAAGTGCTTATGAAGAACATTTAAAAAAAAAAAAACCTCTAAATTTAGTCATTGTTCTCTGACTAAAATTCTGGCACATTTGCTTTTCCATCACATCATGTTGTGATTGGTTATGAAACTGTTGTTAGAACTCCTGTGGTTCTGGCAGGTATGTTCATGAATATGCAGCATGTAAGGTTACTTGTTGCATACATACACACATACATATGTATATAAATATTGGGGAGGGTACTGAAAATTTGGAGAATGCTAAAGCTTTCATGTCAGTTCCTAACTGAGCTGAAATCAAGTCCACTGCTCTTTCGCTGTAAGCACTTTGCCCATCTTTTCCCCCGTATTCTGATTCTTCTTTATTTACCAATCCTGGGGGTGATTCCACCTTGAAACATGGCCCCCACCTCTCCTAGCTTCTCATGTGTTGATGAATAATTTTCAGTTACAATTGGATTTTTTTCATGGTACCTCGTTGTACCATGTACTCATTAAGCAAACTTGGATAATTCACTTAAGTTGTGTGGTATGATGGGAGGTGAATGGACCAGGCCTATTTCCTGGGTGTCTCACTTACTGCTTTGTGTATTTCTGAATAAATTGCTTGAGCCCTCCAAACTTTGATTGTCTTGTCTCTAAAGTGGAATGAGATTGCACACCTGTGGGGCTCTTGGAAGAGAAGACCATGGATGTAAGTTGCCTGTTGGCTGCGCCTTCCATATTGGAAATCCATTTCTTCTCTCCCTTACCTCCTTTCTCTCTCTTTCATTTGCTGCCCTTTAATCTCTTCCTTTCAGCTCCTTATTCCTGTAATCTTCCTGGTGGGCCTTCATTTCCTCTTCTGAAACATAGGGAGATGATACCTACCTTCCTCAGAGGCCCAGTGAGGTTCCAATGATACTGTTTTGTAAACCATAAAATACTCCTCAGATAGTAGGAACAGTAACAGTGAACCAAGCCATTATTTCAAAAGGCAAAATAATGTATATTTGCTCTGCCATGACAAGATGATTCTGTGATGGGTTTATTATGCCTCACCTTCAGAATCTCTATCCCCTCCCTTGTGTACTCCTGCTTGTGTCTATTTAGAGAAGCGAGTGAATGCGTGTGGTATATCCTGGTTGTATATATATTTGTGGAACTGATAATGATTCTAAGTTGGTGACCAGCCCAGTGGAAGCAAAACAAATATATTGGTAAATAATGAGTAACTGAATGTCGCCAGAGCCGTATAAACGGAAAGCAGCCCTTATAGCTCAGTGTAAGTTATCTCGCTGGTAGCTGTGAGGTGCAGGGCAGCAAGACACAGGACTTGGTGAAGATTGCTTCTCCACAGGCCTTCTGCACTGGGTGCCACTGTACAGATGCACTTAGCTTTGGCAAATTGCCTTGAAGGTGATGGATTCATTTGCGGCTTCTTTAAATTGCTGTGGGCTTATGCTGTTACCTCGCTCAGCCTGATGGGTCAGAACAGTCAAATCTTCACACTGGCAAAGGCTCCAGTGTCCTGGACTTCCCCTGCCCCTTTGCTTTAGGTTCCATTTTTGAGTATCTGTCAGAGTGGTTCTTTGTGCCAAAGGAGAGCTTGAGAAGTTTACCTTGACCAAGGTGTGATTCCACTGCAGGCCAGCCCTTCGTGAATCCCGACGGAACCCCCGCCATATACAACCCCCCCACCAGCCAGCAGCCCCTGCGAAGCACGATGGTGGGGCAGCCCCAGCAGCAGCCCCAGCAGCAGCCCTCCCCGCGGCCCCAGCAGCAGGCCCAGCCACCCCAGACGCAAATGGCAGGCCCACTGGTCACTCAGGTAAGAGCTGGTGGGAAGGCAGGGAGGGGAAGTGCTCGGAGATGCAGACTGCACCAGCCTCAGCGATGCGGTACATCAGGAAGAGGCGATATTTTCCGTGGGTGCCAGCCCCATCCACTCAACTCCATAATAAAACCTGGCAGCCTAGAGCCCTTGGTTGCAGGATGACAGGACTTCAGCTGGATCCTTAAGCTTAGGTAGAGATGAGGGCCCCATCCAGTGACTCGCATGGTGAGGCATGGTACTTGGGAAAATGAATGACAAGTCTTGTCTTAGATCTAGATGCTGCTTTTATGTGTCAAGGAGTCTGTGCTGTCTTGGGGACTGAACTCAAGCCCATCCAGGCCGTTGTGTCACCTTGCTCACCCATTCCTAATGCAGATCAGTGCCCGTGTCTGCAAAGAGTCAGTATTAAATGGGAAGAACAGAAACCAGCTCATTCCAAGGTAGCCTGGCTGTTCATTTGTCCCTTGGAGAGACATAGGGCTGTTCTCCTTTTCTAGGGCAACACGTGGAAATGTTCAGAAACCTGAAGTGTTCCAGGCAGGTTGCCAGGGTGAACCTCTTTTTTTTTTTTTTTTTTTTTTTGGCCACAGTGGGCGGTATGCAGGGATCTTGGCTCCTGGGCCTGCAGTGGAAGCGCAGAGTCTTAACCACTGGACGGCCAGGGAAGTCCCCTGAACCTCATTTTTTTGTTGTTTTTTCTTACTTTTTAGTACTTGGACTATATTTTTAGACCCAGGGATCTGACCAACAACAACAACATGAAAAGTATCACAATAACTTCTTTTTTTTTAATTGAATGAAAGATTCTTTAAGTTCTATAGTGCTTTACAATTTTCAAAAGTTTCACACACAGGACTTCATATCTGAGCAGCAAGCCTCCCTCAAGGCTGGCCGGCGCTGGTCTGCCTGCTTTGGCTTCCTGTTGGTGGCTGGTGCCCCTCTCTCGAGTGCACTGAACCAGGAGGACCTATGAGGGGGACAGTGGTGTGCTTCAGATGCGATCGCCTTCCGGTGGGATTTCAACCCCCAGTGCTTCCCTGTTACCTGACCAGCTTTTTCTTTCCTCCAGTCTGTCCAGGGGCTGCAGGCTTCCTCCCAGTCAGTGCAATACCCAGCTGTGTCTTTTCCTTCCCAGCATCTCCTGCCCGTGTCTCCGACGCCGCAGTTCCCCATGGTACTGTATCATGTGGGGATGACTTTTCACCTGGGAGAGCACATTCACTGGTTTTACTACTTTCTTGTGCAGGGCAAGTTGACGCTGGGTGGGTGCCCTGGGCTGACTGTAAGGGGGGAGGTGGTGTGTGAATGTCTCATTCTCCAAAATAATGCTTTCCTTTCTGTCATCTGTCCCATGTTTAGTGCCTCTGCAGTGGTACCCTTTTAAGAGTTTGCAAGCTAAGCGGAATTGAATGTCCTCAGAGTTATATGTCAGGAACAAAGAGACACATGAACTTGGTGTGAGGATTGGGAAATATCTTAGAAGTCAATATCCAGATGGTAACCGACATCACCCTGTGCTCCTGATACAGATGTTCCCCTAGAATCCCAATCCTCCAACGGCCTCTCATTTCTCCTCAATGTACTAGGTCCTTTTGGACAACAAGAGTGAGCATTGTCCCTGAACATCAGGCCAGGCCAGTGACTAAATACTCCTTAACATGCAAATGAAACCCCACTGATGACACCAGTTCTGGCTCGATTTTTGTGGTAGCCATGGGCAACACAGTCCTTCCGCGTCCTCCAGAAGGCAGATCCTATGGTTACTGCTGGTAGACCAGATGACCCTCCAGGACAGAGCCCCAAATCCTTCTTGTCTCAGTGCCATCCTGAGGATCCCAAGCCCTCGGTGAAAAAAATAATAATTTGTTTCCACTGAAAGAGGGAGATACGGGTCAAACTGTTTGCCGTCTCTAATCCTCAAGATGATTAAAATCTGTCTTCTCTTGTTATGTTCTCTTGGTGTTCTGAACAGAGAATTCCTTTCGTTTATTTTTTCCAAATTGTTCTCCCTCCGTCTCCCATAAGGACAAGCCTGTGTCCTATGTCTGCCACTCCCATCCCTCAGCCACTCTTGCTGACGCCCTGGTTTCTCTCCATGGCTTGCAGAGAGAGGATGTGACCACGCAGTTTGGCCAGATGAACCTGAGCCGGCAGTCCTCGGGGGAGACTCCCGAGCCCCCAGCCGGCCCTGTCTACACACCATCCCTCCTGCCGCAGCCCACCCAGCAGCCAAGCTATGTCATCGCCTCCACAGGCCAGCAGCTCCCAACGGGAGGCTTCTCGGGCTCTGGCCCTCCCATCTCCCAGCAAGTCCTCCAGCCCCCTCCCTCGCCCCAGGGATTTGTGCAACAGCCTCCACCCACACAGGTAAGTGTGATTTTTCTCACACCTGTGACCCAGAGCTGGTTGCTGGTGCATCTTGACCTCTGTTTCCATGTAGAACATCACCAGCTCAACTCATCTCGCTCTTCTGGTCCATACTGATATTCCCAGCCTACAGGACCCAGCTTGTGGCATTCATCAGTTGTGTGAAGTCTTGGGAGCTCAGAAAGTAAGTTTAATGACGCAGACCTGTGTGCCTGGTACCAGGGGAAGTGGCCCATTTTCCAGGCTGCTGGTGCAGAGGCCATGGGAGAGCATTGCCCTCCAGCATGATGTCAGCTCACTGGGGTGATTGCCCAGGGAGGGAAAGCCTCAGGGAAGGAAGGGGAAGGCCAGCTCCTGGGGGACTTTCATCTCTCTTGCTGCTGCTCTGGAAATGTGTTGTTTCCTTTCTTATCCATTCATAAGCATTTTCTGGAGCTTTTCTGGGGCTCCTCTCTGAATATAAAGGAGGAAGCTAAGCCCCATCCACTGTCCTCTCCACTCCCCTGGGGAGCGGGGCTCCTGCACACGCTCACAGGTAGCCATTAATCATATTTAATTGACTTGAGCATGTAAGACACCACAGATCACTGATTTTTACTGTCTTCTCAAAGACTGATTATGTGTTACTCTTCACCACCAAACATCTCTGGGGCTCTCCTGGGTATCCCTTGCAGAATATTGCAAGTGATTACTGTCAAGATGTAAAATGCACAAAAGCCTTTTCTGGTCCATTTTCAAGGCATGCATATCCCAAGCAAATTCCATCCTAATTATGAAATATTGCATTGGATGAGCTGTTTAAAGTACAGTTTCACCTTCGTATCATTTGTGGTGTGGCACTGCCGTAACATCTTGAATAAATTATTTTCTTTTCCAGCCATGCAAAATCCTCCACCATGAAATGATTTTCACCCAGTTGTTCATTTTATTTTGAGTGATAATTAATAGTCCATCTTTAGTTGCCTTCTCTGTAATGTAGTAGTGTTGCTGGTAGGGTTTAAGGAGATGTTAAAAATAATTTTAAGTTACAGGAGAAAGGACCTCATTGATATATTAATTATTTTACTAATAAATTAAATATTTACTTTAATTATCAGGGAAAAATAGTTTAACTCTTTTAGCCTAAATAGCATCTAAGTGTCTCCCTTTTCTGTCAAAGAGAAGAGTTGGCAGAATATTTTTTTTTTTTTTGTGGTACGCGGGCCTCTCACTGTTGTGGCCTCTCCCGTTGCGGAGCACAGCCCCGCAGGCGCAGCGGCCATGGCCCACGGGCCCAGCCTCTCCGCGGCATGTGGGATCTTCCCGGACCAGGGCACGAACCCGTGTCCCCTGCATCGGCAGGCGGATTCTCAACCACTGCGCCACCAAGGAAGCCCCAGAATATTTAATTGAAGACTTTTTTTAAAAAAATGCCGTTCCTTGATTGAAGGAATTTCGATAATTAGTGCACTGCAAGAGCAAAGACAGCTCAGAGCTTTGGTGTGTCTGCAACAGAAATCCTTTCATTCCGTCTCCAACAGAGTTAAAAATAGAAAGAGGGAGGGAAGAAAAAAGAAAACAGATGCTCATGAGCAGTCTGGACATCTGTGAACTTCTTTGTAAAAGAGCCACAGATAAAGGTATAGGATATAACCCACAGTGATTGTCAATTTAGTAAACATTTTAAAACTCAGTTACTCAATTATGTATAGTGTTGAAAAGAACACTTGAGATACAGTCCATGGGCATATATGGAAATACGTTATGTTTATGCAGAAAATGACCTATTTAATAACCTTAAAGGTCAGTTTTGTCTGATTTGGGTGAACGCTTTCTGAACGCCCACTGGAAGGGTGAAGCAAAACTGTATGGACAAGGCAAAGAGGGAAAATAAAATAGCCATAAAATTCACAGGTCTCAAACAGGTGGCTCCTAATGTTATTCTAAGCAGATAATCCGTGCAGGCTGTGTACTGGCACGCCTCTGCTTACACTTTAAAGAAGCCGATAGAAGAAAAGTCAGAGGCCTGTAAATAAAAAAGTAATTGATTAATAAGAAAACAGGGCTTCCCTGGTGGTGCAGTGGTTAAGAATCCACCTGCCAATGCAGGCGACACAGGTTCGAGCCCTGGTCTGAGAAGATCCCACATGTCGCGGAGCGACTACGCCCGTGCACCACAACTACTGAAGCCAGCACGCCTAGAGCCCATGCTCAACAAGAGAAGCCACCACAATGAGAAGCCCGCGCACCACAAGGAAGAGTAGCCCCCGCTCGCCGCAACTAGGGAAAGGCCACGTGCGGCAATGAAGACCCAACGCAGCCATAAATAAATAAATAAATTTCTAAAAAATAAGAAAACATCCTTAATATAAATGACCCAAGGCAGGTAAGGAAGTCTTTCCCGGTCAGGAGACATTTGATTTGAATCTTATTGGAAGTAATTAGAGTATTTTCAATCATTCTTAGTCCATTAGAAGGTGACAGAAGGTGACATGAACAATATTTTTAACATATGTCCCTTTTAAAACTGAACATCCATTTTTGGGGATACCAGCTATGTGCCAATCACTCTGAAAAGTGCTTTGCTGGGCCTCCTCATATTTCATAATTTCATCCTCTGATTCTTTTAGTCTGGAGATCAGCAGATTTCATGACCTACCTGTGTTTCCATTAGCAAAACAATTCAAGTTAATGATCATATTTAAAACTACCGTAAAAATGTGTTGTTGTAGATGACTGTTTCATTCACTCTTGTGAATGAAAATTCACAAAATTCAGCACTTTAAGACAGTCACCATTGTATTGCTCACAGCCAGGTCAGCAATTTGAGCAGGACTTGGCAGCGATGGCTTGCCTCTGCACCACATGTGGCTTGACTGGGCCTGGAAGATCCCAGGTGGCTTGACTTACATGCTGCAGTGTTGGGGTCTTGGCTGGGCTGCCTCTGTTCTCCACACAGCCTCTTTCTCCAGCTGGGTAGCCTGGACTTCTCCTGGTGGCTGGGTTCTCTCCTGAAAGAGTGGAAGCTGCAAGTCTTCTTAAGGATCAGGCTTACAAGTCTCAGAAGTCATCATTTCTGTCTCATGGCATTGGTCAAAGCAAGACAGAGCCAGCTCAGATTCATGGCTTTCGGGAGTAGATTTCACCTTTTCATGGGAGGAGTAATGCACACACACGTAGGCATGGTGGCCATCTTTGCAATCTACTATACTCACATTATGTCATAAGATGACAATATTTTATGTTTCAAAATGTTACTCCATTTACAGCTCTCATTTCCTGCCATTGTTCCCTTTCTTCCACAGATGCCTGTATATTATTATCCATCTGGTCAGTACCCTACCTCAACCACGCAGCAGTACCGGCCCATGGCCTCTGTTCAGTTCAGTGCTCCGAGGGGCCAGCAGATGCCACAGACAGCACAGCAAGCAGGTACTTGGAATCCGTTTCCCATTTTCTCCTCCAACCCAGTTATTTTGCACATAAATCTCTCAGCTGTCCTCTTTGGATGAGTATCCAAGCTTGGCAATTTAAATCAGCTCATTTCCCTTCCCCAGAGAAGATAAAGGAGCATTGGATTAACTCCGTGTGGAAAAGTGACAGGTCCAAGGAAGAGAAGCCCATGTCATGCCAGCACCCCTAGCATACCCAGCATTCCTAGCATGCATGTGAAACACGGTCTCCGTAAATGACTTGAGGATCCTCTTAGTTTCTCTGAAAGCAGAGAGCCAGCTACATCCCTGTCTTCCTAGTTCATACTTTTTTCCCCCTTTTCAACCTAAAGAGACTTTTCCCCTGTTTCTAAGGCTAGGGCACCAAATTAGGTTGTTTCTGTAGCATCCTAGAAAGCAGCGTTTTGAGAAGAAGGCCACTGACACTGCAGCCTGTGTCCCGATGGAACTCAGACCCTGGCTTATGGTCTGGAGGGCCACACGCCTCCTGCGGCAGCCGCTGTGCAGTGGGAAGGGGGGCCGAGGCACTGTCCGAGAGTGAGTAGCAGGTCTCACAGTGAACCGGTCTCTTTCCCTACTGTGTCACACTCCTGATGGGATGCCGCGACCCCGATGGCAGCAGGAAGCCGGCAGGCCTCAGTGACCTGTGCTAGGGAGACATTTGTGTCCTTTCCGCTGCCCACACGGCAGAGAAAACCGCTGATGGTCCTGCTGAAGACCGCCTGGCTGGGGCACCCTGCCTTCCGTGAGTAGGACATCGTGTTAGAGCCCACACTCCCATCTGCCACCCGGTTTCTGCACTGGATGTATGTATGTGCATCTGTAATGTGTACAATATGCCTGTGTGATATCTACAGGAAATGGACAGTTTTTATACGCTATGACAAAAAGCACCATCCTTGCCAAGGATGAATACCAGTCCCCACTAGAATACTCATGCTGATGCTGCTGGCGTTTTGTCACCTTGGAGGGGTCATTTAATTCCTCCGTGTTGGGGGTAGCTGTATATTCTTTAGTTCATCTCATGGCTTAAAGTCTGTGGGAGAAGAAGGAGACACATATAGCAGCCAACCAGACTATGTCTTATTTTCAACACTGTATCAGTTTGGGGAAGAATATATTTTGACCTCTGAATTGGCTTTACACTTTTACAGTAATGAGAGCACTGAAGGATTTCTAATTATTAGTTACTTTAAGACAAGCATTTGGCCATATTTTCTCTGACTGTTGGAAAATGGTATTATCTCTATCATTCTGGTGGTAACTGTGCTATCAATTTAGATATAGACTCTAGTAACGTGTTGTTTGCATTCTTGAACCGTCTTTTTTTTTTTTTTCCTGCTCATGTTATCAAAGAGTTAATTTATAATCTTCTAGCTATTGGTCCAGAGGCTATAGCAAAGTTTTCCTTTTGGTTGCCACTGCCTTTAGAAGAAGAAAGATGCCAATATCTAATTATAATGATTTTTTTTAAAATTTAGTTTAGTGCCATTGTTTGAGAGTTTTCTGAAGGATATTTCAGTCTTGTGTTAGGCTATAGTTCACATACAGGAATGCAGGTCCAGACGTGCAGGATCCCACTATCCTGTGAACTCTGGGTCTGTGTGAGGTGCTGAGAAAGTTGGATGAATATGTTAACTGGGCAACAGAATAAGATTTAGAACAAGCCTCGGGCTCCCCACTGACTCTTCTCTGCTATTTTCACTGATGCATGTCAACCCAAGGGAGAATCCATGTGACCTTTTCTTACTCTTTTTAAAACACTGTAGGGGAATTTGGGGATGCAGAAACCACCCTCCCCATTTTGGGGAGACCTAACGGGTGGCTTTTGTGACAACCCAGTGGCTTTGACTTGTCCCATGCCCCACATCACCAGGGAAGTGCCACCCCAAGGCAAGTTAATGACACGTAATTAGAAGAAAGCATTCTAAGTCAGTATCTTGCTCAAAATAGCAGCCGGTGCTTCAGGTGTCAAGGAAGTGAGTGGCAGCTAATGTGCCTGTGAGGGTGGGGAGCTGAGAAATGCAAAATGATACACGCACAGTATCTTCCCTGAGAGTGATTACATCAGTATACACATGTAGACCCTTGTGCTCCTAGTGTGGTGGCCACCACACCTGACATCAAGCCTAAAATACCCCTGTGGTTTCCACCTCTGCTGAATGTACTGAGTGTTTGGGAAGGCAGATCGTGTCCCCAGATGTCGCTGAGAATCACCTCTGCCAATAAAATCCAAGGAACACAGCTTGGCGATGGCTCTGTGATGGTGGAAGGGGGCTCTGGGCCCTACAGCTGGGAGGCTTTTCACTGAGCTTAGTGACACCATCAGCAACTTCCCAAAGGGACATACATAGAGGAGTTATTTGGGGGAACAACTCCATGTCCGTGGACTGTCTCATAGAGGAAAGAGCCTCTTAAGCCTGTGTGTTAACCAATTTATCATAATGACATAAACATACTTACTAGTTTTGCCTTTATTTCCTGGCATGGATGATCCTATAGAACTTAACATGCTGTAACTGAACCAGCACGTTACAGAGGTAGATAACATTTAATTAATTATTCAAGTACACAGGATGGCTTAATAGCAGAACACATTGAGAGCTTGGACTTTTGTCTCCCGACTCACATGGGCTTCCATGTTATTTTGCAGAGCTGGTCAGCAACAAACGGCAGAGAGCGGCTGAGACATTTGTGCACAAATCACACATTGGGAAGGAAAAAAATAGCGTTCCTTTTACATCATGTCTCCAACCCCAAATTCCCTTTTCAGTTTGACTTAAAAGTGTGCTCTCCCTCTCTCTCTCTTTCTCTCTCTCTCTACATATTATATGAATATAGATTCATTCTTTGTTCTCCAAGATCTTGGACATGTCCTAAAAACGACAAAAATGAACTTGTAAAGTCCCATATACTTTCCTAAATGGGCATTTGGGAATGAATAAATCCTAATTTTGGTATTAGAATAATACTGGTTTCATAAAATAAATTAGGAAGTGTTTCCTCCTCTTTTATTTTTTGGGTGAAATTGTGTAAAATTGGTGCTAAATCTTCTTTAAATGTTTGGTAGAATTCTCCAGTGAAACTGTCTGGGCCAGGGGATTTGCAGAAGCAGAAATTTTTTTTTTTTTTTTTTTTTTTTACTTTTTATTTGAAGATAATGTGTGCAGCTTTTTAAATATGAATTCATTATGGTTATAAGACTATTCAGATTATCCATTTCATCTTTGCTGAGTTTTGGTAGTTTGTGGTCATTGAGGAATTGGCCCACTTCTTCTAAGTTGTTGAGTTTATGAGTATAAAGTTGTCAGTAGTATTCCTCTATTCTCCTTTTAATAGCTACAGAATATGTTGTGATATCCTGTTCTAACTTGATATTGGTAATTTTAAATTTTCTTTTATTTTCATAAATCTTGCTATATTTATCAATTTTTATTGATCTTTTCAAAGAACCACCTCTTTGTTTCACTGATTTTCTCTATTGTTTTATTGTTTCAATTTTATTGATTTCTTCTCTTGTCTTTATTATTTTCTCCCTTCTGCTCATTTTAGTTTTATTTTGCTCTACTTTTTGTAGTTTTTTGAGGTAGGAAGTTAGATCATTGATTTAAGACCTTTTCTCTTTTCTAATGTAAGAATTTAGTGCTTTGTTTCCTTCTCAGCCCTGCTTTAGCTGTGTCCCACATATTTTTATACGCCATATTTCGATTCATGTGTATATATTTTTTTCTTTTATTTGAGATTTTTCTCTTTGACCGGTGGATTTTTTTAGAGGTATGTTGTTTAACGTGCAAGTGTTTGGAGATTTTCCTGTTGTATTTCTGTTATTGATTCTAGGCTGATTCCATTATTGTCAGAAAACATACTCTGTATGATTTCAATTCTTATAAAATTGTTGCAGTTGGTTTTATGGCCCAGGACATGGTCTATCTTGGTGAATGTTCCTTTGAGCACTTGAAAAAAATGGGTATTCCGCTGTTGTTAGGTGGAATGTTCTATACATGTCAATCAAATCCTGTTAGTTTATTTTGCTGTTAAGATCGTCTGTAATTTTGCTGATTTCCTGTTTACTCGTTCTGGCAGTTGCTGAGAGGTGGATATTCATGACTCAAACTATACTACTTCCTAAAGTCCTGAAATGAATCTCAAGACAAAGGTTGCCCCCATATCCCTGAAGTCCAAGGATGAAGGGGAGACTGTAGCTATTTGGAGCATGTTGGTTCCTTTCCCAAATAAACAAGAAATGCTTCATTCCCTAAAAGAAGCTAGAAACGTTCCATAGAAGCAGTCTGGAAGGTAAATGCCCTCCGACCAGTGAAGTTTGGGTAAGGTCTTCCTATAAGCTGCTGTCCACGTCTCTCACATGCCAGGCTTTCAGCCCTGTTGCTTAACGGCAGTAATACTACTTTAGGTTTGGGTAGAAAAATCATGTAGGTGACTGTTTACAAAAGACGGTCCAACAGTTCTGCTTTCCTAATAGAGCAGATGTTTCTGTATTCTTGAATATAGTGAAAATAGCACAACAGGAAGAGAACATGGATGGCTTCAGAGCAGAGCAGGAAGGGAAAAACATGAAACTTGCGTGAGCCTTAGATTAGATTATAACTGCAGTAGATCACTTGATGTGGATTCTGAAAACTTTGGGGATGCCTCTCACCTCTGCTTTTCTAAAATCCCATTCCTCTCCCACCTTCCCCCACTCCCAACCATCTGCCGAATGATTCATTTTTGGTAAAAACCAGTTTCATAGAGCGTTTTCCATGACAATGTTTTACTTTTCAAATCATAGTTTAAAAGGAAGCAATGAAAAGGAAATCTTAAAAAGGCATCGTATTGCAAAACTCCATGCAGCTTTTGTGGGGTTCTGCACGTCTATTTACTTCTGCTCTGCTCGGTTCTCTGGATTGGGGCCATGAGGCTCCAACCTGCCTGGTGATGGCAGAGTTGGAATCTCTTACAGGAGGCAGTGGTAGAGGTCTTCAGAAGTTTTTGAACTTTCCTCACTCTTTTCACTTGTATTTAAGATAAACCTCACTTGGACTTTCTCTTACGCTCTGCTCGTCAGCCATCATGACATTTAAATAGTGGAAATAGAAATGGAAAGTAAACACTCAGTTTTGCTAAATGAGGAAACTGAGGAAGGTCAGCCTCCTACCCGATGTGGAATCCTTCACATCAGAGCCAGAAAGGAGGCTTCTGCTACTTCAGTCTTTACAGATTTAGGAACAGATGCAGCTCTCAGACACTCAGCAGGGTTATTCAGGCTGACTGAGTCTGACTTGTGAGATTTTGCCCTTGACCATATGAACTCAGAACCAACTAGCCTGTGCAGGTGGGAAGGAGGGCACATGAACAGGAGTAAAAATAACATCCAGATAACTCGGAGAAGTGTTATCACCCCTCCCCATTCATAGGAGAAAAACTGGAGCTTCTCCACCTCTTAGGGCATCATCTCTCCCTGCCCTGATAGAGAAGCTGGAAATAAACCTTGCAGCAGGCCTCCTAGTGTCCAGTTAATCAGAGTGAAGAATGATGGATGCAAATAAAGAAGGTTGCAATTTATTTAAAATATATGTAAATAAAAGGCATACAAGAAGAATGGTGAGGGAAGAGGAAACCAGGTGAGGGAGTAGAGATCCTGTTTGTTTTATTTTGCTAACTGATGACAGGATAACAGTAGAATCCAGGAATCTGTTGGGGACACTCTGACCTTTGGGATATAGATTTCATTGATCCAAACCTCCATTCTATCTAGGAAGAAAACCATTTATATGTAGAAAGTTCTTCAGTGAAGAAGGTAGAGTTCAAGGGGGTCAGCCTGTCAGAAATACAAATGATATAATAGGCCATTAGATTTTTCTGTTCTTCTCCGGAACAAAAATCCAAAATATCTTCTACTCTTTAGGAAGAGCAATTCAACTCCCTGTAGCTCCTTCCACACACAAATCAACTCTAGGTCTCTGAAGATTCCTTAACTAGATTTTGTAAATGCAATGTCTGCCCCCTCATCCGTTGTGGATATTTGGGGGAGGGTGACTGTAGCCAGTGTGCCTCAAACTTTCAGGTGTATGCATAGCACCTGGGATCCTGTTCACATGTGTATTTTGATGCAGTAGCTCTGGGTGACTCCTGAGATTCTGCATTTCAAGCACACTCCCAGGTGATGCTGATATTACTGCTCTACCATCTTGAGAGCAATGTAGTAGATGGTACATTTTTAACCACGGCTATCTTGTAGACCAGCTGCTGACAAGAGAAAGGACCTACTGAGATTCACTCTTTGATTCAACATTATTTATATCTCAGGCATAAATCTAATACTTCATGGTCAGCATATATGATCTTATGAATTATAGCTAGTGAGTATTTAGAATAAACAGGTTAAAGCTTACCAATGCAAATCTTGAGATAGAAAATAAATAGAGCATGATTCTACTACATAGCAGGTCCTCATAGGTGCTGAAAGAATGATATGTGTGCCTATTTTATGTTCACGTGTACAAGGAGCGTGTGCTTGTGAGTGAGAGAACGGAGAATGTGGGAAAGTTTAAAACGTTAAATGAAAACCTGTCAGCCCTCGAATTTAAATATCAAAAAGAGCAAATTAATTAAATGTTATGAAATCAAGTAAAAGACAGCCTAACCAACCAATCCATGTTAACAAACAAATATACACATTTTTTTCAAAGTTCAAACAACCAAGGACTATGTCACAGATCCACATTCAGGGATATAGTATATTTGGATTTTCATAAGCTTAGCAATTTGGGAATTTCTATACATTTAAAGTAATGAGGGGCTTCCCTAGTGGTGCAGTGGTTAAGAATCCGCCTGCTTGGGCTTCCCTGGTGGCACAGTGGTTGCGAATCCGCCTGCCGATGCAGGGGACACGGGTTCGCGCCCCGGTCCGGGAGGATCCCACATGC
>NC_041231.1:53373405-53390142 GCF_002837175.3 Physeter macrocephalus | reverse complement strand
CCGCTGAGCCTGCGCGTCCGGAGCCTGTGCTCCGCAACGGGAGAGGCCACAACAGTGAGAGGCCCGCGTACCACAAAAAAAAAAGAAAAAAAAAGAAGCCACCTGCCAATGCGGGGGACGCAGGTTCGAGCCCTGGTCCGGGAAGATCCCACATGCCGCGGAGCAACTAAGCCCGTGCGGCACAACTACTGAGCCTGCGCTCTAGAGCCTCGAGCCACAACTACTGAGCCTGCGTGCCACAACTACTGAAGCCCGCACGCCTAGAGCCCATGCTCTGCAACAAGAGGAGCCACCCCAATGAGAAGCCTGCGCACCACAACGAAGAGTAGCCCCCGCTCGCCGCAACTAGAGAAAGCCCATGCGCAGCAACAAAAGACCCAACGCAGCCAAAAAAATAAATAAATAAAGTAATGATACTCCCATCAAAACTCATTTTAAGTGACTAGTTTTTTTGTTTGTTTGGTTGCTTGGTTTTCTTTTTTTTCTTTTCTTTTTTTTTTTTTTTTTGGCTGCATTGGGTCTTTTGTTGCTGTGCATGGACTTTCTCTAGTTGCGGCGAGCGGGGGCTACTCTTCGTTGTGGTGCACAGGCTTCTCATTGCTGTGGCTTCTCTTGTTGCAGAGCTCGGGCCCTAGCTTTCCTTTAATCATTTTCGTTGCCTTCTGAATGCACAACGATGGAATGGATTGGGTGGCATTCCTGGCAGGAAGACAGAATTATCTGTGACCCATGTATATTTGAAAATAGACAAAAGCCTCTGTTCCTGATAGGAAAAGCAACGTCTTAGCTTTTTATTTCTTTTAGGAGTAATATTTTTTGTTGCAATAGAATATTGTTCATATTAACAGCTCCTCGTGAGAAAGAGGATTGCTGCCTCTTTACTGTTGCTCTGCAACACATTTGGGATGGGGCAGAAGGTACCTTAATGGAGTCTATAAATTTATCTAATCAGTGCAGTTGAGTAAACTTGACAGTGAATTCTGTATTTTTAGCCTGACTTATTAAGCAGTCATTGTCAATGTAATTGAGAGGGATTTTATCTTCAAAGACCTTTTCTCTGTCTTTGTTCTTAGGATGATATTCTTCACCTTGCCTTCTTTCCCTCTTAGGATTGGCTCAGATGAGGAGAGGCAGCATCAGCGATCAGAGATAAAAAAAGAATGTGGGGGCTTCCCTGGTGGCGCAGTGGTTGGGAGTCCGCCTGCTGATGCAGGGGACACGGGTTCGTGCCCCGGTCCGGGAAGATCCCACATGCCGCGGAGCGGCTGGGCCCATGGCCGCTGAGCCTGCGTGTCTGGAGCCTGCGCTCCGCAACGGGAGAGGCCACAACAGTGAGAGGCCCGCGTACCGCAAAAAAAAAAAAAAAAAAAGAAAGAATGTGGTACACCAGTGTGACCAATAAGAGATGTTCATTTATAGACAGTGGGATCTTCTCTTTTTATCTTAAATTGCCTTCCCAAATTTGATGATTTTTAAAAAAAAGAACTATTTGCCTAATTACCCTACATATAATTTCCATACATTTTAATATTTTAAATCCCATTAATCTCTATTTTTTTTTAGTTTGAGAAAGACTGTACAACTGATAATCACTCAGAGAAGGGATGCAAAATTTTTTACACTTGACAACTCTAAGGAAGTGATTACACTTTGGATGTCTGCATTATTATGTTCCTAAAAGCAGAGGGGGTAAATTATCAAAGAGTTACAGGAGGATTTAATTGTCTGATTTCTGTTAACATCAGTGGAAGTCACATGGATAAATCCTTGCGGAACGTGCTGTCCTGAAAATATTGGTCTGGAAAAGGTTTCTGTGGAAATGTTCATGTGTTTCTTTCATTAATTGGTCTAATTATTCCATTTACAGAAATAGGAATGAGAAGTATTAAGCTGGGATTATGAGAAAGGTTAACACAGTTAGGAGCAATAATAGGAATTATGCTATTTTTAGGTCTGAAAATCTTACAGGTTCCCAAAACAATATAGATGGCCAGGCCCCTCTGTCCCCTAGGAGGTTATGGTGAAAGAATTTATTCAACGTGTTTGAAATAGTTACTTGAACACTTTGCATTTTATGTACCTTTAGTGTTAACATACTCATTTGTTATGCAGTTAAGCGCTACGGGATGGTTAGGATTTCTGCTTTTCTGTAAAGATAGGAAGTAAGACAGATGTTTTGGTTTTTTGGCCACCAGGCATGTGGGATCTTACCTCCTCCACCAGGGATTGAACCTGCACCCCCTGCATTGGGAGGCGAGGTCTTAACCACTAGACCGCGAGGGAAGTCCCTTCCCCTTTATTTTAGTTTATCAATCTCATTTCTTTCCACCCTACACATCCCTCTCCATTAAGAGATAGGACACTGCATTCTTTCAGAGACATTCACGATCTAGCATTCAGATGCTTAAGAAGAATGTTCTAGATTTTCCCAACCTTCTGGAAGCAGAGCATGGAAAGTACTAGGCTATTTTTTGTCCCCGTTGCTGTCCCTAAAGCCAGCATCAAGTTAGCCCTCAGGGTTTGACTCCACTTAGAAATCTGTGGTGATAAAACAGTGAAGAGCATCTTGAATTATGTTATTTTTATCTTGCTTCCCAGATTCCAAGCTGCCATGGTATCTACAGAAAAAATGATTTGGCTGGTATTTAAATTTGTCATTTCCAAGGGGTTTACTGTTGCTTAAAATTATTGATTTTTTTTTCTAACTTTGAATTGAAAACAGTGTGCAGATCACTAAATTCAAAGGACACTACCTCCAAGTAAGTAGCCGTGAAATATGTTCCTTTCTTTTTTCCACTGTCTTCAGATGTGACCATTTTCTGTAGCGACACCAATATCAATTCAGCCAAGCCAATCAGCATGGATGTACTTTATTCACGACATCCTAGTTTGCCCCTTCCCTGGACCAGCAGCGCAAGAACAAAATTTTAATCACCCGCCTCCAGCTCTGAAATGCCACTGGCCCTTCTGTCCAAACGATGGCACATGAACATGATAGTTCTGGGTCCAGACAGCAACCCAGGAAGGCTGCGGGATTGTAGGAGCCTCGAAAGTTAATATAATTCTCAAAGAAGCACAGTGGCTCCCATACCCTCTTTAAGGCAGGTGGAGGTCGCATGCTTACACGTAGGGTCACTAGTTCAATTGTTACAGCCCAATTCCACGGCAGAGGCACTTTTGCACAGCTGTTCATTGGAAGAGCAACATGCAATAGGCTTCACACTCATGCTCTTGTTCAGATCCCTGAAGAGGCCACAGCCCCACTGCGTGGTTTCATCCAGGTGCACTTCACAGTTGTCAGCCCATCTTCCCTGGCTGTAGCCAGGATTTTGATGCCCTTCCAGGACCTCCACCAATCCCTAATTGCTCACTGACATCTTCTCCCTGATTCCCACACCATTTCCTTGAAGGCACCTAGAGACTCATTAAAATTGCATTTTTAACGTTTTCTCAGATGCTCTTACTCTGTCATTTTTTGTTTTTGTTTTTGAAGTAGGTCCAACACCATTGCACTTTTTATGAGCCATTGTGGGTCATAACTGTTTGAGAATAAAAAATAAATGGCAGAAAGAGGAGTTAGACTAGAGCCCCCAAAAGGCAAGATACTGCAATGGAGTACACATTTCGAGGGACTGTAAGAATACGCAGTAGGATATGTCAAACTAGCTCCAAGTGGGTTTGTGTGCATTTCTTTCCCAAGGAAAACAGTTTATAGATAAATATCACTCTAAGTACTCATCTTTGCATGGATGGTGGGTGTTAACCAGACTGTGTGGCATTACATGATAGAGGTCAGAGGGCTTGAGATACTCTTTAGTGAATTTTAATGAACACCCTGATTTCCCCAGTTGAGACCAACTAGATCTATCTTGGAGGAAAGGCTCAGTTTTTACTGGGGAGATGAGTCAAAGAGAACAATCCAAGGATAAATAAAAAGAGAGTAAAGCTCCTGCCTAGCTGAAAATTGTGGCAATTTTCAGTCCTAACATAGTAATTTTTGTCATTTTATTTAGAATATGAAACTTTTTATAAGTTGTGAAAACAACACAGTACTTACAGGGAAGGAATTTTTTTTTAATTTATTTATTTTTGGCTGCGTTGGGTCTTCGTTGCTGCGTGCGGGCTTTCTCTAGTTGCGGTGAGCGGGGGCTACTCTTCGTTGCCGTGCACAGGCTTCTCATTGCTGTGGCTTCTCTTGTTGCAGAGCACGGGCTCTAGGCGCGTGGGCTTCAGTAAATGTGTCGCACGGGCTTAGTTGCTCCGCGGCATGTGGGATCTTCCCAGACCAGGGCTCGAACCCATGTCTCCTGCATTGTCAGGTGGATTCTTAACCATTGCGCCACCAGGGAAGCCCAGAAATTTTTGAAAGACACAAAAACTCCATGTTAACAGAACAATGATTTTTTTGCCTTTTTTTTTTCTACGTTTGAGCTTATATATAAGCATGTTATAGGCACATAATCATAGATCATGCCACTTTCTTATTAATACAACGTTTTTATTTATTGAAAACACCTTATTATTTTATACATGCATGCAAACTGATTCTCATAACAGTTCTGAACACTATATTCCTATGCAAAACTGTATTTGCAGGTGACATGCATGTTTAAATTTAAAAATTCAAGGCAGTCTACAAAACAGCTATGAGAACTAATAAGTGAGTTTAACAATGTTGCAGAATACAAGGACACAATATAGGAATTAATTGTATTTGTACATACTGGCAGCAAACAAATGGAAAATTTTTAAATGTAATTGTAATACTATGTGGCATAATTTTAATAGCAATAATGAATCACCCTGCTCCCAACCTTGTGGGTCCAACCTTGCCTCAGTCATTCAGGACTACTCAGGAGAACCCCAAACACTCGGAAATACCTCGCACAGTAACAGCAGTTTACAACATGGAATGTTTCCCAGAGCAGCCCTTGCACTCCTGGTTTCCTGTTTAATAAGAAAGTATATGTGGTGGCGGAACAAAAGCTTTCAAATCTTTCATTTATCTATCTTCTTTAATGTCCATATCCCAGGACTATTTCATAACAGACTGTTGTTATTGGCTTCGCTTGTTCTCTCCCCAAACAGGGAGGACTCCACAGAAAGTTCAGGGTATTTCTCTGCCTTCTGTCAAGCACTCATGTCTTTTAATTTCCCATTGTTAAAGCGACAAAATTCAAGGAGCTCATACTCTCTGGGTTGGAGTCTACCTCAAGAGTCTGGGAATGTGCCACACAGAGGAGAAGATTTCCTTGGTAACAGGAATGTGGGGGAAAAAACATGGAAACATTTGCTCCCTCCCTCCTTCCCTGGGGCTCCTCAGCACTGCTGTTTGTCAGGCATAAAAACTACACTTGTCCTCGCTGTCAATTCATTTGGCCATTGACCCCACTACCAACCACTTGCTCTGTTTTCCCATTCATGAAAATAGTTCATCTGTGAAATGGACACTTTCATTATTGCCTTTAGCTGGTCTTTTCTAGACATCCAAATAGAGAAAGGGAAATTGGGTTTTTAAGAAGTGTGTGTGTGTGTGTGTGTGTGTGTGTGTGTGTGTGTGTACAAATGTGATTGTCCAAATAAACTGAATTTAAATGACTGACTGGTAGCACTTATTTTTACATTTATTTTCAGTTCTGAAATTTGCATAATAGGCATTTTCCAAACTCTGGCAGGATGTAATGGCATATTTGGTGACTAGTGTGAAAATTAATGTATTAATTTGGCAGAACTTATGACATACTTTCTAGGTATGCTTCAAAGTAAGCCCCCAAGAGCTCAAAATGTTTTTCTCCCCCTCTTAAAAATGGCAAGACAAATATAGGCATGTGAATTTATAGATAGGTGAATCTAGGAAGGCCGATTCCAGGGACATCATTCAGCAAGTATGGGAATCAGCTGATGTGATTTTCAGTCCTAAGCTCTCACTGTGCCCCAGGAAATCAATAAACCTGTATCAGTCTGGATCCAAAACTCAACCTCTTCCTAACCCACTTCATCCCTCTTATTTGTATTCTTTCCTTCCTCAGAACAATGATAGAGAATATGCATATATAGTTGTTGATTTCTAAATTATTCTGCTGCTGAGTTTGTCAGCTATTGAAGGATAATTAGTGTGACGTAGGCTTTTGTTTTTTTTTCCGGGTAATTGAACCCCCTGTTCAACTTGGAACTTAAGGAATTTAAGAGTTTGCCAAGAGATTTAGTGTCTCTTATTCAGAAACAAGTCTTCAGCGCAAGTAGCAAAAATAAGAGGGTTAGTATGTGTGTGTTTGTGCATGCGTGTGTGTGTGTGTGTGTGTGCGTGTGTGTGTGTGTGTGTGTGTGATAAAGAACTGGCATTTATTTCTCACCCCTCTGGAGGCTGGAAGTCCAAGGTCAGGCTGTTGCCAGGTTGGTTTCTTCTGAAGCCTCTCTCCTTGCAGAAATCTGTCCATTCTTTCTAAAGTGAAGAATTGAAAAAAGATATTAAGTGCAGAAAATCAGTGTGTTTTGCCAAAGAGTTCTTATAATGCTTTCAACAAGCACTAGCATGTTGGATTGTTTCACCCACCACTGGCTAAAATTAACCAGGGAAAAAACAGTGATCCTGTGTTGCTTCCCATTTTGAGTTACTCTAATGTTGCAGGAACTACCTTATCCCTTCAGGATCTAGATGGCATATATTAAACATCACATTGTACCTGTGTGTGTTTATAAATGGAGATTTAAAACCTAAAAGGGCATGCCAGGTTTATTCAGGAGGCTGTGAAACAGAGTAAAAAGACACCAAAAGCTTTCTCTCTTTTTCTTTTTCCCTCCTTTGTTGTTGTTTGTTGTTGGTTTGTGGTGACAGCAACTGACTATAAATTATGTCAGTAATTCCAGCTCTCAGCCTCCCGCAAGCTCTCTTCCTGTTCCAGCTCACACTGGTGGCCCTGAGGGTCCGCAGGATTGTCGGGAAGACCGGCTACTTGAATCCTGTAAATTTGCCTGGTGGTGACAGCCAGCACTTGTACAACGACAACTGCCATCTGGCTCTTTCTGCTAGATTTGCAGCAGAAGCCTCTGTAGGGTGGAGGCGATGTGAGAGTCTCCAGGCAAACCAGAACCTCTGTGAAATCACTGCAGATGGCTTTATTTTGGGAACTAACAGGCGTAGAAGTCGAAGCAGGAAGTAGAAAAATAAATCAGCTGGGAGTTTGATGTCTGCTGGTCTTCAAGGGGCTTGAGATAAATTTCATTGATTTATTAGGACAATATTATGTACCTGGAAAAATTTGGAAGCAATTTGAAACTTTAAAGACCCCATCACGGAACTGTGGCTACTATACTCATCTTCAGGAAAGGTGGTGATGTGATAGAAATTTGCCATTGGAAAAATGCACTTTCATCACTCCTAAATCACTGTTTCTCAAGAGATGTTCCATCGGCATTAGGATGGGGAGGGGAGCTTATAAAAAATGCAGATAACTGGATTTTCCTGAATTGTTGACGGCTAGGCACCACCTCTCCCCAAGGAGTACTCTCTTTTTGTAGGGAAGGTGCGTTTCTTCAGTCTCTTTAAAAGCTTTTTTTGATTTTAACTAAGTGTAACTTATTCTAATGCTCAGACAGATCAGCTTTTCCAAACTGCATTCTCAAGCAATTAATGTGCCATTAATCTTTTTTTCTTAACATCTTTATTGGAGTATAATTGCTTTACAATGCTGTGTTAGTTTCTGCTGTATAACAAAGTGAATCAGCTATATGTACACATATATCCCCATATCCCCTCCCTCTCGTGTCTCCCTCCCACCCTCCCTATCCCACCCCTCTAGGTGGTCACAGAGCACCGAGCTGATCTCCCTGTGTGATGCGGCTGCTTCCCACTAGCTATTTTACATTTGGTAGTGTATATATGTCAATGCTACTCTCTCATTTCGTCCCAGCTTACCCTTCCCCCTCCCCGTGTCCCCAAGTCCGTTCTCTACGTCTGCGGCTTTATTCCTGTCCTGGTTCATCAGAACCTTTTTTTTTTTTTTTTTAGATTCCATATATATGTGTTAGCATACGGTATTTGTTTTTCTCTTTCTGACTTACTTCACTCTGTATGACAGAGTCTAGGTCCATCCACTTCACTACAAATAACTCAATTTCGTTTCCTTTTATGTCTGAGTAATATTCCACTGTATATATGTACCTCATCTTCTTTATCCATTCATCCGTCGATGGGCATTTAGGTTGCTTCCATGTCCTTGTGCCATTAATCTTTAAGAACCACTGCCCTAAAGCTAATCTACTTTGAGAATTCCTCTGATGTTTATTTCCTTCTCTATGTTCTAAAGAATCCTTATGGGCAGGAACACCATCGGGTTCAAATTGGCGGCAAATTTCCATCCACATCTCCAAGGATGTCTTTGTTGTCAAGAATACTGTCTGATGTAGCAAATGTTTGCTTTCTCTGTATTTCGGGATGTGTTCGGAGGTGATTAAGACGAAGAGGTGGCAGAGTGGTTAGGATAGGCAAAGGTACATGAAAAATGTGACCAGCATTTTTTGACTGCTTATAAGGCAAAGCTACTTATAAACGACTCACGTGACCTCTGTGCCTTCGTGGGTGTTTCCTCTCTATATGGTAACAGGATACAGTTAGTTATACAGTCACCGCTCACAGGAGCCCAGGGACTTGCTATTGGAGAATACCCCTCCTGTACCACCTCCTCCTCTCTGTGCCTTGATGCCCATGGAGCTGTCCCATCGAGTCTGTCAGCAAAGTTGGCGCTCTAGTCTGTTTCTAAAGAGCATATTTTATTCTTCTCTGAGGGAAAACTCATCTGAGTGGAATTAAGAACCAGTGTGATTTTTTTATTATTAAATGGTGGAAAATGGGAGCTAAAATATCGTGGATTTCCAGTATGTGGAGACCGGAAAGATTAGCACTACTGCTAATCAGTAGTGCTGACACTACTAACATCACCAGTGATGTGAATGACCAAAAAGTTTGTTCGGGTGTATCACTAGTTCTGTTTGTACAGGTTTAATTTCCAGGTGGTTTTGTAATCAGGCATTTATTTATTCAGCAAATGTTTATTGAGCCCCTAATAGGACCAGGCAGGGATCCAGTGATATTTGGAGACACAGACCTGGTGTCATCTCACACTGAGGCCATTTGCACCACCCACCCACGAATCTTCTCAAATCTGTTGTGATTTTACAACATGTTTAAGTAACAAAGAGCTTCTTCCAGACACAGAGCCCTCAACATCAAAATCAAAAGCTATGATACCTGCACACACACAGAGACAATTTCACATACCACACATACACGCATATGGAATAGATCATTATTCTTACACATAAATTCTTACACATTAATCTTACACATAAATTTTTTTCCAAAAATCAGTTGTTATTCCTTCACATATATTTTAAACTAACATTACAGAGAATCAACTATATGCCAGTATAAAATAAAAATTAAAATAAATGAATAAAATTACAGAGATACTCTGTCATGGAAAATATTCTTATTTGTGTTGATAGCCAAGGTAGACTATCCTTTGAACACTGTAAAAAATGATATTTGTGATGCTAATAAGGAGATGCTGATACTATTTCTCAGTGTGTACTTATTTACTCTTTCACATTCATTGTTGGCAACAGGCACTGCCTATGTGCACATATGTGATACTATTCACATGTGATACACAGGTGTGATTCTATTCGGTTATTAGTATATTTGAACCCTCAGTCTGAGACTTTCAGCTCCTCATATATGTTCTCTCATCATAATATGTACTTACTTCTGATAAACAGTAGATTCATGAAGGCTGAAGGGCTGGGGAAAGAAAGCATCCTTGACCTCTTACTGCCAGTTGAGACCAATCATGTCAATATAAACCTCACAGAGCAGGCACACAATCAATATTTTTTTAATGAATGAACAGATGGCAACATTTTCTAAAACAATAAGACCAAATGTTGAAGATGGTTCTAAGTGTCTAATTTAACCCCAATTTAAAGACCTGCATATGTTGAGGTTTTGTGAAGTCTTAATTCAGCATTGTATTGATGCCCAGAAGTTCAGAACCAGAATTGGCCTCTGGAGCCAAGAAAACTATAAAGCAGCATCATTTCCCAGGATCACTTGGTTCTAGTGGGGAGGGGTCATTTCCCCTCTGTCCTTCAAGGACTTCTTTTACTAAATGTTTTAGATTCTAATGCTTAGACAGACCAGGTTCTCTGAAATATCTTTGAGATAACCACTGGAGAAGTGAATCAGAGGCCTCAGTAGCAGACACAAATATAGAGCCAAACAATTAGATGTGGTAGAGAAGAACCCCAGGGATGTAGTTCTAAGGTTAGAGGTGCTGTATGTCTTTTTAAGGCTGTGATTACACAGCTAGGGGTGGGGAAACCTATCAAAAGTTCTCTAATATAATTAACTGACATACTTTGGTTGTATTAACATCCCAGTGATTCTGATTGAGTTCTACCACTTGCATCATTCCTGCCCCTTGTAACCAGGATCTTAGTGGAAGGTGGGATGCTGGCATAGCCTCAGGACAACTCATCAGAGAGTCAGCACCATAGTGTGACTTGAAATCCCGTGGAGGAAATCCTGCCCAGCACTGCTGGTTGTACATCTGATAAAGTTCTTTAAAAGTCTTGATGTACGTGTAGCATCCACCTGCCTCATTGACATGCCACGTGAAGGGGGAGGAGATGGGTAATGGCTGCCTCCCCCCCATGCTTTTCCATCTGTGAAGGAAGAGAGCTATTTCCTAATCCCACGGAACCATGTGGAGCTTGTTCAGTCACCGAAATGGTAACCCAGCAGTTCTAACTTGGCAATCACAGGTCCTTTAGGGATCACCCTAAAATCTAATACATTTTACAGAAGTGAATATCGCATATTGATCTTGAGTTTGAAGTCATAACTGACATCAGTGGAAATGTAGAGGCCTAGGTAGGGGCAACCCCCAGTCCAAGTATAGAAATCATGTGCTAAGTGGTATCCTTTCCAAATCTTTCATCACCTTCTAATATTTGTGGAAACATTCAGAAATTGTTCATCAACAGTAAAATTTTGTGAATGACTATCGTGTAGTCCGAATAGGATTTTCAGAAGGGGTTAAATTGCTACGGATGACTAAAATGAAAAGGTACGTTTTTTAAAAAAATTAATTTGGGGCTTCCCTGGTGGCGCAGTGGTTGACAGTCCGCCTGCCGATGCAGGGGACGCGGGTTCTGTGCCCCGGTCCGGGAAGATCCCACGTGCCGCGGAGCGGCTGGGCCCGTGAGCCGTGGCCGCTGGGCCTGCGCGTCCGGAGCCTGTGCTCCGCAACGGGAGAGGCCGCAGCAGTGAGAGGCCCGCGTACCGCAAAAAAAAAAAAAAAAAAAAAAAAAAAAAAAAAAAAAAATTAACTTGTTGTAGGCAGTTAAATGTTAGTGTCTATTCTTGTCCCATGAAAGACTATGGTGAATCTTTTAACCTTTATTGGTAAGCGAAAAAAAATAAGGTTGATGAAAAAGAATAGTTTCAGTCCCTGTGAAACCTCTTAGGCATACTTGTCAAGAAAAATTAGAGCTGTTTTACATGCATACTTTTGCATGATAAATAAGAGCATTTTTAGGAATATTTATTTTTAATATTGTGGCTTTGATTTTAAAAGCCGATGCTTGCGCTAGAAATCTAACAGTTGTAACCAGCGTACAGTGGTGTGGCAACAGATTCTAGCAGTTTTTTTCCTCCATGTATTCTGTTTTGTTTTCTCTTCCAGGGCTGATATACGCCCCCAGTTTTCTAGGTTAAATGTGGTTCTTTCATTTGCTTTCCTCCGTGCATCCTTTGGGGAGGTAGCAACGCAGGACACAGTGGGTAGCTTTCCTCCATGCATCCTTTAGGGAAGTAGCAAAGCAGGCCACAGTGGGTAGAAGTCAAGAATTGATCTCAGAAAGTGTCACACCTTCATCCCTAACTGCAGTTGACTGTCTCAAGCACAGTTTTCTTTGGTCACGAAAGAGGTTAGTAGGAGCACAGAATTACTGGGCAAAAAAGGGACCTTAGATAACGTTTGGGGGGTGGGGGGGGTTTAGTTTTCTGTTTGCATATACATGCATTTTGGTTTTCTAAATGGTTGCAGAGAGACAAATGTTCAGTCTACCACTTTTGCTAAAATATTAGTTCTCTTGTTTGTATGTGAAAGATCAAAATCCATATACATATATACATAGTTATACAGAGTCTAGAGTGGATTTTTTTTAACTACTTATTGAGTTATGGCAAGGAGTTTAACACTCATTGTTTCCAAAACCTCTTCACTTCTCAGGATCTGAAGTAATTCTCTTTGTTCTGTTGGCTGAATACAAAGCCACAGCATCAGAATTAAAATCATGAGAAATGCATTATTGTCTCATGTATGTACTATTGGTGAAGGGCAAGGAAAATTCTGCTTAGGTGTGTTAAAAAAAGAAAAGAAAAGAAAATTATCCTTTTAAGCCATTGAACTAAAATTTTGGATAGAAATTTTGCAGAAGTAATTTCACTTTCCCACCTGACAAAACAGAATATATACACTGAACATAGCATTGTTCTCACCCTAACTATCCCAAGACTACACTTCTTTTTGCTGATTTTTGTCTGTCAAAATGTCAAATTCTGAGCAGGGTTGCCTCGGCCCCATTTTTTTTTCTTCTACTCTGACTTGGGTTGAGAGAGTGGTAACAAGGCTTGTTAGAGACATGTCTGAGATTGATTCTGAGTGATAGCTAAGAGCTTAGCTAAGAACGAAAAGCCTGGGGTTTCGTACAGAAATGCTGTAACAAGTAGTTAACTGGGTCCACTCTTTTGCCCTGAGTCCTTCCGTTTATTGCCTAAGTGAAGCATCAGTGCACTGAAAATCAATCACCAATCCTTCTTGTCAGTTAGGCATCGCTGGGATGCAATCTTGACAAGGAACAAAGCTCAGCCATTCCAAGAAACAAAGAGGTGACATGTAAATGAAAGTAAAGTGCTTTCAATGCTTATTCGATTAATTGAGTGTTAAGTAGTTTCCTCCTACTGAGATCAAAAATGGGAAGGATGGAAAAGATAAAAATTAGTCCTTTAAAATAGATCAGTCTAAATAATTGTTACACATAAGTAATTTGTCCTATATAATGGAATGGTTAGAAATAAGAAGTTAGATTACCTGGCTTCAAATCTCTGCCATTTATAGCTGTGTGACCTTGGACAAATTAACCATTCTGCCTTGGTGTTCTCATCTGTAAAGTGAAGGGAATCCTAGCACTAGCTCATCAATCATTAATACAGTAATGAGAGGAGACTGCTTAAATTGTGGGAACTAAGTGCTTGATACACAGATCACAGTGACTGATGAGTCATGTAGCTCTGGGTACCTCATTGAGCCTGTGGAAGAATTGGGCACTGATTCTGAAGACTTTCTGTCCTAAGGTACCTCTTTAATATGTAGGGGGAATATATATCCAGTGCAGTGAAATGTTCCACTCAGTGATCTTCCATTAGGAATTTAGCTTTCTAGATTTTAAATGCTTGTCACACAGCTGGAGTCATGTTTTCATTCTTTAAAGAGGAAACTGGGCATTTTGGATTCTTTGGTAAAATATAGGTACATGGCTCTGCCAAGTTTAATTCTGGAATCAACTGATAAATCCCCACCAGTTATAGTTTTAATGGCACACAGTCCTAAGCTAATGTTGAATGCAGTATGGGGGTTCCAGTCTCTTTACTGATAAAAAACAAGAGAAGCTTCGTTATTACAAAACAAAAACACTCTCACAAAATAAAACAATGAGGCACTAATTTGTTTCTTTGCCCACCTTAGATACCACTATATGTGAGAGATTATCATGGAAAACACATCTTGCTATAATTTGGAGCCTTTAGGCATTTGATGTGCCAATTGCCTTCACTTGGATCTGGTCTGTAATTTATCATTGGAGTGCCCTACCTTGCTCAAATGCACCCTTTGTGGGCAGAGGCAAAGCTAATATACTTTCCAAGTGTATTTGAATTGCTTCAATAAATCACAGCTGCCACTGTAAGCCGCTTTATCATTCGCCAGAACAATAAGTTATCTTCATGCTTTACAGATGCAGTGCTCTCCAAGACTTTTATTTGTGTAAATTGTAATGCATCATAACCCATTTCCTAAAATGAAATTAGGAAGCCACATATATGTATGGTTTTTTTTAAGATGCAAGGAAATATTCCAAGGAACTCGTTTAGGCTCACCAAGAAATGGGGAGATTTTTATCCTGCTTATTTTATAGTAGCAATTTATTTCTTTATTATTACTATAATGATGTGGGCATAAATGCTTGCAATTGGGGTTAAACTTCAGTTAGCTCTTTACTGCTCCAGTGTCTCAGTAAAACCAGTCCACAAAGAAATAGGACTGAGCACAAATGGTTCCCATTGGATCAGCCAGGCACAAGCTGGAGAAACCTGATATTTCATAAATATTTGTTTCTATTGACAGCTCTATTAGCAGTCATTCCAATAGATCAGGCTGCAGAATCAAATTTTTGCCCATAGTGATCTCTGGGACTGACTTCCAGTTTCCTCTTTATTTCACGATGACCAAACCCGAATTCAAACCTGATTTGAAACCCGGTAGACTCCTGAGAGGGAAATGTATTACATAACAATATTATGTCTGAAGATCCCAATGAGGAAAACATAACCTAATTTTAATACTATTTCAGGACTCTAATCAACATGATGAACAATAAAATGTGCTCTTTTTTATTGGCTTGACTGAATAACTGCTAAATATTTATAAACTAATTTGCCATCACTTCTTCCATGATAAGAAAATACTTTTGTTCATAATTGCTTCAGTAGCTCACTCCAAGCAGAGAAAACAATGTTTGTCAAGAAGCCAGGTTTCATAATTAGAAACTAATTTATTTGTTTCAAAGCCAAGTGTTTTCCCATGCATATTACAATATTTGGATTAGCTTTAATTTTTTCTGTCTTTATTACCAAGAGGGGACTTACACATCCTGCCATGGAATTTTAGATTTTTCCATCCATCTCTTGAGTTTACAACGCTGTTTATTTTTATATCAAACTGCCCAGTAGCTATTATTAAGAGCGTCATAAACCCCTCCTTTTTGCATGATTACAGGATCTTTAAACCAGTGTTTTCCAGCCTATCAGCAGTGGTCCCATCCTGCCCCTTAAGCAGAACTCCATGCTCACCAATTCTCAATCATCAGTGTCCAAGTCAGCATCAGTTCCCCCAACATCTGCAGTTTATTCAGGATGCATCCCTATGAATCTCATCTCATTACTTCCATTCCCTTACATGGTTTCTGGCTCCACCAGCCACCTCCTTACCTTTCTGATGCCAAAACCAGGCAAACCCACCCCAGCTCCAGGCTCATACACTGCTAGATGACCATGCACTCCTGTGGCGGGGGGGGGGGGGGGGGGGGGGGGGGGGGGGTAAAGGATGGGGAGGATGGAGGTAGAGATGGGACTCAGATTTAAGCAGGTAGAACTTTGCCTCTCTCCTTCCTATTTCTTCCTTTTTCCCAGGCCCTCACAACATTGCCATCTTTTTTTTTTCCACCACTTTCCCCCCTTGGTGTCCATACATTTGTTCTCTACATCTGTGTCTCAATATCTGCCCGGCAAACAGGTTCATCTGTACCATTTTTCTACATTCCATATATATGCATTAATATATGATATTTGTTTCTTTCTGACTTACTTCACTCAGTATGACAGTCTCTAGATCCATCCACGTCTCTGCAAATGACCCAATATCATTCCATTTTATGGCTGAGTAATATTCCATTGTATATATGTACCACATCTTCTTTACCCATTCGTCTGTCGATGGGCATTTAGAAGTTTTCCCAGCACCACTTATTGAAGAGACTGTCTTTTCTCCATTGTATATCCTTGCCTCCTTTGTCATAGATTAGTTGACCATAGGTGTCTGGGTTTATCTCTGGGTTTTCTATCCTGTTTCATTGATCTATATTTCTGTTTTTATGCCAATACCATACTGTCTTCATTACTGTAGCTTTGTAGTATAGTCTGAAGTCAGGGAGTCTGATTCCTCCAGCTCCGCTTATTTCCCTCAAGACTGCTTGGGCTATTCGGGGTCTTTTGTGTCTCCATACAAATTTTAAGATTTTTTGTTCCAGTTCTGTAAAAAATGCCATTGGTAATTTGATAGGGATTGCACTGAATCTGTAGATTGCTTTGGGTAGTATAGTCATTTTCATAATATTGATTCTTCCAATCCAAAAACATGGTATATCTCTCCATCTGTTGATATCATCTTTAATTTCTTTCATCAGTGTCTTATAGTTTTCGGCATACGGGTCTTTTGTCTCCCTTGGTAGGTTTATTCCTAGGTATTCTATCCTTTTTGTTGCAGTGGTAAATGGGAGTGTTTCCTTAACTTCTCTTTCATATTTTTCATCATTAGTATATAGGAATGCAAGAGATTTCTGTGCATTAATTTTGTATCCTGCGACTTCACCAAATTCATTGATTAGCTCTAGTAGTTTTCTGGTGGCATCTTTAGGATTCACTATGTATAGTATCATGTCATCTGCAAACAGTGACAGTTTTACTTCTTTTTCAATTTTTATTCCTTTTATTTCTTTTTCTTCTCTGATTGCCACGGCTAGGACTTCCAAAACTATGTTGAATAATGGTGGCGAGAGTGGACATCCTTGTCTTGTTCCTGATCTTAGAGGAAATGCTTTCAGTTTTTCACCATTGAGAAT
>NC_041231.1:53361690-53372670 GCF_002837175.3 Physeter macrocephalus | reverse complement strand
CAGCTTTTAGTTTTATTGATCTTTGCTATTGTTTTCTTTGTTTCTATTTCATTTACTTCTGCTCTGATCTTTATGATTTCTTTCCTTCTGCTAACTTTGGGTTTTGTTTGTTCTTCTTTCTCTAGTTCCTTTAGGTGTAACATTAGATTGTTTATTTGAGATATTTCATGTTTCTTGACGTAGGCTTGTATTGCTGTAAACTTCTCTCTTAGAACTGCATTTGCTGCATCCCACAGGTTTACGATCGTCGTGTTTTTGTTGTCATTTGTCTCTAGGTATTTTTTGATTTCCTCTTTGATTTCTTCAGTGATCTCTTGGTTTAGTAATGTATTGTTTAGCCTCCATGTGTTTGTGTTTTTTATATTTCTTTCCTGTAATTGATTTTTAATCTCATAGCATTGTGGTCAGAAAATATGCTTGATATGATTTCAATTTTCTTAAATTTACTGAGGCTGGGTTTGTGACCCAAGATGTGATGTATCCTGGAGAACGTTCCATGCACACTTGACAAGAAAGTGTAATCTGCTGTTTTTGGGTGGAATGTCCTATAAATGTCAATTAAATCTACCTGGTCTGTTATGTCATTTAAAGCTTGTGTTTCCTTATTAATTTTTTATTTGGGTGATCTGTCCATTTGTGTAAGTGAGGTGTTATAATCCCCCACTATTATTGTATTACTGTCGATTTCCTCTTTTATAGCTGTCAGCAGTTGCCTTACATATTGAGGTGCTCCTGTGTTGGGTGCATATATATTTATAATTGTTATATCCTTCTTGGATTGATCCTTTGATCATTATGTAGTGTCCTTCCTTGTCTCTTGTAACATTCTTTATTTTAAAGTCTATTTTATCTGTTTTCTTCTCTTGTGTTTCCCACTTAGAGAAGTTCCTTTAGCATTTGTTGTAGAGCTGGTTTGGTGGTGCTGAATTCTCTTAGCTTTTGCTTGTCTGTAAAGCTTTTGATTTCTCCATCGAATCTGAATGAGATCCTTGCTGGGTAGAGTAATCTTGGTTGTAGGCTCTTCCCTTTCATCACTTTAAATATGTCATACCACTCCCTTCTGGCTTGTAGAGTTTCTGCTGAGAAATCAGCTGTTAACCTTATGGGAGTTAACAGCTTGTTAACTGTTAGCTTGTTAACTGTTAACAACAACAACCTTGTATGTTGTTTGTCGTTTTTCCCTTGTTGCTTTCAATAATTTTTCTTTCTCTTTAATTTTGTCAATTTGACTACTGTGTGTCTCGGCGTGTTTCTCCTTGGGTTTATCCTGCCTGGGACTCTCTGTGCTTCCTGGACTTGGGTGACTATTTCCTTTCCCATGTTAGGGAATTTTTCAACTATAATCTCTTCAACTATTTTCTCAGGTCCTTTCTCTCTCTCTCCTCTCTCTGGGACCCCTATAATGCAAATGTTGTTGTGTTTAATGTTGTCCCAGAGGTCTCTTATGCTGTCTTCATTTCTTTTCGTTCTTTTTTCTTTATTTCTGTTCCATGGCAGTGAATTCCACCATTCTGTCTCCCAGGTCACTTATCCGTTTCTCTGCCTCAGTTATTCTGCTATTGAGAGCTCAGTAAAACTTTAATCCACTTGTCTGCTGATGGGTGGGGCTGTGTTCCCTCCCTGTTGGTTGTTTAGCCTGAGGCGACCCAACACTGGAGCCTACCTGGGCTCTTTGGTGGGGCTAATGGCGGACTCTGGGAGGGCTCACGCCAAGGAGTACTTCCGAGAACTTCTGCTACCAGTGTCCTTGTCCTCACGGTGAGCCACAGCCACCCCTTCCCTGCCTCTGCAGGAGACCCTCCAACACTAGCAGGTAGGTCTGGTTGAGTCTCGTATGGAGTCACTGCTCCTTCCCCTGGGTCCCGATGTGCACACTACTTTGTGTGTGCCCTCCAAGAGTGGAGTCTCTGTTTCCCCCAGTCCTGTCCAAGTCCTGTAATCAAATCCCGCTAGCCTTCAAAGTCTGATTCTCTCGGAATTCCTCCTCCCGTTGTCAGACCCCCAGGTTGGGAAGCCTGACGTGGGGCTCAGAACCTTCACTCCAGTGGGTGAACTTCTGTGGTATACGTGTTCTCCAGTTTGTGAGTCACCCACCCAGCAGTTATGGGATTTTATTTTATTGTGATTGCGCCCCTCCTACTGTCTCATTGTGGCTTCTCCTTTGTCTTTGGATGTGGGGTATCTTTTTTGGTGAGTTCCAGTGTCTTCCTATCGATGATCGTTCAGCAGTTAGTTGTCATTCTGGTGCTCTCACAAGAGGGAGTGAGAGCATATCCTTCTAGTCTGCCATCTTGAACCAATCTCTCCTGCCTTCTCTCTTTGAATCCATGGAAGGGAGCTAATTTCCTGTTCCCCAGAATGGATTCAGTTGGCAAATCCTGCTTCCAACAGTTTAAGTGGAAAGAGAACTATAATTTTTGGAAGATCTGCTCATTTTCACCAAACACGGGGCAATGCCTAACAACACTGAGATTTTAATGATTCCTCTTCTAGAAAACCATTTATTTATGGGACTATCACTGTTTTATAAATACCCATTTAAAAAAAAACAACTGATAGTTGCTATTTATAATATCATTAATTTTAATAGCATATCTTTGGAAGAAAAGAGCTATACAATAAAATATAGTATGCCATCATAGATGATTGTTTAGAAAGTTAATTGGCAACACTTCTATATAAAATCCCATTCAAATATTTGCTTTTTATTTTAAAAATCTCCATTTGAGCATGTTGAGTTTTACATTTTTTCAAGTGCTGAATTGAGCATGACTCACTCTTGTTTATCTATCTTTTCACCAAAAGCCGCCTGCATCCTTTTCTAAATTATTGCAATGTTACAGTATTATTACTATAATTATCTTATCATTAAATGCTTGCGATTTATTATCATATTGCCATATTGTTCTTTAAATCCTGGCATGATATTTTTCAATATCCTGAGTTCACTGTATAGGCATAGTTTACTAAATAATTAGGAATGTTATGGAAATGAGAAAAGGCTAGAATAAAGGAATTTCTCCTTGGGGGTTTCAACCTGTGTTAAGCCCAGGTGGAAGGTTAAGGGAATGATTATTGAGAATCCATGAAGAAATGATGCACTCTCTGTCTCTCTCTTTCTCGCTCTCTCTCGTTCTATTGGGTTGGTCAAAAAGTTCGTTCGGGTTTTCCCATAAGATGGTACAGAAAAACCCGAATAAACTTTTTGGCCAACCCAATATATGCTTATATATCTATATCTTGAGAGAGTAAAAATTAGCCCAGGCTGAGAAAGCAAAACTTTGCACAGCCATTCATCAGGCTGGAATAACAGACACAGAGAACAGCAGGGGCAACAATAACAGGATTATGTGTCTCCTAAGGACAGGGAAATCTAGAGCCCCAATAAGCCCCTTACGTGAGTGACTGCTGCCCTCTTATTCACGGAGAAATCTTGTCCTCTTACATTATGGACTATGTGAAGTTACATCAGTGAAGAATAAAACGTCCCACTCCCACCTGGAAGACCTAAGTCACTCTAACATAGAGAAGTAGCCTTGATTTACAACTCATGTGCAGGGGTTCAAACAGACGCTTCTGGACACAGCATTTCACATCTAGCCTAACCTTGTGGTTAAGAGAAAGGAGACAGGACCCGAGGTCCACTGTGCAGTCCAGAGAGGGGGATGTTAACTCCTTACACAGCTCTGCTTTGCTTTAAACCGATTAAAACTGCTTCACTTAAATGCTGTCTAAACTCCCTAGGAGACCTATATTTTCCTCTGTCCTTTGTTGGTAAGACACCCTAAAGTTCCTCTGCTGTGTGGCCTCCCTCATTGCAACAGGTAATAATTTATCAAATTACAGGGTTTTTTCTTGGTAGTTTTAGGCTGATTGTGCTAAAACAATCTCTATCCATCCACCCAGACCCCTTTGATGATAATTTGGGCCAAATTTTCTTTGCGCCTGTCTAGAAAAGTATACATTCCTGTAGCCAAAGCAATGCTGCCTTGCCAAGAAACAGGAAAGGCAATTGATATGGAAACATCATGGGAGTAGAGGTATTGCTTGGAAAAACGTGGTAATTTGGTTTAAAAACACAAAAGTTTCCCCCTAACTACAAAAATAAAAATTGTACAACTCTGTGGGAGTGTGGTGCTATGGAAACCACTAAGGAGAAGTTTCACAATCCAGGGGACTCACTACTTAAATTTGCGGTGTTGTCACAGTTCATGGAACCCTTTGCACCCCTGTAAACATAAAGGCAGCTGGAAAGCTTCTCAACCACAGCATTCATTGACTGCCAAATGTTCATCTGAAATGTACTTCCTTTTTGTTGTCTCCGGGATTAAAACCAAACCTGTTTTATATGATATTCTTCTCAGCCTAGCCCCAAATTGGCCTTCTAAATTCTCTTAAAGAAGGAATGCCCTTAGTCTTCTGGATGTGTCAGATCACTCCTTTTACTCGTTTCTTTTCTTTTCACCAGCTTGGTGTAGGAAAGAGTGGCTGGGTTTTACCAACAGTAGTTTCTTTAAGGGTGTATGTTAGTAAGATTAATAGACTGGTTCTGAGCCTTGGGAGCCATGTTTTTATAGCTCAAGCTGCCTCTACTGTTGGAATGGTGGCCTTTCATCTCCATGACTTGGGGACAGAGCATTAGGAAGTAGCATGTGGTTCTTTTTACCACAAACAGCATTGACTGTTTGTGGTGAAACAGTTCTTGCCACGGTTTTAGAAGACTCTTGAAGAAGGGCCCCAGCCCTTGGAACGCGAACTATCTGATGATGAGTTTTCACAGGTGGGCAGTGACTCTACCAACTTCCCTTGATGCCACATCATTTTTGAGCCTGGTAGATAGCCTGCAGAAGAGTTAAACATAAAATGTTAACATCACAAACAGTAGACTGCTGAGTCTTCCCATGCCATGATTCTTTATACCCTAATAGGCAGTTTGTGTCATTCATGTAATTTACTTGACAATGGGAAGGTTATGTGGAGGAATCACTGCTGTAATATATTATTTCAGTCAGCAGATGGTTGTGTGGTGTGGCAAATAGAATTAATCATCAATACAGGCCCAGGGTTTTCAAAGAGAGCAGAAGAGTGTCTGTCAATATTGGCAAAACATGAAGGTCCTGAATTGTCGGAACTGGAAGAATCGTCCAGCACTCTCATTCTTCACCTATGGGGTGTGGTGAGTTACGTGCTCTGCCCAAAGCCACAGTGTTCATCTGTGTGTGACCTGACCTTCCATTGGAAGAGAATTTCTTTTCTCTTACTTTTGCTGGAAACTGCCTGTGCCTTGGAGCTAGAGTCACAGTTAGCCAGGTGGGAAGTCAGAAGAGCTAAGGACCACAGTGTTTCCCAGTCTCCTTGCCCACATGCACGTTGGTGTCCGTCGTCACCTGTTTTACTTGTTGGCCTCTGGGTTCTACTCTTTCGAAACAAGATGTCTGGGTGGAAGGTTACATAACATCAAGCCTTAATGCTGTTTTATCTATCAACTTTCATTTAACGATAACAATACATTTATTAAGCATCTGCTGTGTGCAGGAATTGTAACTGCATGGAGAGTATGGGGTAAGCAAAGTGGAAACCATGTAACAAAGATAAATAATAACATAGAAGCAGTCTCTTAAGGGGACTTCAGTCAAGAGGAAGAAAAGTGACTCTTAAAATCATTGCATAGTCATATACATTAGCAAAATATTTTTAAAGGCCTTTTGGACTATATTCAAATCAAGAAGTTTTTTTTTTGGTCTGTTTATTTTCTCCCCAAAAATACTGATATAAACTGATCTGAACAGACTGACCTTAACAGACTCCATGAAAACCCAACTCACATTAGGCAAAAAATATTTTTGTAAACCTAATATCAGATTTGGTACAGGTTCAATATTATCTTTTCAAGTAGGAAATGTAGCTCTTCTTTGAATCCATTAAAATTCTAATTTTGGTTGCAGTTGGTTATTGTACCCAGTGAGAAATGTAACCTTTGATGAATTTGGCAAGTTGAATTTGAAGCATTTGGAGGCATCTGTTGAAGCATCCAATGGCCCTATCAGCTATTCCTAGAAGTGGGATAAAAAGAAAGGGTATTTAAATAGGAAACATCTTCCAGAGCTTCAAAAGTTTGTGACAGAATACTTATTTACTAAATTGTCTTCCATAAAGCAATCCTGTTTAAATATTAGAATGTTAGAAGAGCTCTTAAACAGATCCAATTTAGCTCAGGGCCCTAGCTTGACAGTCATATTCATGGTGAGGAAACCATGGCCAAGGGTGGTTAAGTCACTTGCTCAGAGCCATACAATGGAGTAAAAGTCGAGAGCTGAAGTTCAGGTTTCCATACAACTGGTCAGTGATCAGCACAGCCAACTTTGTTTCAGAGATCAGGTTGTTTTCTGCATCCAGACGTGAGGCCGTGGCCTCCTGGGTGGTTCCTACAGTCTCAGACTCGCCAGCACATTTCAGCCTTGCCTTTCTCAAAGCCAGCCTGTTTTCTTTCCAGTCCAGTGGATTTACCTCTACTAGATATAATCCTCCTCTTTTTTTATTCTACTTTATTTTGGGCAATGATCTGCGTGTGATCACAGATTTCTTAGCTGCAGATAAATTAAAGGGCTGTGGATGCCCGAGAACAGCTGCACGGGCTTCGGCTGGGTTAATGCATTGATTGATTTCAGCCCTGCAGTGCAGGGTGCGAGCTGGAACCTGGCTCAGCTGCTCTTCTTTCTGGAAGGGCGCCTCTGTAACAGAGCCTCGCACTAGATTACAATTATTTTTGCCTACAGCCACTGTTCCTCATAGATATTTTACTTTTTATGGAAATGAGAAAGGATTTTATACTTTTAAAAGACGGCTTTCTTAGCCATATCTTCAGCATAAGCCTTGAGTTTCTTTTTATTCAGGGGACTCGAAACTGTGTCTCAAAAAATAAGTAGAAAGTATATCATCTTGAGGGTAAAGCATCTTATTAGAGTGTGATGCCTTTTGGGCAAACCCTGGGGGGTGGCATACTCTTGGCAGCAAGTGAATTTCTAACTTCACATCATTTTTAAAGTTATAAATTAAAGCAACTTGAGTGTTTTCTCTCTATATGCCAGACAGTGTGCTTAGGGGTGTATTACTACTTAATCCTCACTCCAGTCCTGTGAGATTGATGTCATCAGTTGTGTCACCTCCCCCGCTTTCCAGATGATGGAAATAGAGGTTTGGCAAGGGGAAGTAACTGCCCTAGGAGACACAAGGAGTCTGTCACCAAGGCTGGGTCTTTACAGTAATATATACTGCCTCCTGTGATTTGACAGCTGTGCCTACAAAATAGAACAGTAATCGTCTTTGCTTTCTCCCAAAGAAATGGTTTTACTGGTCTTCGGATGAGATGTTTGTATCCACTGAGACATCATTAGGTGTGTGGTCCTGCGTATTAGATATCAAATAGCGGTTCTTTCACACCTAGGGAAAGCAGTTGTAATCATCTATTTTTAAACTGCTCAACTATGTCCTTCATCATGATCTTGTTAGTAATGCTAGGCTGCTCAGGAGTTATCAGTCATGACATTTCATCATATAAGCTTTCCAGGGGCTCTCACCTGCTGAAACACCAACTTTCCTTAATTAAAATTTTATTCTCAAGAGAAACAGCTCTATGTGTTTTTTGGTGAGTTAATAATGAAACTAATTATCATGGTTGGCTGCATCTTTGGCTACATCTATTTAAATATGGACATTTGTAGTCTTGTGTTCCCTGGCAGCATTATGAAAACACACTGTCAGCTAAGCGGATGTTTTGGGGAGAGGTTCTGCCCACTCCATTTCAATCGAACACTTTTGGAAGACGGTGTCTGTGTCCTGCCTTTGCTGGTAGACAGTTTTATTGATGGGGAGGTACAAAAGCCTAACAGCCCAGCAGGGTGTTTTTATTTTAATGTGGCTGAGGTAGGATGGAGAATGTCCCCCCAAAATGTGCTTACCAATTTAATAACAGATTAGAAAGGATTTCCCTAAGGACAAGCAATTTTTTAAAAAACATGGCTGGAAATATTACTAAATGAGAAACACTTTATTTTTTTAAAATTTTATTGAAGTATAGTTGATTTACAATGTTGTGTTAATTTCTGCTGTACAGCAAAGTGATTCAGTTTTATATATATATATATATATATATATATTCTTTTTCATATTCTTTTCCATTGTGGTTTATCACAGGATACTGAATATAGAGTTTCCTGTACTACACAGTAGGACCTTGTTTAATCCATTCTATATATACTAGTTTGCATCTGCTAATCCCAAACTCCCAATTCTTCCCCCCACTCCCCTTTTCCCCCTTGGCAACCACAAGTCTTTTCTCTATGTCTGTGAGTCTGTTTCTGTTTCCTAGATATGTGCATTTGTGTAGTATTTTAGATTCCACAAATAAGTGATAATCATATGGTAATTGTCTTTCTCTTTCTGACTTACTTCACTTAGTATGATGATCTATAGGTGCCTCCATGTTGCCGCAAATGGCGTTATTTCATTCTTTTTATGGCTGAGTCATATTCCGTTGTATGTATAGACCACATCTTCTTCACGCATTCATCTGTCGATGGACATTTAGGTTGCTTCCATGTCTTGGCTATTGTAAATAGTGCTGCTGTGAACATTGGGGTGTGTTTATCTTTTCGAATTCCAGTTTTGTCCAGATATATGCTCAGGAATGGGATTGCCTGATCATAGGGTAGGTCTATTTTCAGTTTTTTAAGGAACCTCCATACTGTTTTCCATAGTAGCTGCACCAATTTACATTCCCACCAACAGTGTAGGAGAGAGGAGCATCTGACATCTGTTGGTAGTCTCTCTTGGATTAGTCATAGATGCCTGAACCTGTCTAAGACATTGAATTGCTCTTCATCAATGCAGATTTATTTCTTGTGAATTCCTCAAGCCCGGTCTTCCACTCCTATCTTCCACTCTTTTTTTTTTTTTTTTTTTTTTTTTTTTTGTGGTATGCGGGCCTTCCTCTGCTGGGCCCTCCCCCTTTGCAGAGCACAGGCTCCGGACGCGCAGGCTTTTTTTTGTGGTATGCGGGCCTTCCTCTGCTGTGGCCTCTCCCGTTGCAGAGCACAGGCTCCGGACGCGCAGGCCCAGCGGCCATGGCTCACGGGCCCAGCCGCTCCGCGGCATGTGGGATCCCCCCAGACCGGGGCGCGAACCCGGTTCCCCTGTATCGGCAGGCGGACGCGCAACCACTGCGCCATCAGGGAAGCCCTTCCACTCCTTTTTCATAGTTAGGATCTTGCTGGAAGAGTGTACTGAGAGGTTGACTGCTTTGAGTCGTGTTTGTTATATTTGAATGATGATAAAGAATGAGAATTGCTCATTTCTCCCATTAGATCAGGAGTTTTAAATTCTGGGTTTTGTGACTGGGTTTCTGGAGTTCCTGAAACCAGTGGGATTTTATGTAAAATGTTTTTTGTATGTGCCCAGGTAAAACTGACTAGAAAATGGGTTCAGCACTCTCAGTAAATTATCAGTGTGATCCATAATCCTCGGTAACTGTTAAACGTCAGTGCCCTTGATCGATAAACTTCCCAGCGATGCCTATTGTTTTGTTGCCTCCCTTTCAAAGGTTAGTGAGGAAATGAAGCAGCAGTTCCCAAACTGTGGACATTAGGGCTTCTGGAAGTTTCTGCTGTTGAAAACAGCAAATATGTCAATCTGAAGAAGACTAATACATCCAATTATTAGAAGCATCCCCCATCTCCCACCCTCCCCCCAACAAAAGGAATTCAGCAGATGCGCTCTGAGTGGGAGGCTGTTAGGAGACCTCAGATGAGAGAGCTGCCATGACTCAGTCACTCATTCTTTTTGGCACTGTTTTGAACCCAGTTATCTGCCAAACTGATTTAAATAGTTTCAATTTGAAGCTATACATTGTTTAGCTTATATGCATAACAGAACAGGAAGAGAGAGAACAGCCAATGTTACAATGCAAGATATGCGGAGCACAAAAAGAGTGACATTTCTGTAAATTCATATCATAAAAGTCTTCACTCAATTCCTAAAAAAGTATAATGTATACATATACACATATGCAAACACATATGTATATATGTGTGTAAACGTGTACAGTATATGTATATACCTATATATAGTAACTGCAAAGTTTCTCATCTGAACCCATATTGATTTGACAGTGAAAAGGAAGGCTATTAATAATTACAATACAGTAACTGGCATTAGTAGACACATGTGGTCACCTTATATACAAATGCAGTATTTGCTTGGTTATAAAAGAAAAAAACAGTTTTAGAAGTGAGGGAGTTAGATTTTAATCTTAATTTTGTGCCCCTTTGGACAATATGTATTAAATAAAAACTGATGATTAGAAATAAATAAATACATGCCAAAGTTTAAGACAGGGAAATAATGACATTTATATCTAATTTGGTTTTTTGTTTGGGAAGAATAAAGGCTGTCTATAATCTGCAATGTGTTTCTGTGGATAAGGGCTTGCAGTGAGCACCAGGAATCCTTTTATCTCACCTCATCAATTAGAAACAAAACACAAAAATTATCAAAACCAGTCAGTTGATTTTTTTTTTTAACATCTTTATTGGAGTATAATTGCTTTACAATGGTATGTTAGTTTCTGCTTTATAAAAAAGTGAATCAGTTATACATATACGTATGTTCCCATATCTCTTCCCTCTTGCATCTCCCTCCCTCCCACCCTCCCTATCCCACCCCTCTAGGTGGTCACAAAGCACCGAGCTGATCTTCCCTGTGCTATGTGGCTGCTTCCCACTAGCGATCTGTTTTACATTTGGTAGTGTATATATGTCCTTGCCACTCTCTCACTTTGTCCCAGCTTACCCTTCCCCCTCCCTGTGTCCTCAACTCCATTCTCTACGTCTGTGTCTTTATTCCTGTCCTGCCCCAAGGTTCTTCATGACCCCCTTTTTTTTTTTTTTTTTTTTATTCTACATATATGGGGGTTAGCATACAGTA
>NC_041231.1:53340460-53361146 GCF_002837175.3 Physeter macrocephalus | reverse complement strand
TTTCATGTGTTTGTTGGCAATCTGTATATCTTCTTTGGAGATATTTCTATTTAGGTCTTCTGCCCATTTTTGGATTGGGTTGTTTGCATTTTGTTATTGAGCTGCATGAGCTGCTTGTAAATTTTGGAGATTAATCCTTTGTCAGTTGCTTCATTTGCAAATATTTTCTCCCATTCTGAGGGTTGTCTTTTGGTCTTGTTTATGGTTTCCTTTGCTGTGCAAAAGCTTTTAAGTTTCATTAGGTCCCATTTGTTTATTTTTGTGTTGTTGTTTGTTTGTTTGTTTTGCGGTACGAGGGCCTCTCACTGTCGTGGCCTCTCCCGTTGCGGAGCACAGGCTCCGGACGCGCAAGCTCATCGGCCATGGCTCACGGGCCCAGCCGCTCCGCAGCATGTGGGATCCTCCTGGTCGGGGCACGAACCCATGTCCCCTGCAACGGCAGGCAGACTCTCAACCACTGCGCCACCAGGGAAGCCCTATTTTTGTTTTTATTTCCATTTCTCTAGGAGGTGGGTCAAAAAGGATCTTGCTGTGATTTATGTCATAGAGTGTTCTGCCTATGTTTTCCTCTAAGAGTTTGATAGTGTCTGGCCTTAACATTTAGGTCTTTAATCCATTTTGAGCTTACTTTTGTGTATGGTGTTAGGGAGTGTTCTAATTTCATACTTTTACATGTAGCTGTCCAGTTTTCCCAGCACCACTTATTGAAGAGGCTGTCTTTTCTCCACTGTATATCCTTCCCTCCTTTATCAAAGACAATGAGACCGTATGTGTGTGGGTTTATCTCTGGGCTTTCTATCCTGTTCCATTGATCTATATTTCTGTTTTTGTGCCAGTACCATACTGTCTTGATTACTGTAGCCTTGTAGTATAATCTGAAGTCAGGGAGCCTGATTCCTCCAGCTCCATTTTTCGTTCTCAAGATTGCTTTGGCTATTCGGGGTCTTTTGTGTTTCCATACAAATTGTGAAATTTTTGGTTCTAGTTCTGTAAAAAATGCCAGTGGTAGTTTGATAGGGATTGCATTGAATCTGTAGATTGCTTTGGGTAGTAGAGTCATTTTCACAATGTTGATTCTTCCAATCCAAGAACATGGTATATCTCTCCACCTATTTGTATCATCTTTAATTTCTTTCATCAGTGTCTTATAATTTTCTGCATACAGGTCTTTTGTCTCCTTAAGTAGGTTTATTCCTAGATATTTTATTCTTTTTGTTGCAATGGTAAATGGGAGTGTTTTCTTAATTTCATATGTATAGTATCTTGTCATCTGCAAACAGTGACAGCTTTACTTCTTCTTTTCCTATTTGGATTCCTTTTATTTCTTTTTTTTCTCTGATTGCTGTGGCTAGAACTTCCAAAACTATGTTGAATAAGAGTGGTGAGAGTGGGCAACCTTGTCTTGTTCCTGATCTTAGTGGAAATGGTTTCAGTTTTTCACCATTGAGGATGATGTTGGCTGTGGGTTTGTCATATGTGGCCTTTATTATGTTGAGGAAAGTTCCCTCTATGCCTACTTTCTGCCGGGTTGTTATCACAAATGGGTGTTGAATTGTGTCAAAAGCTTTTCTCTGCATCTATTGAGATGATCATATGGTTTTTCTCCTTCAGTTTGTTAATATGCTGTATCACGTTGATTGATTTGCATATATTGAAGAATCCTTGCATTCCTGGAATAAACCCCAGGTGATCATAGTGTATGATCCTTTTAATGTGCTGTTGGATTCTGTTTGCTAGTATTTTGTTGAGGATTTTTGCATCTATGTTCATCAGTGATATTGGCCTGTAGTTTGCATAAAGTGTAACATTTCAAAACATGAAGTCAAAAAGCATTTAAAAAATCTATTTTGGCACTTTAACATGCCTTTAAGTGAAATGCTCATTTTAGTATTCATTTGGTCCCCAAGCTGAACTTACTGAAAGATATTTATTCACAAATAATGATTTTTTTCCCTCACATAGTTAAATAGAAAACAAATGAAACATCATATGTCATTTGTTAAATGGGAGAAAGTAAAATTGGTCCAGATATATCATGAATATTATTAAATATTGCATTTGAAAGAATACTGTAGTATAATCAATAATATATTCCTTGAAAATATACTTTTTTCCTAAAAACTGCTTGCTTAATCATCTTGCATAAAAAATAGTACAGAATGGTTAGATTAGAAATATTCCTAAAGTGGAAGATTCTCTGTCCCTCTGCAAGGATCTCAGGGGTTCTAGGTGCTGGGAAGCATCATAATAGTCTAAGGAGTTAGGAGATGGGCCCCCAGTGAGAGCAGCTGGCCAGGGGAAGCGGAGGAGGGGTCACCGCTTTGTATCTTATCTTTGATGTGATGAGAGGGGGCTCCATTCATTAAGTCACCAAAAAAAAGATGGAAAGGCAGCTGCATGAACCCAGATTTCCCCCAGTCTTCTTTTGCTCTGAGACAGCTTTAGATTAGGACACAAGAGAAGAGGGAAACTGGGTCTGTTTCTTATATGGGAACAAAAGGAAGCCTCACATTTCTCTGAGTCTTTGGTGATAAACATGGAGCAGAGCCTCTAAACAAAGGACAGACAGCACCCTGGCTGTCTTAAAGTTACAGCCTAGAAATCAATTCGGTGCTGCACCAGTGCTTGGAGTCTGGACGCACAGGCCTTGGCAAATGATTCCCACCTGCACACAGCCTCCCCAGGTATGATTAGCTTGCCTCTTCCACTCCCTGCTCTACTGAGGAGTGCTTTGCCTACCTTCACGTTCAGAGCTGCTTCTGCTGCTTTTTGCTACTAGAAATTACACTTTCCTCATAAACCCAGGTCAGAAGAGCACATTCATTGCAACGCCCATGGTCATGGCCAGGTGACTGTGTCTTGGCTCATAGAAATTTGAGGTAGTGAAGCCTGAACATTGTGACCTAGATGGGGCAGTTCCAGGAACTTTTTTTTGGCATTTGGAGTCCTTCCTGGTACTGTCAACACCCAGTTTGTTCTTCATGTAAGGTACAGTTCTGCAGGGAGTGAAAATACTTTCACTTTACATAGCATCATTTGGTGGAGACAAATGCCAATTACCATGTAGTCAATGCCGTGTCTGAGGACGTGTGACTCATGTCTCCTTGATCTTCATAAAAGCCCTGGGAAGTTGGAAATTAATAGGCAAGCAAGACAAAGCTCAAGGATAATAGATAACTTCCCAGTCACGGAGCCAGTGGGTGGAAGACTTTAGCAATCAGCCTCTTGTCTGTCTGATTACGGAGCCTGTGATTTTTCTATTAGGAAGCAGAAACTCAGATTTAACACCAGAAGGCTAATTTGAAGTCTCATTTAAGTATTCTTTTACAGTATTTCATCTTGCTGATAATTCCTTTAAATATCTGAAACAATTATGGCTAAATGTATTAAACTTGAGACTAATATATAGCAGAACATTTTCTAAACCAAATATGCTTGGGGAATGCGGGGATCAGTTAAGGTCATTGTGGAAATAAACTAGACCCTCCTTTTTTCTTTTTCATTTTCTCCCGAAATATCCTTTGCCCATTGTTATCCATTTGATCTCAGCCATCTGGTTCTGCAGCCAGCAAAGGAAAATGTCAAATTCAACAAAATGAGCAGTACTGCTTGAGTTGAATCATGATTTAACTTTTTTTCTCTACCCTACAGGATATTTAAACAGAAACATAACTTAATAGTACTTCCTAAGTTATTATCAGTTCCCTACAAACAATGCCATTTCCTCAAAATGGAAAGGCAAGCATTAGGGCTGAGAGTCAAATATTCTGCCCTAATAGCCAATGACATCTAAATTTGAGAGTTAACATTTACTTAATTGCTGAAGCAGTCATGCTAAGTGCGTAGTCTGACACATCATCACGTGTTAAAAAAAAGATAATTTCTGAGGGGAAAAAAATACGTCTATAAAACCAAGAGACAGTACTCTGCTAAAATTATCATCCCCCTCTCCTTAAAAATCTTCATTTGATCAGGTTGGCGCAGTGGCTTGGGGAATACCGCTTGACATAGGAATGTATTCCCTGTACTTTTTGAAGGGAAGTGGGGCGGCGGGGAGTGTGCTGGTTATTCCGTTTGCTTCTCCTCTCATCACATAGCCATTCTCCATCCTTCTGTTAGCTTCCTTTGTCCTGTGGCTTCCAGGTGGGTTTTGCTAATGGAAGGTGTCAGAGGGCAGAGGAAGAGGGAGATCGGAGTCTCTTCAGCTCCTCCCTCCCTTGCAGTGCAGTTGGTTCTCCAGGTGGCCCCTAGGCTCTTACTGGCTTCTGGTAACACTGGCTCCTCCCCTGAGACCTGCAGGCTGAAGGGAGAGAATGGTCCTTCCTGTTGTTAGGCTCTGGGTGCCTTCCTCGCCTGTTGGTCACGTAACTTGCCTGCTCATTTGGCAATACTCTCTTTATTAACACCTCTTCAGATGAATCATTGGAGCGCAGTTCTGTTGCCTTCCAGGACCCTGAGCTGGAGGTGGGAAGAAATTAGTAGGTACCCCTGACTTAATTCTGCTTCTTCTAGGCTGCATGGCCCTAAACAATCTACCTGGATTCCTTGTGCTTCATTTTCATTGTCTGTAAAATGATAGTCATAACGGCACCCGCTCCACAAGTGCTTAACTCGGTAAGGCATAGGCCATAAAGGTCACTATTAGCTTGGATGAAGAAAGGGGAACAAATGCTTGTTCTCCTGGTTTGAGTTAATGCAAGCGTGGTCCGTATTAACCCAGTATATGACCTCCTGGGAATGTTGCCTGTTGGTAAATAACTGCTAATATCTGTACCTAAACATTGAGATACAGTCAGGCTGATAGTTTCAAAAGAGATGGTTTGATTCTGGTTTTTGCAACTCATGATATGTTCCTTGAATCTCCAAACTTTTCTTTTTCCCTAATGCCCTACTGTGGGTTATCTTAGAAAAGTCTGTTGGTAGCTCCTAGAAACAAGCTTGGTGAACTCCAGTTCATATACACGATTTATATTCTCCAAACTCTTAGTAATAACATGATAACAGCAACAGAGCCAATGCATGTGTGGCTAGGAAACAAAACTATGCTTAGCAGTCCAGTCTGTCTTATTTGGAGGAAGCACTATATAACTTGTATGCTAGCAAAGGGACTAACAGGAAAATGGGGTTTAGACCCCAGTTTATGAGAAATTCTGTGTGCGATCCTGTGCCTTCTTAGCCCTCTAAACCCCAGCTTCATCCCCCAGAGCTTGTTGGGCCAGGAGGTCTCCGATCCATTGTTCCCACTCAGGTTGAAGGACTTCAGGCTTAGTGGGTGCCAAGAAGAGATTTAGAAAAGCAAGGAATTTCAGCCGTATGCTGTAGGAGGGAAAGTAGGTGAGGTCCAGGTTTCTTGCTTGCCTTTTTTTAGGCCAAACGAAGATCGAGACACAGTCACAAGGGAGCATAACCACGGGTTTGCAAACTCACAGTTGTTATGTCCCGAAGACACGAGGCTACAGAAATCTGGTTTGTTTTCCTAGATGCCTCACCAAGTGCTAGCAGATAGATAGGTTTGAGAAGGCCAAACAAACAGTGTCTCCAATGGGTTTTCCTGCCCTCTCCCACTCCCTTTTTCAGCTCCTTCCCACATCTTCTTCTCCTTTCCTTTTTTGGACCTCTCCCTATATGCCTATCCCAGTAGCATCAGGTGGAAGTGGAAAACTGTGTTGTGCCCTCTTGATTTGCTGCTGGAAGGAACTTCTTTTTTCCGGAGGCAAAGCGGCCAAGAGAAAACATTTGGCAACCGGTCATCTTTGTCTTTATTCTACTGTGATGGTGATAAATTGTTTCCCTTTGGCCATGCCTCAGGCATGGGCAGGGCTGGGGGCTCTCTCTTCTGAGTAGATCTGCTTCTTCATTCTTTTCCTTGAGGTTTTTGTTTGTTGGCTTATTTTCTGTAATGTGGCATGGTAAGAGTCGTTTAGGGTGAATGCAATGAGGACAGTTTTTTATCAACATCATTGATAAAATGTTCTTGAGACACTGCATGTAGAACACGGGGCTAGGCCCAGATGTATAAGATACGCTTCCTCTTCCAGAGGATTATAATCTACCTGGGAAGCAGGACGTAAATCAGTAATAAAATTTAATTCAAGTTCATACAAGGTGGAAAGTGCAAAGAGCAGGGGCAGGGCAGTTACATATCTTGGTCATAGCCAGGCGCTCAGTCCCTGGGATTTGTCTTACAAGAGGTGCATCTTGGACCATCCTAACACCCCTTGAGAAAGGATGGTCCCCATTTTACAGATAAGGAAAATGAAATCAGAGAGGAGAGATGGCCCCCCCACAGGATGTGATGTGCCAGATTCCATCACCCACTCTATGAAGGGAAAAGTAAGCGGGTTAAACGATAGGAATTCAAGTATTTATTGAGACCCAAGGTCCAGCAGTGACTCCCAAAGTGTGGCCCCCCAGACCAGTGGCATCAGCATCCCATGGGCACTTGTCAGGAAGGCACATTTCTCAGGCCCCACCCAAACCTACTGAATCAGAACCTCTGGGGGTTGGAGCCCAGCAATATGTGTGTTTTAACTTGGTCACTTTAACCAAGTGATTCAGAGACAGGAAAATGTTGAGAACCACTGACCAGGGAAAAGAGTTCCAGCTGGGCGGGGAAGCAGGCACTCAAACATGGAGACAAGATGATGAGGCAGGACTAAGTGGCAAACCTTGAGAATCCAAAGCTCCAAGAAGGCAGCATACACACCTTGCTGGGAAGGACGGCCCTGGTTTAGCACACTCTCAGCACAGCCTGGTGTCCTGCCACGGACAGAACCTGAGGCCTTCGCTGGTTCTCTTAGACCCAGCGTATTTGCATCATCTCATTACATTGAAGTCAGCAGGCCACCAAGGTTGTGACTATCTTAAAATGCTCATGCTCTATTTGGGTGCTTATAAAGCATTTAACCAGGATGAAATGTGAGTTTTACTCTTGCAGGCCTTGGGTGGAAGACCATTTGCCCTTCAATTTTATTTTTACTCTAATTATTGTGAAATAGGACTTAAGTGTGGACCATATACTCTGATTCCAGCTAAAAAGATAAGCACATTTGTATTTGTGTGGACAAGCCTGCAGATTTCTAATTGTCTCAACCCAGATAAAAGCAACACTTTTAAATAACAGTTCCCCGCATGGTGAGATTAAAGATTGTTCTTATTGCTGTTAACAAGGATAATCATGGGTTGATTATGTAGATGAACAGAAAGTATCTCTTTCTTTATTGTTGCTTAGAGTTGTGACATCATCTGGCGCCCAGCAGCTTTACTTGGGGGCCATCTGTCGGAAAACTGATGATAAAGAGACAGCGAACAAAGGAATCAGGAGTTATGTTCCCTGAACCCTATGATGAGAACTTTACAAATGTTTATCCCCATATTTTCTCCTTGGAAAACATTAGTTATGGGTAGAATATGTACATTTATACCAAGTTCAGTTGTGGGTTTTTTGGTTTTGTTTTTGAGCTATACATTATATAATTTAGAATCACTCACTCTTTGGTTGTAATAAAATGTAAGCAAGTTGACTTTTAAACTTTTTTGGCACCTTGAGGTTGAAAACGGACTGGTGTGTCTACCTGGACTGCAAGGAAAAATCAGAAGAAACTAAATCCTGAAATCAATTAGAGCTTGGCATTTTGCATATATATGTTCAAAGGATGTGTGTCCACAATGTACCAGAAAACATAATGCTGGTGCTTCAGTTTCTTCACAGTCCAGTGTACATCCACTGTACAGCCCAGTGTACATCTCAGTGTACAGTATAGTGTACAGTCCAGGGTACATTCCAGTATATAGTGTACAGTCCAGCGTACAGTCCAGGGTACATTTCCAGTGTATAGAGTCCAGTGCATATCACGTGTACAGTGTACGTCTCGTGTGCAGTCCAAGGGCACATCTGTGCACATCTGGTGTACAGGCCAGTGTATATCCAGTGTACCATCCATTGTACAGCCCAGTGTACACCCAGGGTACATCGTATACCATCCAGGGTACATTCCAGTGTACGTCCCAGCGTACAGTCTAGTGTACATCCCAGTGTACAGTCCAGTGTCTGTGCCTGTCTTCTCCATGTCCATAAAATCCTATGAATGGCTTTTACAGTCATTCTTACAAGAAATGTCAAAGAACAAATAATAGTCAATAGGTTTGAAGAAGGAAGGATAAAAGGAACAAAATTTAAATGAACTGAAAATTGGATTGCTTGACATTGAATTCAGGTCAGTGGTGTACCAGAGCTCTCTTTTTCTGGCCCACACGAGCAACATTCAAAACATCAGGAATTTTGCCAGCTGATTTAAGCCCTTTATAGCTTGAAATTGGCCACAGTGGGAATAGTTACACCAGGGAAATCAGCAAGCACTACAAATCAGGGCTTTTGTTTATCGGAGAGTTCGCGTTCTAGTGGACACGTGGACAACTGACATTCATGACTATAGTACAAACTCATCTAACGTGATGCCACTAAAACTCCTAGATGCCAGTGTCTGGCAGTTCACATCCTAAGTATTTCCCTGGTGTGTCCCTTCTCTGTCATCCTACCATCTCTGCCTTAGTTCCCGTCTTTACTGTCTCTGCCTTAGATTGTTGCTCTTGCCTCCCAGCAGACTCTACCAGTGGAACAATGTTATTGTTAAATCTACCACTAGAATAAAGTTTAGTTAAGAACCCTGCCAGTCTGGAATTGAAGAAAAGAAGATAGTTATCTCTGACTGTTGGGAAAAATAACGTATAACACTTTCCTATATAAACAGAGCACTTTTGATTGACTCCAAAGTGGTTTTCGGTTTTTTATGTTTTTTTCTGTTTTGATATGGGTTTCTACAGATTGAATCTATGACCATAGAACTTACATTCAAAATAGTTCGGCCAGGGACTTCCCTGATGGTCCAGTGGTTGGGACTTCACCTTCCAATGCACGGGGTGCAGGTTCAATCCCTGGTTGGGGAGCTAAGATCCCACATGCCTCCCGGCCAAAAAACCAAAACATAAAAAACCAAAACATAAAACAGAAACAATATTGTAACAAATCCAATAAAGACTTTAAAAATGGTTCACATCAAAAAAAATCTTTAAAAAAAAAAATAGTTGGCCAGGGCTAGGTTACAGCCTGTAGCTATGTGACAGTAACAGTAATATGATCACAATGGTATTGACCCCATGACTTTTGACCTCACGATTGTCCTGTTCTAGCCAGCTGATCAAAAGCAATTCGTCAGTGAAAATATCCACCAGAGGGAATGCTACTGGGGGGAATGATTAGGCCCATCTTTGTCTTGACTTTGCCCCGAGCTTAGTCTGGGGAAAGAACTCCTCCAAGTTGCCTCAGCAACAATTCGCTGTCACCCAGCCTGGTGTGAGCACATCCGTAATTAACACTGCTGGATGTGCAGAAATGCAAGAATGCCACATTATCTTCTAAGCCACATGGCCTCATTAAGAAAGTAAAACGTTTGTGAGGCTCATGCAGGTTTTCTCCCTCTGGGCTGTGGAAGCTCTCTGGCTGTCAGCACAGCACTCAGGGCCAGGAAAGTTCAGAGAATTACTTCAATAGTATGACAGCCTCATCCTTTTAAAATGGAATTCAATGCCAGCTTCCCTCAGAGGCATTCATTGAAATTCCATGCATGAGCCATTCCTGTAGTCACTTAACAATGTCTCTCATGTTTGCCCTGATTTTAAAAAAAAAGAAAGAGAGAAAGAAAACCAACTTTGTAGTTGCGATAACATGGATCTGGATGGTCTAATTACAGTGAAGAGGCCCCGAGCTTGCAGTAATAGGATGGTTCATCTGATGTGTACGGCCATTAGAAAATGACCCATGCGTGGACGTTCAAGGGGGACAGTAAAGAGGCTTTTAAGAATTACACTCTGTGCAGTAGGAAAGCTAATGAGGAAAAGAGCAAGTAGGAAGAAAAACTACTGCTTCAGGAAGCGTAGTTCCACTTACGGCCTGTGACAGCTTTCCTCAAGTTCATTAGGATGCACTGGGCTTCCCTCTATTCCCATGCAGCCTCCCCATGGCTCATTCTGCATCTTGTTTTTAAGGAATGAAACCACTGAATAATAAATGGTGAGGAAGAGAAAGGGGATGGATGCAGAGACTGTCAGTAAATACGATGAAGGCAGATGCACAAAGATGAAAGAAGTCATAATGGGCTTCAAGAGCCCCCCAAAAAAGCAATTTTTTATACTCCTCTTTTTGACGTTTTTATGCTATTTTACTTCATATATAAGAAGAAAACAGTATCTTATTATGATGTCCAGGCTAGATATTTTTATCCTATATCTTAATTTTTGGACACGTTTGAAAAAAAGTGTCTTCAGATGCAGGCTGTACGGCTTTCTTGTTTTAAAAGTCCTACGTGGGGTTTCAGGTCACATAATTTGGGAGGTTGGTATAGAGGCAAAATGCTTCAAAAGGTACTCACCTTGCTTTTCAAAGTTGACCCCCCCTTCACCTACACTGTCACACCAGGGAGTCAGCACCTAGGAGTAAGAGTGGGACAGTGTCTGTAAAGGCCAGTGAAATCAGATGCCTCCTTAGTCCCAGAGGACCCCCTGGTTCTGGGAGGCCTCAACGTCAGTGGAACTGTCGAGGGCATCTTCCACTCTATCTGAGGTGGGTGAGGGGCTATCAGTACCCCAAATCTACTTTCTGAAGCATAAGGTGGTGGTTCCTCTTTCAGGAAACCATAGCAATATCGTGATACCATAGGATACATCTGTTCCCCCTACTCAAGCCTACCTTGAGCACCAAGGTGCTGTAGGTAGATGAAGCCAGAAAGGACCCCTCTCTTAAAGGCAGTGCTTTCATAACGAAGTAAAACTGGGGAACAAATCCATAGTATTCATAGAATTAGAACACTGATGAGAGCAGTCTATAGACTCCAAAAGTACAGCCGCCTCTAAGTGGCCTGGGAGATTTTGATTTCTCTGGCTGTTTGGCAGAGTTTCTGTGTATCTTCTTTCTCTTACCCACTTTTTTTTTTTTTTTTTTTGCGGTACGCGGGCCTCTCACTGTTGTGGCCTCTCCCGTTGCGGAGCACAGGCTCCGGACGCGCAGGCTCAGCGGCCATGGCTCACGGGCCCAGCCGCTCCGCGGCACGTGGGATCTTCCCGGACCGGGGCACGAACCCGCGTCCCCTGCATCGGTAGGCGGACTCTCAACCACTGTGCCACCAAGGAAGCCCTCTCTTACCCACTTTTATCTTTCAAATACTACAGATACTATTTTTGTTTCCAAAGGTCAAGTGACTTTCCTAGGGGCAGCAAGTTGCCTGGTGCAGTCAAAGAACAGAACTGATGTTACACTTAATGTGCAAATAAGTTATTTTCACCTTATATTTTGAGAAAACAATCCAGAGTAAATATACAGAGTCTTCAAAGATTGTGAGGAGAGGTGTTATTTGAAACGGTCTTAGTAATTGAAAACTGTAGTTTCCACTGATTAGAAACTAATTAAGTAAATGAAGGGACTAGAATCCATTTGACCCTACTCCAACCTGACTGCCTGTCTAGTGTCCAAGTATCTGAGTAACAAACCTTTAAAACGTTATTACGTGGTCTGAGTTGATTTTGTCGGGCAATTATGCTTTACCTTTGATTTTTTTCCTTTGATATCAGCAAGATCTTGTTCAACAGACTATGGATCATAACTCTTGTCCTCTTTACTTAATTGTTTTAACTATTGAGAAAACAATTAATGCAATGAATAGCCATTGAGTACCTGCCATGCTAAGGGGATTTACGTTAAGCTATGAAAGTTGGAAGAATGTATAATAAATAGTACTACAATTTAGGGAGTAAAAGCAGGGATGCCCAAGTGAGAAAACCACAACTTAAATTCTAGCTTTCCCTCCTACTAGCTGTCTGACCCTGACAATGTCTACATCTAAGTCACAGTTGTCTCTTTTGCAAAAGGAGTTTAATAACACTGACTGCCTCCCAGGATTCTTGTGACAATAAAATAAAAGTGCTTAATTTACTGCTTGGATCGGAGTAAGTGATCAAGAAATATAGCTTGTTAGCTCCTTTAAAATGGAAAATCTTTAAATAAGATGAAAGTGTAGAGGAATTGATAGGAAACCAAGAAACTGAACCGGGCAGATATTAGGCAGCAGTGTGTGCAATGCATGAACTATAAAAATTCGGCAAAGGGACAAGCCAGCCCTGGATAAGCATTTTTTTTTCTTTTTCATAGTCTTCACCAGCCATGCCACAACTGAACTACTGTAATTCCATCTCAATACCATGTACAAAGAACAGAATTTGAATTCAGAATCAGCTAGCTGGTTCCTTAGAAACCTGGAGAAATGTGTGTATGTTGGTTCATCCAAGATAAGTCATATTTTCTATTAAGCAGATTATTAACTTTAATCATTTGAAAAGGCATTCTACCATATTACGAATACTTAATAAACCCAACAGGAAAATTACACTGCTTGGGTGGGTTTGGGGAGGTGATGAGAACTGTCTAGCTTCTCAATTACTTTGCTCTGTAGGTATTTGCCCTCTTAACTACACCCTTCCTCATCGTCAACCTTTATAACCAACAACAGCCAGGGAATCAAAACCCTGAAAATACAGGTTACGACTTTGTCATGCATTCATTTCCAAAATGTTGGCTCTGTAACAGTGTATTCAAATAAGAGTTAAAATGATGTCAGTCACAATCATGCAATTTATAATTCCAATTAACATCCTGATTTTTCATAAATATGCTACATCCAGTGAAATGTTTCCTTGACAGAATATTAATGACTTATCCTCTGACTACAAATAGTATTCAATAACTGCTGTATTTTAGTCAAAACAACATTGAACTTTCAGATTTGTAAGCTCCAGACATTTTAAATGTTATAACTCCTCCGTCTTAGTAGAGGGTACTCATTTATTTGCTAGGAGGCATTTGTCCTTTCCTAACCTTTTTACCTTCAGAAAATAAATGATGCATGTGACTTGAAAACTGAATTAATCTCAACTGAAAAAGGAATAATAAAAATAGCTAATGTCTTTATGATCACCATAGCAAGCCTACAGGGCAGTTACTTTTGCTATTTCTGTTTTGTCAGATGCATTCTATCTACTAATCCGCAATAAATATGAAAAACTCATCATTTCACAGCTAAGAATTGACAAACTGGAACACATTTCTCATTTGAATGGACGAGATAAGCAGGTTGCCACCAGCCAGTGCTGCCACCTCCACCTTCAGGCGAGCTGTGTCCCCGGTAGACCCTGTTAGTTCGTGCTTAGGTCACTGCTATCACATTTCTATTTGTCTATTCCTGGACCGGAGCTCAGATTCACATTCCAAATAGCCTCCTGTCTCAAGGACCATTCTGCTGCCTACCTTCTGTAGCATCATGTAAAGAAATGGGGCCCTCCAGTTAAACCATTCCAGGTGTAAATTTCTTGCCTGGAGAGCGAATTGAGAAATGAATGGGGTTCATGAATATAAATTGGGCTTTCCTTACACTTAAGTTTTCATTTGGAAATTGTATGGCATGATTCGCTACCCACATAAATCTTTATTTGCCTTAAGTGTGTTTACTGTGGGAATCCCAGTGCACAGCTGGTAGCCCATTGCTATGCATGACTGAATATTAAAGTTCACAAATCATCAGGCAGAGGGGGGCTTGGGGAGGGCGACATCACAGCGTCCCTGCATCTCTGTGCTCAGCAAAGATGAATCACACCCTCCCGGGCCGTGCACCTTTACTGGGACGAGCCCACCCAGCCTCCTCACTCTTTTTCTCTCCTTGAATATTATTTGACAGTTGCTTCCCCTTTCTACGAAGACATTCTGTTTTCTGTATGTCTTAACAGCTCTGTTATCATCAGACTTATTTTTCCTTTCACCCCAATTTTGGCTTATAGAGCTGTTGTAATAAATGAATCTTTCATAGGCCACCTCAATTTACTTTTGAACAGACTCTGTGAAACAGAGTCATTTTGAAGATGACTCGGTGAAAGGATGGTACGATTCAATAAGCAAATACATCATCTTTAGATGCAAGGCCACTGGACCTCTCCTGCCCTCCCCTCTCTCCTCCTTTCCTCTCCTCTTTTTGTTTACATAATAGCCATGTGTATTCTGCAACAGGACCATTGAGGCCAACTGGGCTTTCACCAGAAGACTAAATATAAGTCAGACTTTTAGAAGACATTTCTCTCATTTTCAACCTGTACTTTGAATCTTCAGCCAGAAATAAGGCACCATTACACGGACTTGGAAGTGTGTTCACATTGCCTGCTCCTTGTTATAGAACTAGGAAATGGTAAGGAAGGCTGTGGTCATGAATTGTCTATAGTCATGCCAAGTTATTTTTTTAACATATACAGCAGTTCATGTGACAGTGAATTTGACGTGGCTAGGAGTAATGTCATAATAATAGTAAAACAGCAACATAATTTTTTTAGGGCCAACGGGTATATGAATAAGAGTGGTAGATCCAGACAATGGTAAATCATAGAAAACAGTTTTTTACAATTAATGTTAAATTTCTCCCTGCATATGAGGCATTCTGGGAGGTAGTAAGGGCCATGACATGGCCTTAAGTCACATTTCTTGTTCCCCAATCTGATGATTTTTCCATACTGTATAAACTGCAAACACTTTGCCATATTGTATAAACCCTCTGAGCTGAGGTTACTGGTATCAGTTAGACCCGCAAAGCATATGTAAGGGAGGCTTTGTGTTACCACCAACACAATGTAACTGGAGGAAAGGTGGTCAGGACCCTTAATTACATTCTTAATATGCGGTATCTTTGCAAGAATGTAAAATAACCTAGTAAGGGAAACCACTATGACAGTGGAGAAGGGAGAGTAATGTGAACATGAAAAAAATGGGACACATAGGGGCTTCCCTGGTGGCGCAGTGGTTGAGAGTCCGCCTGCCGATGCAGGAGACACAGGTTCATGCCCCGGTCCGGCAAGATCCCACATGCCGCGGAGCGGCTTAAAAACAAAACAAAACAAAACAAAAGAAAAACCAAGGGTGTGGGGTTATTTCACATACACAGCAGCATCTGACCATGAAGTCAGATAAAAAACTGAGAGGCACCACAGAACACAGTTACAAGAGGTTCAACGTGGGAGAGGAGAAAGGGCCCAACTTTAAAAGAATCTGGAAGACACGTGCTTAAAGTTCCACTCTACTGGTCCTGGCTATGCAGCTTGGGACAGGTTTCTTTATTCTAGCTTAGCCTCTGCCTTCTTACAGGTAAAACGGGGAAATAATATCCATCCCACAGGTAGATATACCTAAAAGAACTTGGTAAAACATTAAAAATTATTTTAAAGCCTAAAGATGGCGACGGTGAGAGGCCCGCGTACCACAAAAAAAAAAAAAAAAAAAAAAAAAAAAAATGGGACACATAAAGGAGGTCAAAGGATGACTTTCCAGATTACACACCTGCTCCATTTACCAATCAATGCAGGCACAGTCCAGGCCTCCCAACTCGGCTCATCCCCAAGTTTGCTCTCTCGGGTGTTCCAAACTGACCACACCTTATTTCCATCTCCTTAGATGAAAAGAGTTTAACTCAGTGACTATTTGCAGGACACGTTTCCACAGTATTTCTAAGATGAGTGAAAACACATTTTTGCAGCGCAAAGGATAGCGAAGTATTGTGTTTTAAAATTACATTATAGTCTTTATGTAATTTTACCCTTTCTCAGTTAAAACTCTCACATGCACTCAAAACAAGGTCTATTTATAAACAATGTGGATTGATTAGGAATCTTTTACCCTTTGTTTCAATTTTTTAAATCTGGTTGTAAAACTTAGTGTCTGCGTTAAGAAAATCTAGGATTGTAAAGACTTTCTCGCAGGGAATTGTATTAAGGCAGCAGTTCCACTGATTTCCAGGCACTCAGTACAGTTAATAGTATGATCTCTGGAAGGACCTTATTTTACAGCATGAAGTAAATCTGTTTTATTTCTCTATCACCATGTCATTTTCAGCTACATCACAGCTTTCTTCCCAATATTTGTAAGAACAGTTCACAGCCTTCTTTTAAGAATGCATTTTAAACCACATCTTGTAGTAGGGATTAAGATAATTAGAATAAATCCTGGTCCACTTAAAAAAGAAGGAAAAGAAAACCTACCAACTGACCCATCCAGAAGGTCATAAACACATACATTCTTTACATGTTGTACTCTGTATTATCTATGATATGTACATGATCCCTCATGGGAGTGTTTTGCCAGAACGTTTTCTTGGGAGCTAGTGGTGGAACAGAATAAAAGCATGACACACCTGCTGTTGCTGCCTTTTGTCTAAGTCAATGAACGTTGAATTATGTAGAGTAGGGAGTCATTTTGTTCACTAGGGTATGGAAAACAGAATGCATCCTAAGTTAACAGGCCGTTTGGTGATCTCTGTGTGAAGTGAGGTGATGCAGAAAAGCGAGAGGGTAAGAGAATGAATCAAATTAATTAGGATAAAACTTGATAATGTGTGACTTCTCCAAATATCATTGAAACCAAAGCAAAAGATAAATCTGAAAGGTTTAATTTACAGCAGTCAACTGATGTCAATACAGGTTCCCGTCTTTGCATCATGAAGAATTTACCATTGTCACAACCCAACCTGCTGATTGGACCACTCTTAAGGATGGAAGTATCAGTGAATTTTTTGGAGTCATACCCTTGTCTGCCCTAAGAAGCAAAACATGCGTTATTAGGAAATACACACTCCTGATACAGAGACTGAAAGGCCTGCAGGTTGCCTGGTGAAGAAGTGCTCTCATCCTGTACAATATCATCATTGTTCTTCTTGGTACAACCAGTTCAAAAGGTGTTCTTTCTTCACAGGTTACCAGCCGCTCTTGTCTGGTCAACAGGGGTTCCAAGGCCTCATGGGGGTGCAGCAGCCGCCTCAGAGTCAGGGCATGATGAGCAGCCACCAGGGAACTCCAGTGCAAAGCGTGATGCTCTCCTACCCAACCATGTCTAATTATCAGGTGCATATCAGTAACTTGGAAAATTGTGTTTTATAAAGCAGAACTTGCCTAAGTACAGGCTGTGGGTATGTCCCCACATCGGCTGGTTGGCTGGGTGGTAGGTGCTAGGCCCAGCCAGTGCTGACGGCTGATTTTGAGTCAAGATTATAACAGACAAGCAGAAAATGGGAAATGTATACTTCTGTAACTACTATGGCTTTTGAATGACCTGCTAAGTGTGATTCCATATAGACTTTCTATTCATGGAAGAAAATTCTTTAAAGTTCTATTCATGAAGACCTTTGGGCATTCTGTTGAAATTGTACTTACTGGGAGAAAGTCCTCACAGCAAAATTTCATTTGTTTTTGGTCACACCCAAAGAAACTTCATTTCACCACAAATTATCTTATAAGGGATTTTAAAATGGCATCTCAAGATTCATTTAAAGGGCATTTATTGGACCTGACAGCTGCATCTTCCAGACTAAACCCACACTGGGTATTTAAAAAGTGTCATGCCCCCTTCTGTAATGTATATCCTGAAATACCCTGGCAGAGGGCAGGGGGTAGTGAAGGGTTGGTGAAAAACTTTAATCATTAAATTTAGCTGCATCAGGTACTTCTGGCCCTGGAGAACTTATCCACGGTCCTCCTGCCCTGACAATCCTTGTTCACACGGCATCAGTTTCTACCTCTAACTGGATAGGAGATGTTCTCTAAAGCTGCAGGTTGAGAGTGTGAGCTGGTGTTCCAGGGACAGAATCCCCTTTTACTATCGATGGCTCCAGACCACTTTGTGTAAAACAGGAAGGGAGCGTGGCTTTTCAAAACTGAGAGAAATCCAGAGTGGGAGGTCCAGATGGCAGTCCCTGGAGGGCCAGGAGAGAGGAAGGAAGGAGGCTCAGAACTAACATCTTCTGAGCATGTACTTCTAGCCAGATGTGTCCCAAGAGCTGTACTCCCCTGCAGTCCTTTCAGGGGCACTTTGAAGGAGGTTACATTATGCAGATGGACTCAGAGAATCAGAGAGGTTAAGTGACTTGCCCAATGTGAAACAGCTGATAAAAGGGAGAGCTGGGATTTGAACCTAAAAGCATGACCGTTTTTGATGACACCACTGTAGGTCATGGGACACCCCAAAATAACCTCTTCATACAGTCTTCTGTCTTGTGTCTTCCTACAGGTGCCAATGACCCAGGGTTCTCAAGGACTGCCCCAGCAGTCGTACCAACAGCCAATCATGCTACCTAACCAGGCAGGCCAAGGGTCCCTCCCAGCCACTGGAATGCCTGTGTACTGTAACGTCACACCGCCGACCCCTCAGAACAACCTTAGGCTGATGGGCCCTCACTGTCCCTCCAGCACTGTCCCCGTGATGTCAGCCAGCTGCAGGACCAACTGTGCCAGTATGAGCAATGCTGGGTGGCAGGTCAAGTTCTGAGCACTCTGGCTATGGTACATGTCTTCAGATACTACTCATGGCCTTTAAGGGAGGAGGAGCAAGGTGCGAAAACTCACTGAGGACTTAAGTATTCACTCAATACCCAAATGACTGCTGCTGGTATTCTGTAAAAAACAAAACAAAACAAAAAAAACAAAGACTAATCCACACATTAGCTGGTTAATGGTGCATATTTCCGTCATGTCTGCTAGGTATGCCTTTCTAGCTTAGCTAGTGACATGAATTCATCAAGGTAAGATTTTCTCCTACCACTGAATACCACTGTGTAGATGATAATATCCCTAATTTGGATTATTAGTTTTGTACTTTGTGTTGACTTTGTGATGCTAAAAGTATTTAAAAATTATATACTGAAATCACATTGTACCAAAGCTGTAATGGAAAAGAACTGATGAATGGAAGGAATAATTTATATACACTATAGAGTTTTCTTTTTTTAATGGATATATACTGTATTGTAGTGTTTAATCAAAATAAAACTATTTGACCTTATGGAGGAAGGTCATGTTTTTACCACCAGTTTGCTTCACTCTCTGTTCCAATATATGTTGGCTTATGTGTCACTCTTATTCCTTTTGAGCACTATTTCATGAATAATGCATAGAAAAGATGTTTCAGGTGTTTGTAGATGAACTAGCATCACCTTGGTAGGCAAACACTGAACCAACTGTAGTTTCTTGTCATGAATACTAACAGGGGTCCTGAAAATCAGGCGGCATCCATCTCATCTGTTCACTGACTTCACATTTTTGAAATGTGTACCTTGCTTTTCGTTTTAGGCCCATTGAATCCATGTAGCTATACTTCACCAACTAGGAAAACCTGAGTATCCTTGGTAACAACAGCTCTACATCAAACTCTATACCAAACCCTGATCCACCTCCATTCAAATTCCATCACCTACCTGGAAAACAAGATATCTTTGCTTAGAGGGAGATTAAAAGAGGCACAGTCTAATTTAACCCATTTTACTGGGTCACACAATGTAACGTACCACTAATATTGACAGTAGGTCAGTATCTCAAAGGTGCTGTTTGTCCTAATAATTTAAAACAAGGCAAAATATTGCACTTTGTTTACAAATACTCAGAACATTCACACACACAAAAGAAAGAAAATTAGAAGAAGGCTGTTCCTGTCTAATCCCAAAATGTTTAACTCCCTATAGATTCTGCAGGTAAGACTGATTTATGACAACCTTTGAAAAATAATATCAGAACTCTGTATACCATCTTTGGCCCTTCCAGGAGATATTTAATGAGGGACTAAAACCCCACAGCTTTCACTTTCCTATGGCAGTACAATGACTAACAGTTTTGTATTTTATACTCTCTACCTAAAAACCATTATTACCAATGAGAAGGATTTGGAAAGTATATCTGGATAATTACCATTGTTTCTCATATTATCACATTCTATATATTAGATTTTTCCATGTTCATGTTGTTTAGCTGGAGATAGAGTTAGGCAGCTAGTTAAAAACTCAACCTACCAGATTACCATTCCTTAATTTTATACTATTGTTTTATTTTTCCTTTAAAGGGTATTTTTTACACATACTATCATTAGTTTTATTCCTTGTGAAAAGTCTGTCCCATTTCCCCAAATCTCAGTCTACTGATTTCTTCATAACAAGTAAACCCTATGTAAAACATTATAAAAAGAGGATATTGCATCTTTTTAAATTGAGCCATTAAACCAATAGGCTGAGTAGCTTATAAACCAAGAGATGCTCTGAGAAAAAGCTATGTGTTTGCCTAATTAATATCTTCCCCTAATAGAAGGAGGGGGCTGACCAATATAGATTCATTTTTAAATATATTCACCATGTAGCCCTCTGATCTTGGCAGTGATCCCAAACTCAAGGATCCAAATATGAGTCTGAATGTTTTTCTTTTCATACAATTCTGAGAAATTTTGAGCATTTCTTTAATGATTCTTAGAATTACTGAGCCTTCTTTCCCATGGATTTGAAACGTACATCATGCTAATAAGAATAAAGACAGACCTTCTTTCTTGTTGGCCATTCTTCGCCAAATGTGTTACACTCTTTCATATTTAGACATTTGACTTTATTGCATAAATCCCTTCAGTTACTGTTTCCAGCTGAGACATCTTCCTTACTTTCACTAAATATTTGTATCCAGCATTACCTTATTCCTAATCTCATGTTATGCTTACTGTCTTTTTTTTTTAACATCTTTATTGGAGTATAATTGCTATACATTGGTGTCTTAGTTTCTGCTTTACAACAAAGTGAATCAGTTATAC
>NC_041231.1:53334412-53338256 GCF_002837175.3 Physeter macrocephalus | reverse complement strand
CTCTCACCTCTCTTATTCAACATAGTTTTGGAAGTTCTAGCCACAGCAATCAGAGGAGAAAAAGAAATAAAAGGAATCCAAATCGGAAAAAAAAGAAGTAAAGCTGTCACTGTTTGTAGATGACATGATACTATACATAGAGGATCCCAAAGATGCTACCAGAAAACTACTAGAGCTAATCAATGAATTTGGTAAAGTAGCAGGATACAAAATTAATGCTTACTCTCTTTTTACATTTGAATATTCAAGGTGGTTGTGTAGAGTGCGGGTCCCCAACCCTACCGGTCCACCGCCTGTTAGGAACCCGGGCTGCATAGCCGGAGGCTCCCCATTTCCCTCATTACCACCTGACCATCCCCCCCAGACCCAGACCCACATCCGTGGAAAAACTGTCTTCCATGAAACTGGTCCCTGGGGCCAAAATGGTCGGGGACTGCTGGTGTAGAAAGACAGTTTTATTAGTGAAGCACTTCCAGAATTTAATTTACCTTCAGGAGAACATTCCATTTTTTTCACATTAGTTAAAATTTTATTACAATCACATTTTGAAAATACATATTACATATATGTCTATAAACTTATATAGATGCATACATATGGATACATACATATGCAAATATACAAATATACATAGTCATCTCTAATGATCCTCCAAGTGAATGTAAAAGAGAACACAAGTGACTTATGCATTCATTTATTCAGCAAACTTTTATTGCATACTTCATTATTTCCTAATTATGTGGCACAATTTAAAATAAAAGTGCAAATAAATTTCACGCCCATAGATTAATTCTTGTAAGTTTTATCATACATTTGGTTATTCTGTGATAGTTGTAACTTAATGTGCCAACTAGGATACCGATGAATTTCAGCTATAATTATTTTATTGCTTTTGGGTTTTTTGGGTTTTTTTTTTTTGCGGTACACGACCACTTTATGGCCATTATCAAAACTCACTGTGATTTTATTGCTTTTGGGTTTTTTGGGTTTTTTTTTTTTGCGGTACGCGGGCCTCTCACTGTTGTGGCCTCTCCCGTTGCGGAGCACAGGCTCCGGACGTGCAGGCTCAGCGGCCATGGCTCACAGGCCCAGCCGCTCCACGGCATATGGAATCTTCCCGGACCAGGGCACGAACCCGTGTCCCCTGCATCGGCAGGCGGACTCTCAACCACTGCGCCACCAGGGAAGCCCTATTTTATTGTTTTAATATTGTTCCCCAGGATGTGGGGTAGGATAAGACGGTGTGTTATATAACATTATGGAAATAGATTTATGTCATTAATTATAAGTATAGTTGGAGGATTTAGATAAAGTCATAAATCACCATAACAAAATAAGTGGGGTACCTCTGAGCCAGAGCAGCTTCACAAGAAAGGATGGAAGGACAAAGCAGTTCTAGCTCTTAACTCTTAGCAATTCTATTTTATGTGCAGCAAAGCTTTAGTGGCATGTATTTTCTTTTTCCCTCTTGGACAGAAACTTCTGTATGTAAGTGCCCTGTCTTAAGCTGCATCACAAGGCACAGTTCCTAGAACCCATCAGGATAAAACAAATGAGACTGAACAGAACATGGAGACAGCACAGGAGGGCTGCCAAGTCTCCATCATGACATATTCTGTACCAATACCCAATATGCAATTAAATCGGATAGTCTCTCTTGCTTAAAAAAAAATGGTGAGACATTTATCCATTCTGACTCACAAAACCTTTTTTGTTTTCTGTACTTTGCTGGATGCCACTTTTTCTACACAAGACCAGAAATCTTTGCTTCTTCCCATACTATTCTGTCCAAAACCCTCTTTAATGAGAAAGTTGTTCTCTTTAGGGCTTTGACACTGTTTTCCAATAGTTCTCAGCTGTAGTGTTTGTTTCAAGTTCAAATCTTTGTCACTTGCCTTCTGTGAAGTTTTGTAACCTCCAGTCTTCTCCCCCCAAAAGATCTGCCACTATTATGTGTCATCAGTGGCAAGAGCTTTTCACTCTTGGAGCTGGGTTCTCTGCTTCTCTTGGCATGTGTACACAGTGGGGGTGAGAGGCATCTGATACTATTCTTCTGAAGAGGAAAATCATTTTCTGATTGATGTCCTAAAAGAGAACCGAGTCTTCTACTGGGCATGAGGTTGCTTCCTCTCAGACAATAATAACCAGCTCCCTGACTGCAGCAGCTCAGGGAATGCTTTGAAATTTGGGTTCGTTATTTGATTTGTTTTACTGCCTTATTCCATATTACTCTCAGTATTGTCATAGAAGGAGAAGGAAGAGGTCAGATACTGAGCAAATAGGAGGAGACGTAAATCTGAAGGGGGTGAGCCCTGAAACCGGATTCGATGGACAGTCAAGGAGCAAACTCAGCAGGCACTCATGATAATGTGTGTGCCACTGATGCACTGGTCAGCCCAATTCAGCATCCTGTTGGAACAGAGTCGCTTTTTGAATGTTCAAGACTTCACTCCTTTGGTGTCTGATATATACAGAGGATGGGGGAGACATGCAGGGGTGCAGGGGAGAAGATGAGGCATAGAGTATAGAGATTCTGGAATTAAAAGTAGGGCAGCTGGGACTTCCCTGGTGGCACAGTGGTTAAGAATCCGCCTGCCAATGCAGGGGACACAGGTTCAAGCCCTGGTCCAGGAAGACCCCACATGCCGTGGAGCGACTAAGCCCATGCACCACAGCTACTGAGCCTGCGCTCTAGAGCCCACAAGCCACAAGTACTGAGCCTGCACACCACAACTCCTGAAGCCTGCGTGCTCTAGGGCCCGTGTGCTGCAACTACTGAGCCCTCATGCTGCAACTACTGAAGCCCACGTACCTAGAGCCCGCGCTCTGCAACAAGAAAAGCCACTGCAATGAAAAGCCTGCACACCGCAATGAAGAGTAGCCCCAGCTCGCTGCAACTAGAGAAAGCCCGTGCGCAGCAACGAAGACCCAAAGCAGCCAAAAAAAAAAAAAGTAGGACAGCTTATTTGAAGTTCTGAATCATGTTTCTTGCTAAAAGATCCAGCGTCCCCATAAGAATGGCCCAAGAAAACAGATCTGGTTAAATATGGGGGCAACTTAGGGCCTTATTGCTCTCTCTGTACCCCCAAAGTTTTCATTGTGTTAATAGCTTGGAAACCATTGCTGTTTGCATTGCCGTAATGCTATCATAAAACACCCCCCTTCTTGGGCTTCCCTGGTGGTGCAGTGGTTAAGAGTCCGCCTGCTGATGCAGGGGACGCGGGTTCGTGCCCCGGTCCAGGAAGATCCCACATGCCGCGGAGCGGCTGAGCCCGTGAGCTATGGTCACTGGGCCTGCGTGTCCGGAGCCTGTGCTCCGCGACGGGAGGGGCCGCGGCAGTGAGAGGCCCACGTACCGCAAAAAAAAAAAAAACAAACAAAAAAGCCACCCCCCTTCTTGTAATTCGATTCCTTTGCGTCGTAGAGTTTGCAGCTGACTCTTCTGGGTTCCCCAGCAAGTAAGTCAGTAGGACCTCTGTCTGGGCACTTACAACATCCCCCTTTTGTATAAAATACCTCAGCTCATACAGGATTCACATTTCCTTGAAGAAATGAATGTGCGTACCATCCTATTATGGGGTGACTGGAAGAAACACCAAGCATATAATGCCATTTGGGTCACTTATATCCGTCCCATGAATTGTTTCTAAACTGATGAAAAACACAGAAGCAGGAAATTCACCTGTTTTTTTTTTTTTTTTCTTTTTAAGAAACAAGACAGGGCTTCCCTGGTGGCGCAGTGGTTGCGCGTCCGCCTGCCGATGCAGGGGAACCGGGTTCGCGCCCCGGTCTGGGAGGATCCCACGTGCCGCGGAGCGGCTGGGCCCGTGAGCCATGGCCGCTG
>NC_041231.1:53314735-53334301 GCF_002837175.3 Physeter macrocephalus | reverse complement strand
GGGAGAGGCCACAACAGTGAGAGGCCCACGTACCAGAAAAAAAAAAAAAAAAAAAAAAAAAGAAACAAGACAATCACCTGTCAATTTCAAGTATTTAAATTTTTTTGTCTACAAGAAGGAGACCACATTTTCAGATGAAATGCACAAGCCAATTTCATCATTTTCAAAAGAGAGAGGAGTTACTAAAGGTGCTTAATGGTAATGTAATAGGGAGCAATGGCCTGAGACAGAAAAAAGCAGCAATTTAAATTGGACATTAAGAAAAATTTCACTGGAAGCAAGGGTAATTATACAATGAAATAATTTCCTAAGGGAGAAACAGTGAGGCACCATTAAAAAGAGTTGTTTAAAAGAGAGTAGATTAAAAAACACTTGCAGCTGAGGCCGCTGGAGGATCGTTTTATGATTTACTGCTTTACTCTGCCTGCGTGTCATACTCACGAGATTTCCCAGGCTCAGCTAGCTTACCTTCCATCAAGGAAGGATCTGCATGGTGCCAGAGGACTATAATGTCTGTATTTTATTTTTCTTTATGCAAAAATGTAGACAGAGCTCTAAATGGAGTATCAGTGAAAAAGGCAAGGAGAACCCAGAGGGCTCTAGTTGTTTGAAAACTACTCTGTGTCAGTGTCTTTGGATATTTTACACACATGCACACCTCTCTCTCTCTCTCCAATCTTATTTAAAATTTCCCGCAACTAATTGGTTGACCTGTTCAAACTGGTGGCCATTAATCAGTTAGTATTACTGGCCATGAGGATACATGACACAATTATTCCTTCACACAGACATATTGCTATGCATGCAGCGTGGGGGATAGATAAAAGCATCCTTTACCTGATGTCCGAAGTCTTGTGTTTGAATCCTAGCTCCCATGATCCAGCACCCTCAAAAACTAACCTCTGGGTCTCACCTGTACAGTTCTCTAATCATTGCTATTCCTTTCTTAATCTCTTTCCTCCCTTATCAGGACCAGCAATTTTCCAGCCAGTTTATGTAAGGATTTAACACTAGTTACCAGCCTACCAGCCAGGAGAGGAAGGGAGGCTGTCTGCTTAGGGGGAGAAGGGATTTCACGGTGCTTCCCAGTCCAACGCTGGGGAGAGGCCACCTCCATGAACTCTGAAGGTTCAGAGGGACCTGCAGAACCAACACCCCCCGGTACGTATATCAAGATGCTCCCATGCCACGTTTCGGGACTTCTGGTTTTCTTAACCAGGGCCCTGACTTTAGCACGGCAGACCTTTTCAGCTGAGCATTCAATGTCTCTGGAGCTCTGAAATTGTGAGATCTTATGTTTGCTGTTTCCTGCTCAGCTGTGTCCCCTCTTCTACAACAGAAGCTTGAAGCCTTTTTGTGTGCTCCCAAAGAGGCCCTCTGGCTCTCACCCTTAAGACTTGAACTGTGAATGGTCTCTGGTTCTTTGTTAGCCCTCCGCAGAGTGTCCATGCAACTTAGCAATAATTCCAGCCACCTCTCCACTGCCTTGCAGGCATTTTCTCCTCATGTCTTTCATATGCTTGAATCATCATCCCTTCAAGGGCATTTTCCCCCACAGGGATGCTTTGCCCCATCACACCAGGGCAATGTTTAGCAAGGGAACCGTGTGTCAAGGGACTCAGGACAGCATATTACACCATTCTTGGCACCACTTGTATTAGTTTAGGCCTCTGAAAAGCAGATGCCAAGACGGAATTAGATTTTTTAGAGATTTAGAAGGAAAATTCGGTAAGGAAAAATGTGTGGGGAGTTACAGGCAGCCATCAGAGTCATCTGACTTGATGCAAGTCTGACCTCTGTGGAGGAGAGAGGAAAAGTCTTAGAATTCAGTGCAATTAAAGAAAGTTTCATTGAGATCTACAGGGGGGTCCTCAGGTCAAAGTCTCTGTCAGAGACCCACATGTCTCAGGAGTGAGCCTACCGTAGCATCTCTGCTGAGCTCATTAGTGTCTTGGGCAGTGTGTTTGCCTTGGTGTAAAGGCAGTGATGGTTTTCAGAGTCCCCACAGTCAGAGATATGAGAGGTGAATTCCTATGGCTGCCACACACAGAGACCCAGAGTCCTTCCATCTTGACAATTCAACCTTCTGTATGGCTAAAGTCCTCTGCATTCAGCCAGTGGATAAGAAGAGTGAGAAGTGACACACATCACGGAGGGTGCAAGGGAGATGGATGGACTGAGAGTTTGGGATTGGTAGATGCAAACTATTACATTTAGAATGGATAAACAACAAGGTCCTAATGTATAGCACAAGGAACTATATTCAATATCCTGTGATAAACCATAATGGAAAAGAATATAAAAAAACAATGTATATATGTGTTTAACTGAGTCACTTTGCTGTACAGCAGAGACTGGCACAACATTGTAAATCAACTATACTTCAATTAAAAAAAAAAAAAAGAAGTGACACACATCCCTCTATTCACAAGGATGCACTTCATTGAACGGAGAGTCTGAGAAATGTGTACCTGGTTGGGGGGCCACTTAGCAGCAAGAAGTCTACAATAAAGAACAAGAAACGCAAGCCTTTGATGGACAGCGGGTCATTCCTGCCACTTAGAATAAATAAAAGTGAGTGCAAAGCTAACAAAAATGTCGTCATTCTGATGGCACGAATGATGAAAGAAAAATTAAACAATATTAAAAAGGAAAAACAGGGCCTAACTACAAACACACTATAAATCAAAAATTAAGTGTCAATGCTCTAAACAACTTTATGCAAATAAGTTTTAAAAACAGATACTGTATTTGCAAAATATTGATTACCAAGAATGACAAAAAGAAAATGCAAAACCTGAGTAACATGATAACGGATTAAAATAATTTACAGTTAAAGATATTCCAATCCCCAAACACCAGACTCAGAAATATTTACAAGGGACTCCCACAAAGCCATCTTATACACATCCTTACAGATTTTTTTAAAGGCCATTCCCAAAATAGCATACGAGTCTGCTAAAACCATGAAATCAGAACAAAACAGTCAAATCACAGTCAAACTCATTCGTGAAAACAGATGCAAAATATTTGCAATGAAATATTAACAAATTGTACTCAACAATATGTGTATGTGTGATCACATCAGAAGAAACCAAACCTGCTGACATCTTGATCTTGGGCTTGAAGCCTCCAGAACTGTGAGAAAATAAATCTCTGTTGTTTAAACCAGGGTTCCTCAACCCCCAGGTCATTGACTGGTGCCAGGATGCAGCCTGTTAGGAACCAGGCCACATAGGAGGAGGTGAGCAGTGGGCAAGCGAGTGAGGCTTCATCTGCTGCTCCCCATTGCTGGCATTACCACCTGAACCTCCCCGCTCCCTGTCTGTGGAAAAATTGTCTTCCACGAAACCAGTCCCTGGTGCCAAAAAGGTTGGGAACCACTGGTTTAAACCACCTCATATGAGGTATTTTGTTATGGCAGCCTAGCAGACTAATACATCAGTTCTCCACATATTAAACTAAGAACTCAAACTGATTATAAACAATGTTTCAACCTATTTTTAGGGAACTTCTAAAGTGTACCCTAAAATTCATGTAGAATACTGAACAGCTAAGAACATCAAATAAATATGAAGGAACAAGATGAGAGCATTGAGAGACCTTCAAGATGGCGGAGGAGTAAGAAGCGGAGATCACCTCCCTCCCCACAAATACATCAGAAATACATCTATATGTGGAACAACTCCTACAGAACACCTACTGAACGCTGGCAGAAGACCTCAGACTTTCCAAAAGGCAGGAAACTCCCCACGTACCTGGGTAGGGCAAAAGAAAAAACAAAGACAAAAGAATAGGGACAGGAACTGCACCAGTGGGAGGGAGCTGTGAAGGAGGAAAGGTTTCCACACACTAGAAGCCCCTTCATGGGCGGAGACTGTGGGTGGCGGAGGGGGGAAGCTTCGGAGCTGCAGAGGAGAGCGCAGTAACAGGGTGCGGAGGGCAAAGCGGAGAGATTCCCGCAGAGGATCGGTGCCGACCAGCACTCACCAGCCTGAGAGGCTTATCTGCTCGCCCATCGGGGCAGGCGGGGCTGGGAGCTGAGGCTCGGGCTTTGGTCGTATCCCAGGGAGAGGACTGGGGTTGGTTGTGTGAACACAGCCTGAAGGCGGCTAGTGCGCCACAGCTAGCTAGGAAGGAGTCCGGGAAAAACTCTGGACCTGCCTAAGAGGCAAGAGACCATTGTTTCAGAGTGCACAAGGAGAGGGGATTCAGAGCACCACCTAAACGAGCTCCAGAGACAGGCGCAAGCTGTGGCTATCAGCGCAGACAACAGAGACGGGCATGAAACGCTAAGGATGCTGCTGCAGCCACCAAGAAGCTATCCACACCTCCCCTACCTTTAGGATTCTCTGTATAGTATCACTATCTACACCTCCCCTCCCGGGAGCCTGTGCAGCCCACCACTGCCAGGGTCCCGTGATCCAGGGACGATTTCCCCGGGAAAACACATGGCGCAACACAGGCTGGTGCAACGTCATGTTGGCGTCTGCTGCCGCAGGCTCGCCCCACATCCGTACCCCTCCCTCCCCGCGGCCTGAGTGAGCCAGAGCCCCCTAATCAGCTGCTACTTTAACCCTGTCCTCTCTGAGTGAAGAACAGATGCCCTCAGGCGACCTAAACGCAGAGGTGGGGCCAATTCCAAAGCTGTGTGAACAAAGAAGAGAAAGGGAAATTTCTCCCAGCAGCCTCAGGAGCAGCAGATTGAATCTCCACAATCAACTTGATGTACCCTGCATCAGTGGAATACCTGAATAGACAATGAATCATCCCAAACTTCAGGCAGTGGACTTTGGGAGCAACTGCAGACTAGGGGTTTGCTGTATGTGACTGACTGGTTTCTGGTTTTATGCTTTTCTTAGTTTAGTATTTAGAGTTTATTATCATTGGTAGATTTTTGATTTGGTTGCTCTCTTCCTTTTGTTTTTTTATATATATAGATACATTTTTTTTCCTTTTTCTCTTTTGTGAGTGTGTATGTGTATGCTTCTTTGTGTGATTTTGTCTGTATAACTTTGCTTTTACCATTTGTCCTACGGTTCTGTCTGTTCGTTTTTTTGGTTTTGTTTTGTTTTAGTATAGTTTTTAGCTCTTGTTATCATTGGTGCATTTGTTTTTTGGTTTGGTTGCTCTCTTCTTTTTTTCTTTATTACTTTTTAATTATTTTATTTTATTTTTAATATTTTTTATTTTAATAACTTTATTTTATATTTTTCTTTCTTTCTTTCTTTTTTTCTCCCTTTTCTTCTGAGTCATGCGGCTGACAGGGTCTCGGACCAAACAAATGAAGAGGAAATAGGCAGTCTACCTGAAAAAGAATTCAGAGTAATGTTAGCAAAGAGGATCCAAAAACTCAGAAATAGAATGGAGAAAACACAAGAAATGATTAAGTGCTCTGGCCAGGTGTCAGGCCTGTGCCTCTGAGGTGGGAGAGCTGAGTTCAGAACACTGATCCACTAGAGACCTCCCGGCTCCACAAAATATCAAAGGTTGAAAGCTCTCCCAGAGGTCTCCATCTCAACACTAAGACCCAACTCCACTCAACGACCAGCAAGCTACAGTGCTGGACACCCTATGCCAAACAACTAGCAAGACAGGAACACAACCCGACCCATTAGCAGAGAGGCTGCCCCAAATCATAAAGTCACAGTCACTCCAAAACACACCACCAAACACGGTCCTGCGCCCAGAAAGATAAGATGCAGCCTCATCCACCAGAGAACAGGCACCAGTCCCCTACACCAGGAAGCCTACACAAGCAACTGAATCAACCTTACCTACTGCAGGCAGACACCAAAAACAACAGGAACTACGAACCTGCTGCCTGCGAAAAGGAGACCCCAAACACAGTAAATTAAGCAAAATGAGAAGACAGAGAAAAACACAGCATATGAAAGAACAAGGCAAAAACCCAACACACCTAACAAATGAAGAGGAAATAGGCAGTCTACCTGAAAAAGAATTCAGAGTAATGTTAATGCACCAACATTCGAATTACAGGGGTCCGAGAAGAAGAAGAGAAAAAGAAAGGGACTGAGAAAATATTTAAAGAGATTATAGTTGAAAAATTCCCTAATATGGGAAAGGAAATAGTCAATCAAGTTCAGGAAATGCAGAGACTTCCATACAGGATAAATCCAAGGAGAAACAGGCAACAAGCAAAAGTGAAGAGAATTCAGCACCACCAAACGAGCTTTACAACAAATGCTAAAGCAACTTCTCTAGGCAGAAAACACAAGAGAAAGAAAAGACCTACAATAACAAACCAAAAACAGATAAGAAAATGTTAATAGCAACATACATATTGATAACTACCTTAAATGTAATTGTATTAAATGCTCAAACCAAAAGACATACACTGGCTGAATGGATACAAAAACAAGACCCATATATATGCTGTCTACAAGAGACCCCCTTCAGACCTAGGGACACATACAGACTGAAAGTGAGGGGATGGAAAAAGATATTCCATGCAAATGGAAATCAAAAGAAAGCTGGAGTAGCAATTCTCATATCAGACAAAATAGACTTTAAAATGAAGAGTATTACAAAAGACAAAGAAGGACACTACATAATGATCAAGGGATCGATCCAAGAAGAAGATATAACTTTGTAAATATTTATGCACCCAACATAGGAGCACCTCAATACATAAGACAAATACTAACAGCCATAAAAGGGAAATCGACAGTAACACATTCATAGTAGGGGACTTTACCACCCCACATTCACCAATGGACAGATCATCCAAAATGAAAATAAATAAGGAAACACAAGCTTTAAATGATACATTAAAAAAGATGGACTTAACTGATATTTATAGGACAGTCCATCCAAAAACAACAGAATGCACTTTCTTCTCAAGTGCTCATGGAACATTCTCCAGGATAGATCATATCGTGGGTCACAAATCAACCCGCGGTAAATTTAAGAAAATTGAAATCCTATCAAGTATCTTTTCTGACCACAATGCTATGAGACTAGATATCAATTACAAGAAAAAATCTGTAAAAAATACAAACACATGAGGGCTAAACAATACACTACTAAATAACCAAGAGATCACTGAAGAAATCAAAGAGGAAATCAGAAAATACCTAGAAAAAAATGACAATGAAAACACGACAACCCAAAACCTACGGGATGCAGCAAGAGAAGTTCTAAGACCAAAGTTTATAGCAATACAATCCTACCTCAAGAAACAGGAAATATATCAAATAAACAACCTGACCTTACACCTATGGCAATTAGAGAAAGAAGAACAAAAAAACCCCAAAGTTAGCAGAAGGAAAGAAATCATAAAGATCAGAGCAGAAATAAATGAAATAGAAACAAAGAAAAAAAGAAGAACAAAAAAACCCCAAATTTAGCAGAAGGAAAGAAATCATAAAGATCAGATCAGAAGTAAATAAAAAGGAATGAAGGAAACAAGAGCAAAGATCAATCAAACTAAAAGCTGGTTCTTTGAGAAGATAAACAAAATTGATAAACCATTAGCCAGACTCATCAAGAAAAAAAGGGAGAGGACTCAAATCAATTGAATTAGAAATGAAAAAGGAGAATAACTGACACCGCAGAAATACAAAGGGTCATGAGAGATTACTACAAGCAACTATATGCCAATAAAACGGACAACCATAGATGCAAAAATCCTCAACAAAATACTAGCAAACAGAATCCAACAACACATTAAAAGGATCATACACCATGATCAAGTGGGGTTTATCCCAGGAATGCAAGGATTCTTCAATATACACAAATCAATCAATGTGATAAACCATATTAACAAATTGAAGGATAAAAACCATATGATAGGACTTCCCTGGTGGCGCAGTGGTTACAAATCTGCCTGCCAATGCAGGCAACACGGGTTCAAGCGCTGGTCCAGGAAGATCCCACATGGCGTGGAGCAAGTAAGCCCGTGAGCCACAACTACTGAGCCTGCACTCTAGAGCTTGTGAGCCACAACTACTGAGCCCACGTGCCTAGAGCCCGTGCTCCGCTATAAGAGAAGCCACCACAATGAGAAGCACATACACCTCAACGAAGAGTAGCCCCCACTCGCCGCAACTAGAGAAAGCCCGGGCACAGCAACGAAGACCCAACACAGCCAAAAATAAATAAATAAATAAATAAATTTAAAAACAGAAAAAAACAAACCAAAAAAACCATATGTTCATCTCAACAGATGCAGAAAAAGCTTTTGACAAAATTCAACACCCATCATTTATGATAAAAACACTCCAGAAAGTAGGTATAGAGGGAACCTACCTCAACATAATAAAGGCCATATATGACAAACCCACAGCCAATATCATTCTCAATGGTGAAAAACTGAAATAGTTTACTCTAAGGTCAGGAACAAGACAAGCTTGCTCACTCTCACCACTGTTATTCAACACAGTTTTGAAAGTTTTAGCCACGGAGATCAGAGAAGAAAAAGAAATAAAAGGAATCCAATTCAGAAAAGAAGAAGCAAAACTGTCACTGTTTTCAGATGACATAATACTATACAGAGAATCCTCAAGATGCTATCAGAAAACTACGAGACCTAATCAATGAATTTGGTAAAGCAGCAGAATACAAAATTCATGCACAGAAATCTCTTGCATTCCTATACACCAACAATGAAAAATCTAAAAGAGAAATTAAGGGAACACTCCCATTTACCACTACAACAAAAAGAATAAAATACCTAGGAATAAACCTACCTAAAGAGACAAAAACCTGTATGCAGAAAACCATAAGACACTGATGAAAGAAATCAATGACAACACAAACAGATGGAGAGATATACCACGTTTTTGGATTGGAAGAATTAACATTGTGAAAATGACTATACTATCCAAAACAATCTACAGATTCAATGCAATCCCTATCAAACTACCAATGGCATTTTTCACAGAACTAGAACAAAGCATTTCACAATTTGTATGGAAACACAAAAGACCGTGAATGGCCAAAGCAATCTTGAGAAAGAAAAACGGAGCTGGAGCAGTCAGGCTCCTTGACTTCAGACTATACTACAAAGCTACATTAATCTTGACAGTATGGTACAGACACAAAAACAGACATATAGATCAGTGGAACAGGATAGAAAGCCCAGAGATAAACCCACACATATATGGTCACCTTATCTTTGACAAAGGAGTCAAGAATATATAATGGAGAAAAGACAGTCTCTTCAATCAGTGGTGCTGGGAAAACTGGACAGCTACATGTAAAAAAATGAAATTAGAACACCTCCTAACACCATACACAAAAATAAACTCAGGGCTTCCCTGGTGGCGCAGTGGTTGAGAATCCGCCTGCTGATGCAAGGGACGCAGGTTCGTGCCCCAGTCCGGGAAGATCCCACTGCCGCAGAGCGGCTAGGCCCGTGAGACATGGCTGCTGGGCCTGCGCATCCGGAGCCTGTGCTCTGCAATGGGAGAGGCCACAACAGTGAGAGGCCTGCGTACCGCAAAAATAAATAAATTAATTAATTAATTTAAAAAATAAAAAATAAACTTAAAATGGATTAAAGACCTAAATGTAAGGCCAGATACTATAAAACCCTTAGAGGAAAACATAGGCAGAACACTCTATGACATAAATCACAGCAAGATCCTTTTTGGCCCACCTCCTAGAGAAATGGAAATAAAAACAGAAATAAACAAATGAGACCTAATGAAACTTAAAAGCTTTTGCACAGCAAAGGAAACCATAAACAAGAAGAAAAGACAACTCTCAGAATGGGAGAAAATATTTGCAAATGAAGCAACTGACAAAGGATTAATCTCCAAAATATACAAGCAGCTCATGCAGCTCAGTATCAAAAAAACCCACAAACAACCCAATCCAACACTGGGCAGAATACCTAAATAGACATTTCTCCAAAGAAGATATACAGATTGCCAACAAACACATGAAAGGATGCTCAACATCACTAATCATTAGAGAAATGCAAATCAAAACCACAATGATGTATCACCTCACACTGATCAGAAGGGGTGTCATCAAAAAATCTACACACAATAAATGCTGGAGAGGGTGTGGAGAAGAGAGAACCCTCTTTCACTATTGATGGGAATGTAAATTGATACAGGCACTATGGAGAATAGTATGGAGGTTCCTTAAAAAACTAAAAATAGAACTACCATACAACTCAGCAATACCACTACTGGGCATATACCCTGAGAAAACCGTAATTCAAAAAGAGTCATGTACCACAATGTTCACTGCAGCACTATTTACAATAGCCAGGACATCAAAGCAACATTAGTGTCCACAGACAGATGAATGGATAAAGAAGATGTGGCACATATATACAATGAAGTATTACTCAGCCATAAAAAGAAATGAAATTGAGTTATTTGTAGTGAGGTGGATGGACTTAGAGTCAGTCATACAGAGTGAAGTAAGTCAAAAGAGAAAAACAAACACGGTATGCTAACCCATATATATATATGGACTCTAAAAAGAAAATGGTTCTGATGAACCTCGGGACAGGAAGGGAACAAATACGCAGACGTGGAGAATGGACTTGAGGACACCGGGACGAGGAAGGGTAAGCTGGGATGGAGTGAGAGAGTGGCATGGAGATATATACACTATCAAATGTAAAACAGATAGCTAGTGGGAAGCAGCTGCATAGCACAGGGAGATCAGCTAGGTGCTTTGTGACCACCTAGAGGGGTGGGATAGGGAGGGTGGGAGGGAGATGCAAGAAGGAGGAGATATGGGGATATATGTATACATACAGCTGATTCACTTTGTTATACAGCAGAAAATACCACAACATTGTAAAGCAATTATACTCCAATAAAGATGAAAATAATAAAGATATACAGTTAACATTTCATGGTGTTAACACCCCAGCAAATTAATATATCCACAGGAATAAAGGACCCAGAAACAGACACAACCACAAATAAAAATAATGCAACACACACACACAAAAAAATAATAATGCAACACAAACTCTAGGAAAATGATACTTTATCCAGTAATGGGAATGAGACTATATGTAATCTCTATGAAAAAAATATAATTAAATATTTTATCTCACAAGGCACAGAGAAATAACATTAAAGTAGATGAAAATCCTAATTATGTAAGTTATGGATGTGTTAATTTCTTTGATGAGGGGAGGTCTTTCACAATGTATACACATATCAAATCACCATGCTGTATACCTTAAATAACTTATAATTTTATTTATCAATTATACCTCAGTAAAGCTGAAAAAAATTCTAAATACAAAATACAGAACCATAAGATGTTAGGAGAAGCTACAGAAGAACATCTTCATGGCCTCAGGTTATATATTGATTTTTCTTTAATGAGTATGCAAAATCACAGTAAAGAAAAAGTATCAATGAATTTTGATCACCATAAAATTTAAAACTCCTCTAAAGAAATGTCATCATGACAAGGTGAAAAGAGAAGCTATTGACTAGAAGATATTGTATATATTCAAAAAATATAAAGAACATTTAGAAATCAATAAAACAGACACCCAACCCAATATAAAAATAGAGAACAATCAACTTACAGAAGAGTAAACTTGGTTGATATACATATTGAAATAAAGGCTCAATACCACTAGTGGTCAGGAAATAGATTTAAAATTCCACATACCATTTTACTCTCAATCACATTAGCAAAAATGAACAAATGTGACAACAATAAATATTAGGTGAGAATGAGAAGCTCTTATCCACAATTGGGGATGGAGGGTGGGATTCATGTATAAATCAGTACAATCATTTTGGAAAAGAAAATAACATTATGTAGTAAAGTTGGAAATAAGCTTATCCAGCACCCAACAATACCATTTGTAGGAAAACAGCCCAGAGTATCCCTTGCACAGGTAAACAAAAACACACAAGAATGACTAATGGCAATTTTTTTTTAATTTATTTATTTATTTTTGGCTGCGTTGGGTCTTCATTGCTGCGTGGGGGCTTTCTCTAGTTGTGGCGAGCGGGGGGCTAGTCTTCATTGCGGTGCAGGGGCTTCTCACTGCAGTGCCTTCTCTTGTTGTGCAGCACAGCCTCTAGGTGCGTGGGCTTCAGTAGTTGTGGCACATGGGCTCAGTAGTTGTGGCATGAGGGCTCTAGAGCGCAGGCTTAGTAGTTGTGGCGAACGGGCTTAGTTGCTCCGCAGCATGTGGGATCTTCCCGGACCAGGGCTCGAACCCATGTCCCCTGCATTGGCAGGTGGATTCTTAACCACTACGCCATCAGGGAAGTCCCTAATGGCAATTTTTTTTAAAGAGAAAAATTGGGATCAGCCTAAATTCCTACAAATAGAATGGACTGATGCATTGATACAATGAAATGAAATACAACAGTAATAATGAATGAACTAAAGCGGCACATATCAGCACGGGAAAATCTCAAACACAAATTTCTGATAAACATGTAAATAGGAAAGAAATATTTTAAATATAATACTTAAATAAACTTGAAAACATTCAAAATAATATTGTGGTTCATGAATACAGATAAAGTATAATTTAAAATGTGCAATAAAATATGCAGGTGAATAATATTAAATTTAGACTACTGCTTCATAATAGGAAGAAGAGGGTGAAGAATGGAAAGGGCATATTTATATAAGAAGCTTCAAATTGATCTGAAATATAAAATAGGAATGAAATGTAAAAACAATGACACAAAAAATAGATGGTTAAAGAGCTGTTTGCAAAATTTATTCTCTATATTTTCCTGAAACCTTGAGATTTCAAAGTAAACATTATTTGAAGACACATAGGAAAAGGTGTTTTGTTGTTGTTTGTTGTAGTTTTATCACTTTAGTTCTGAGTTTGGTGAGACTTCATAACTGAGGAATAGCCTACATTTCTTCTTACAAACATCATAGTGTAGTAAAGGATAAATGTTTGGAAGTTTAATAGTTCATCCATGAGCAGTGGTAGCATTTTTTTTGCCTCTTAGGAGAAATGTTACTTCATATGGTCACCTGGATGCAGCTGCCTATGGGTTTTTTACTTTCCTAGCAGAGAAAGCAGAACTAAACCTATATTAATGGAAGAAAAGAAGTTTGTGTGTGTGTGTGTGTGTGTGTGTGTGTGTGTGTGTGTGTGTGTGTGTGTGTGAGAGAGAGAGAGAGAGAGAGATGTCTCAAGCTGTGGATTATTTGCCAAGATGAGTCAGACTGAATTTCTCAGAACTTTATGGACATTTGGGTATTTTTGGTACTTTTGTGTTTAGCTGAGTTCAAATAACATTTCATCCCTATTTCTATGACTGCTGTAAATAACAATGACTAGACACTCATTGAATGCCCATTGAATGCCAATACCATAGGCTAACAGAAAAACTGAATTAACTCTATTTAGGATTTTCTTGAAAGAAATGTGCTTCTTTGGGGTCCTGATTGATTTTCTTGATATACCCAAATGTCCACTACTGAAGCTGCTTTGAAGGCTCTGAGTAATTTCTACAACTGCAGGCGAGTTAATAAATGTTTGGGGCTCGAGTTTTCTCATCTCAGAAAGGTATTATTAAGCTTAAATGTTGTTTATTCTTCTCCTTTCCAAGAGATTTGGCACATCACTGTAGCAGGAGGAAATCACTAAATTGTAATCTCTTGCATCTAACAAGACTAAAGACAGTATTTAATGTTAGCAGAGGCCCCTGAGGGTGAATTTTGAACGTTCACAGTGACAGTGTCAGGAGTAGAATCCAGATGTTCTAGTTTTCATCTTAGTAGTTATTCATTCTAAAATGAATTTACTTCAAGCCTCTGCTGGTGGCGTAGTGGTTAAGAATCCGCCTGCCAGTGCAGGGCACAGGGGTTCAATCCCTGGTCCAGGAAGATCCCGCAGGCCGTAGAGCAACTAAGCCCATGCACCACAACTACTGAGCCTGCACACAACAACTACTGAAGCCCGTGAGCCTAGATCCCATGCTCTGCAACAAGAGAAGCCACCACAATGAGAAGCCTGCGCACTGCGACAAAGAGTAGCCCCCGCTCGTCACAACTAGAGAAAGCCCGCACACAGCAACGAAGACCCAATGCAGCCAAAAATTTAAAAATAAATAAATAAAATAAAATGAATTTACTTCATTATTTTTCCCTCGCTGGGAAAAATATACAATCATCATCAGTCTCTATATTTTTTTTATTGACAATGCCCAAATTAAATTTTTAAAAGACATGCAAGAAGAATTTTAAAAAAATAATCAGATGATAAAAGCAAATCCAAAGGGCCTCCCTGGTGGCGCAGTGGTTGAGAGTCCGCCTGCCGATGCAGGGGATAACGGGTTCGTGCCCCGGTCCGGGAAGATCCCACATGCCGTGGAGCGGCTGGGCCCGTGAGCCATGGCCGCTAAGCCTGCGCGTCCGGAGCCTGTGCTCCGCAAGGGAGAGGCCACAACAGTGAGAGGCCCGCGTACCGCCAAAAAAAAAAAAAAGAAAAAAACAAATCCAAAGATAAGATATAGAAGTACATAGGAAAGTTTAAAATGGCCACATAAATAAGTTAGAAAAAATAGATTTTTAAATGGCTGAAAAAATGAAGAATTTCAATTGAGATATGGAATCTACAGAAAAGAATCAAATGGGCATTCTAAAATAAAAGTGAATATTCTGAAAAAATATATATATACTGCCTATTAACTGAGAACTACTAGATGGGTGGAAAGATACACTGAGCAGAAGACAGAATTAGTGAAACCACAGGCAGACACATAAATATTAAAATTAAAGCATAAACGCACAAAAATGATGGAACGGGCAGGACAGCATAGGAAATTTGTAGGATGCAGATGGTCTGACATACAGGTAAATGTAGTCCTAGAAGATCTTAGAGGATAGCGAGATGCAATAATTAAAGATTCAATTGTCAAGCTATTTCCTGACATGCTAAAAATGATAAACCCACAGATTCAAGAAGCTCAGCAAAAGCTAAACAAGATTAATACAAAGAAGAGTATACAATGTTTTAGGTTATTTGGCTGAGCTGATGGATCAGTTTGATCAGCTGCTGGGTCGACAGGGCTGGAAGGTGCATGATGGCCTTAGCTAGGACGGATTGTATTCGCTCCATATGGTCCCTCATCCTCCATCAGGCTATCCTGCTTATTCTCAGGGCAGCAAGGAGGTGCCAAAAGAGGAAAAGTAAGGCTCAGAACTGACACACTTCCACCACATTCTATTAGCCAAAGCAAAACACAAGGCCAGACCAGGTTCAAGGAGGGGAGAAATAGTTTTCGCCTCTTGATAGGATGAGCTGCAAAGTTACATCATATGGAGTATAGATACAGGAAGGGGAGTAATTGCAGACAATTTTGTAACCATCTACCGATGCTTATCCCAGAAACCCAGAGCTCTTTGCACACACATACCATTTATTCTAATTTGCGACCATAGTTTGGGTTAGGTTTTATGAATGAGAAAAATCAAAGAAAAAGGATGTCATGTAATCTATTTAAGATTACAATGAGTGATGGAGACTTACTCTTTTATAATACGCTGCCTCCCAAATGCCTGTGCAAAACCATCTATTATAAAGTTCTACATGACGGATCATACTGCCACCTAAATATATCTTAAAATGTGCTTTATCTGGTCCTTACAGTGTTTTCAAAGTTTTGCACTAGTTGCTGAAGCTTTCAAGTAAAGTCCAAATTCCCACCTTCTCTGGAGCATCAGAAGATCCCCACCACCGGACGCCTGCAGCTTCACTGCAGCAGCTGTGGGAAAGAATGTTTCCCCAGCCTGTACCTCCCCCAGCACTCCCCATCACCTCACCCACAATCAGCTGCCCACATCCAGGTGACCTTCCTGGCCTTTGGAAGCATGGCCTTTGTAACTTCCTGCTCTATACCAAAGGCTCGATTCTGTTGTCAATTAATCTAATAGCTACTAATATTAGATGGATAATTAGTTTGTATATTTATCTTAGTGCAGAAGAACAAAACAGAAGAACTAATTATCTTTTGCACCTCCCTATCCCAAGAAGAATTAGCAATGCCTTGAGCCCCAGAGTTGGGGATCTTGTAAAAATGCTGATTCTGATTCAGCAGGTCTGGCTGGGGTCTGAGATTCTGCATGCAATTTTTTTAAATTGAAGTATAGTTGATTTACAATGTTGTGTTAGCTTCTAGTGTTCAGCAAAGTGATTCAGTTATACATAGACACACACATTCTTTTTCATATTCTTTTCCATTATGGCTTATTACAGGATACTGAGAAGAGTCCCCTGTGCTCTACAGTAGGATCTTGTTGGTTACCCATCCTATATATACTGGTTTGCATCTGCTAATCCCAAACTCCCCATCCTTCCCTCCCCCACCCCTTTTCCCCTTTGGTACCCACAAGTTTGTTTTCTAAGTCTGTGAGTCTGTTTCTGTTTTATAAATTCATTCATTTGTATCAACTTGTAGATTCAACCTATAATTGATATCATATGATATTTGTCTTTCTCTTTCTGACTTACTTCACTTAGTATGATAATGAGATTCTGCATTTCTAACAAGCTTCCAGGGGATGGCTTTGCTGCCGGACCCCACTGAGCCCCACTGTCACAGAGAACTGCCACCTCCCTAAGCTTCAGGGCAAGCTGAAGAGGTGCTGCTCCCACAACCTGAAGTTCAAGAAGACAAGAGCGGGATTGTCCAGGAGGAGAGCAGACTGCTGCTTCAAGAACAGGGTGGGAGAAGGGGAGGAAAGTTTCCAGAATGAAGGGAAAATTCCTAAGTCTAGAAAAGAGCAGCTGGGTTTTGTGGATCCTGGAATTAACAAGAACCTACCTATTTCCTTAGAGAGCCAGACTCACAGGAACTCTGATCCGGTGACTAGGGATGACCCAGAGTTCTAACATAAAGCACAGGAGTGGCAAGGCAGGCTCATGGAAACACCATCTGGGCAGCCCTGCAGAACCCCGTGCCTAGAAGGCCTTGCACTTGCTTTAAAACTCTGCTCTTACCATCTTGAAACTCTTAAAAAATTTAAACCAGAAGCCCTGAATTTTCTTTTTGCACTGAGCCCCACAAATTATGCAGCTGTTTCTTAGTAGCAGTGAGATTTACCTCAAAAGATGCCCGTTTAAGAAGCAGGGAGCAGGCAAGAATTCTATCACTGAATTTGGAATTTGAGAGTAACACGTACACACTAGCATATATAAAACAAACAAGGCCCTACTGTATACCACAGGGAACTGTATTCAATATCCTGTAATAAACCATAATGGAAAAGAATCTGAAAAAGAATACATACATTTATATATACATGTATAACTCAATCACTTTGCTATACACCTGAAACACTGTAAATCAACTATACTTCAATAAACAAATGAAATTTTTTTTCAAAAAGCAGGGGAAGCCATCTTTGAGGCAACTCCTGAGTTCAGATAAGAAGGATTTAAGAGACAATGATAATGAATTTCTCTCTAAACTCATCTGTGCCATACCCTTATGTCACTCAACCATTTTTGGCAGCCCCAGAAAAGGGGAATCCTCAAACATGACTGGGCTTGCATTTCTTGTCACCCAGGGGAGTATAGGCTCAGAATTCAATCTAATTTAATTTAGATAAATAATGAGACATTTTTTAAACCTTGGATGGCAGAGCAAGGAACATAATGCCTGCACATGTTTCAACCAACCAATCAATCTGATTAAGAATTCTACAGACAGTCGAGAACAGTTACAAGTACATAAACACCTAGCCAAAAGGACATCATGTCAGCTGAAATGATTGACTGTTAAATGGAGGGTAGCTTGTGATTACATCTGTTCAACAGACTCTGTTGTATCCACATCATCAAAGCAGTGTTAGCGTGGGCCGTGAGCCAGGAAGGGGAGCTAGCTGCATTACAGGGACCGGGCACTCTGGTGGCATTCATTAAAATTGGATGCTGTCACACATCTTGAGTGATTAACTGGAACAGGAAGCAACTGACATTTGTTCAGATCTTTCGGGGGAAGCTGGATGTGTGAACAAGAAGAGTTTGAAGATCTTCATTAGTGGTGAAGTGATGCATCAAAGCTTGCAAGGGAGACTTTGATGCCCAGAGGCCCAAGAAAATACACGTGTCAAAATCAGAAGTGAAGGGCTTCCCTGGTGGCGCAGTGGTTAGGAGTCCGCCTGCCGATGCAGGGGACACAGGTTCGTTCCCCGGTCCGGGAAGATCCCACATGCCGCGGAACGGCTGGGCCCGTGAGCCATGGCCGCTGAGCCTGCGCTTCCGGAGCCTGTGCTCCGCAGCAGGAGAGGCCGCAACACATGCCGCGGAGCGGCTGGGCCCGTGAGCCATGGCCGCTGAGCCTGCGCGTCCGGAGCCTGTGCTCCGCAGCAGGAGAGGCCGCAACAGTGAGGGGTCCGCGTACCGCAAAAAAAAAAAAAAAAAAAAAAAAAAAAAAGTCAGAAGTGAAGCCCATGTTGATTTTTTGGTTGTTGCTGTTCCTTTGACATCAATCGCCTTGTTCATGGAAAATTAATCTCTCAGGGTCCAGCTATCCTGTATGGTTAGAAATTAAGACACAATTGAGACTGTCTGTATAGTCTAATAGAATCAAACTATGCTTTTTCCTTCATAAATTGAGCAGGTAATCTATTGAATACCCACCATTTGAATAACTCTCTGCTTTGTGCAAGGGGCTGTGAGAGAATATAAAGATGAATCAGCCTTGGGTCCTGCAACCAAGATTATACTTTTCAGAGACAAGATAAGACCTGGACAAAAATGAGAAAAAAGTCATGCCATGTGAAAGATACTGTGAAAAATGCTTACAGTTACGGTGAATTCTGGATCTTTATTCCTACTTGGGAAGATTGGATGGGAGGATTAGGGGCAAGTGGATGGAAGATGATGCAGCCTTCTTGCTGGGTCTTAAGATATTGGTAGAGTTTAATTTCTCACTGTTACTGAGGAAGGCTATTCTTAGTACAAGAAGCAACTTACATAAGGACAGGGAGGCAGTGAAGAGTGAGCATATATGAAAACTTTTAGGGAAAATTCGCAACCTAACATTCTAGAACGTGTGGTTCCGAAACACATCGTGGAATGAGGGATTGCAATAGTGAGAAAGTCCTAATCCCTTGGGTGGTACTAACGCTTTCCATTGTCAGTTTGTTGATTTTTGGAGGGCTTCTTAAAGATCTTAATATTCTTTTTTTTTAACATCTTTATTGGAGTATAATTGCTTTACAATGGTGTGTTAGTTTCTGCTTTACAACAAAGTGAATCAGTTATACATAAACAAACGTTCCCATATCTCTTCCTTCCTGCATCTCCCTCCCGCCCACCCTCCCTATCCCACCACTCTAGGTGGTCACAAACCACCTAGCTGATCTCCCTGTGCTATGCGGCTGCTTCCCACTAGCTATCCACCCTACGTTTGGTAGTGTAAATATGTCCATGCCACTCTCTCACTTCGTCACAGCTTACCCTCCCCCCGCATATCCTCACGTCCATGCTCTAGTAGGTCTGTGTTTTATTCCCGTCCTACTCCTAGTCTCTTCATGACATTTTATTTTCTTAGATTCCATATATATGTGTTAGCATATGGTATTTGTTTTTCTCCTTCTGACTTACTTCACTCTGTATGA
>NC_041231.1:53295290-53314278 GCF_002837175.3 Physeter macrocephalus | reverse complement strand
AGTTGCTTATAAATTTTGGAGATTAATCCTTTGTCAGTTGCTTCATTTGCAACTATTTTCTCCCATTCTGAGGGTTGTCTTTTGGTCTTGTTTACTGTATCCTTTGCTGTGCAAAAGCTTTTAAGTTTCATTAGGTCCCATTTGTTTATTTTTGTTTTTATTTCCATTTCTGTAGGAGATGGGTCAAAAAGGATTTTGCTGTGATTTATCTTAATATTCTTATGTTCATACTAATTCCACAAAGGAAGACACTGTAGAGTTTGCTGTTTTTTAAATAAAATTTTATTTTGGAACAGTTTTAGATTGTCAGAATTACTGAAAAAATAATACACAGAGTTCTTGTATATATCACACCCAGTTTCCCCCATGGTTAATATCTTTAATGAGTATGGCACTCTTATCACAATTAATGAAGTAGCATTAATATATTCTTACTCACTAAAGCCCATACTTTATTCCAATTTCCTTAGTTTTCACCTATTTTCTGTTCCAGGATCCTGTCAAGGATACCACATTAATTTAGTAGTTGTGTCTCCCGAGGTTCCCCCTGGTTATAACCGTCTGTCAGTCTTGCCTTGCTTTTGATGACCTTTGCGGGTTTGAAAATTGATGCTCAGGTATTTTGCAGAATATCCCTCCAATGAGGTTTTTCTGATGTCTTCCTCATCATGAGACTGGGGTGTGGGTTTTGGGAGGAGGTCCCAAGGTAAAGTGTCAATTTCATCACATCATATGACGTGTGCATACAACCAACATAACTTATTACCGTGATGTTGACCTTGATGATGTGGCTGAACAGTGTATGTCAGGTTTATCCACAGTAAAGTTATTCCATTTTTTTTCCTGTTTCCATACTCTTTGAGGAAGTTTCTATGCTCAGCTCACACTTCAGGAGTGAGGAGCTATGCTCCACCTCCTTGGGAGCAGACATTCTGCAGTCGACTATATTTGTGTGAGTGTATTTCCAGGCATGGGATTCTGTTCTATTGATCTGTGAGTCTGTTCTGTCAATAACACCATGCTGTCCTGATTACTGTAGTCTTCCAGTAAGCCTCCATATCAGTGTTCACTCTTCCATCATTGCTCCTCTTCCATGTTTTGATGCTTTGTCAAGGTTTTTTTCCTTTCCATTAAAGTTTACAGTCAGTTATCATTATTTACAAAATAGCATGTAGACAAAAGAGTAAATAAGAGCATTTAAAATAGTGGAGATAACTGATAGTGATCTATGGTAGAGAGTGACGGGGGGTTAGTTTTGCCAGGGTGATTAGGGCAGGTCTCCCAAGGAGATGTCTTTTGAGAGAACTGAATGAAGAGAAAGAGCAAGTCCTGTCAAGTTCACGGAAACAGATCTGCAGAGAAGAGACTGAGGAGTGAAGGGCTCTGAATCAGGTTCAGTTTGCTTTGTTTTAGCAACTCCAAGAAGGCCAGTACGGTTGTTGCTAAGCTAGTTGGGGGAGAGTAATAAGAGATGAAGTTGAATGAAGTTGGAGCACAAGGCAGGGATTTGAACATGTAGGTGCTGATGGGCTAATTGAGACAGAACGAGAGGAGTGGGGCCAGAGGGACCCTGGACAAGTGTTTGACAGAACCTGGGCAGGGACCCTAATACTTGATTGAAATTCACATGCAACGGATAATTTCTTGCATTGAGTTCAAAAATTTTCCCACTCTTTTTAACTTCTGCAGCAGTTATAAAGGTAGGCTAGATAAAGTGAAAGAAAATAATTCAGAGAATTTTGTACTTTCCAATATGAACCGAAGTTTCCAAAAACCATAAATACCTGCCTCACTTATAGAAGACAGATTAAAATGCAAAGAAGCAAGTGTCCATGTAATCTGAGACGTTCTTCATGATCTTGGACTTGCTTGTGTATACTACTTTTTATTTATTTATTAAAAAAAAATTTTTTTTGCGGTACGCAGGCCTCTCACTGCTGTGGCCTCTCCCGTTGCGGAGCACAGGCTCCAGACGCACAGGCTCAGCGGCCATGGCTCACGGGCCCAGCCGCTCCGCGGCATGTGGGATCTTCCCGGACCGGGGCACAAACCCGCGTCCCCCGCATCGGCAGGCGGACTCCCAACCACTGCACCACCAGGGAAGCCCAGTACTTTTCATTTTTAATAAATTTATTTACTTTTTTATTTTTGACTGTGTTGGGTCTTCGTTGCTGCGCACGGGCTTTCTCTAGTTGCAGCGAGTGGGGGCTGCTCTTCGTTGTGCTGCGCGGGCTTCTCATTGCAGTGGCTTCTCTTGTTGCAGAGCATGGGCTCTAGGCACGCGGGCTTCAGTAGTTGTGGCTCTCGGGCTCTAGGGCACAGGCTCGGTAGTTGTGGCGCACGGGCTTAGTTGCTCCGCAGCATGTGAGATCTTCCCCGACCAGGGCTTGAACCCGTGTCCCCTGCATTGGCAGGCAGATTCTTAACCACTGTGCCACCAGGGAAGCCCCTATAGTCCTCTCTTAAATGTCTTACTCTTCTTTTATTATATCTTCCCCCACTCTCTGTCTCTCTCTCTTCCTCCTTCCCTGTCTTCCCTCTCTACTCCTCTCTTTTCTCTCTAAATCTAGCTCATTCTCTCTAGCTAGCTAGCTATCAATCATCTATCTGTATCTAATATGATCTAAATCAAGGAGCTCCAAAGGTAAACCTGTTAGCATTGCAGTATTATTTTGACTAGAGAAACTTTATGCTTCAACGATGAAGAGTTATTTGCTCTTCCCCAAACTCCTTCTGCCTCCTCTGTTTGTTCATGCTGTTTTGCTTCCCCTGGATTATCTCCATTAGGGCCCCACCCTATAAGAAACCTACCAGTACTACAGGAGCCAGTTCTCTACAAATCACTTCTTGAGAGTCAAAATACTACAGACTTTTGACCAGGGTAGCGCTGGATCTGAACTGTGCTTTGGGGAAATTACTCTGACATGGGTATGGGATCACTGCAAGATAAAGAAGTAAAAAGGAATAGTCAGGTTGGTAAGACTCAGAAACCATGATTTTTGAAAGCCTATGAGCCATTTCCCCCAACTCTCTGCAGTTTTGCACCTTTTCCTTAGTCATGTGTATCAGTGGCACAGGTGGTCAGTAATTTTATTTCTTAATGAGAACAAATGAGTCCTGGATGTTTGACGGTGACTGGCTGAGTCCCCGTGATGATGACAAAATCACTCTCTTGGTCTCTGGAGTTGAAAGAATACTACGTAAACAGGGCTGTGAGTCGCACATATTCAATTTAGGCAATTGCATTTGGACATGGGATGATTCTATCTGGAAATGAGATCAGTCAGGAAGAAAAATGGACTTTGTGAGGCTGAACAAATAATTTGCTCACCAAAAATTGAAATTTTCAGTTTTTCCCTGAGTTCTTAGATGAAGCTGTCCATGTCTCTGAAGCTCTGGAGAGTTCTTCTCGTTTTTACCCCTTGTGTCAAATAAGATGTACTGTGTGTGTGTGTGTCTGTATTTACACCAAATGCCTACTATAATCCTGGTGTATGTGCTACAGAGCAAGATGCATGGCAATATAGCTGTTGCTGCATTTGTAAAATGCAGGCTTCAAGACATTTTCTTTCTCTCTCTCTCTCTCTCTCTCTCTCACACACACACACACACACACACACACACACACACACACACACTCTCTCTCTCTCTCTTTCTTCCTCCTTCCTCCCCCACCTTTCTCAATCTAAATAAGAATGAACAATGATAATGAAATCTGCCTTGGCAAGCTAATTCCATTTCCTGAACCAAATGAGCTAACACTAGGGCTCTTGGGAACCATGAGTTAACTAACTTTGTAACTCTATGTTTGTAAAAATATGATTTCTTCTTCCCCTGTCCCTCAATCACAGCTAATCTGAAATGTGCACTGTCATGATTGTTTCTAAGGGCATATAGCCTTTGTTTCTGAGCCAGGCCATCCTCTAATGCACTTTCAGTTACTAAGGCAGCGACTGCAGGTTGAGATTCGCTCTTTAGGATTGTATTCAGTAGTAGTAGTAGTAGTAACATGTATGATTTATTATGCTGTAATTATATACTAGCCATGGAGCTAAGCACTTGATACATAGTATCTAATTTAATTATCCTTGTCATCTTCTACAATAGGCATTATTATCCCCATTTTGGCAATGTGCCCCATTTCAGGCTGAGAAAGCATATAGGACAAACAACTTATAAGTATTAGAGCCTGGGTTCAATCCCAAGCCTACTGAAATTGTCATCTTCATCTCCCTGCCATAGTGCCACTCAGAACCTTTAGAAGGAGAAGCTCTTACCTCTAATATATATTCATATATTAATCATTTTTTGCAGGCAATATGATAGTGAGAATGGGGCTTGCTTTAGAAGTTAACCACATCAATGGCATTTCCTGCACTGAACAAAGGAGCATGAAGACTTGTAACATGGTGAGGAAAGAACACATTGAAGTTGCTAAATGGAATTCAGTGAAAGTATATCGGTTTCTACTACATGCAAGGTATACACTAAACAAAGGGTGATGAATTGGACCCAATCTTTGACTTCAAGCAGAGTTGGAGAAGAGGTTCATACAAATAACAATTAAGGTCACATTGTTAAAGAGTGCTGTAACAAAGATACATTAAAAGGAATGAGGTGATCGGGGAAACATAGACCATTTGCAGTAGTTGGAACATTGCATTTTGAACAACAATGTTCTAGAAAGTTGTAGATTGACAATTATATGAAACCATGTCAAGGAGTATAGCGAGGTCTAGAGGGAAGAAAATATCATGCATGTGTCTCAGCCTGAGAAATAAGCAAGGAAGAAATGACCCTTCTCATGACTCACGGTGAAGAACGGTCAGCCATGTGATCACAAGGGTAAACAGCCCATACACTGACCATTTGTATGGGCTGAACGCATACAACCATTTTGTTGTTCACTTTAAGTACAGTATTCAATAAATTATATGCGATATTCAGCACTTTATTATAAAATAGGTTTTGTGTTAGATGATTTTGCCCAACTCTAGGCTAACGTAAGCATTCTGAGCACGTTTAAGGTAGGCTAGGCTAAACTATGCAGTTCAGTAGGGTAGGTGTAGTAAATGCATTTTCGATTTAACATTATCAACTGGTAATGGGTTGATCCTAAGTCAAGGAAGATCTGGACTGAATTGTGCTAAGCAGGTTGAAATGCCAGCAGTGTGTGGCTGAAGCCAGACCCATCTGACTCCATTGCTTACCACAGCCAAACCACAGTTTTCTCATTCTCTAAAACAAGGATAATAATAGAATTTTATTCAAAGCTTAACAGATGATTAGTGAATTAATATGAATCATGTACGGAGCACATTACCTGAGAAAAACTTCTCAATAAATGATGTTACTACTACAATTATTTCTGTTGATGACATTAATATTGATTCAATAGATATTGATTGGGTGCCACTCCAATGCCTAGAAACCATGGCCTTGAGAGAGAACAAAGACAGCAGAACCAGGCTGGTTAGAACAGAATCAGCAGCTTAACACATCTTCCAGTTGATGGTGATGACCGATGACCATTAGTGCTTGAGGAACTCTGTTTTCGTCTGAGCAATTCTGACATTTGAATAGCCTGGTATTTAGAAATCTAAACTATTCATCTGCCAGTAAGATAGATAAGAGTTTGCATTATAAAATATGTGCAGCTTGAAACAATGTGTCTGTTTCCCAGTAGTCTCCATAAAATCATTTCCCTCTAACACAACATATTGAAATAAGCCTGAAGCCAACCTCCTACCTGGGAGAAGCAGCTATATTCAGAGTAGACAACTATTCACTTTTGAACTTAGAGCTCTGTAACTGCTCTTTGTCAGACAATTTCAACTGTGTAGGATTTTGTATGTGCATATTTATGTATTTATGCAGCTCTGATGGGGATGATCCCATTCTTCTTTGTTACCCATGAACTCAGGAGGTCACGTAATCAAAACAAACTAGATTCAATAGGTACTTGTAATTTGTTTAGCACCAAGCTAGGAGCTATGAAATGTAAAACAAGACACCATTATCAAGATTCTCAAGAGTACGTTAAAAAATATTTGGAATGTTGGACATGATAGTAGTAGGTGGTATTAAATAGTTTCAGTTGCTGTTGATGTCAGTCCTGGTGTCACTTCTCTTGGTAATGCGTGTGATGGGTTGATTACGTCTCCCAAAGATATGTTGAAGTCCTAACTCCCAGTGCCTCATAATGTGACCTTGCTTGGAAACAGGGTCTTTGCAAACGTAATCAAATTAACATGAGGTCATTGGGGTGGGCCCTAATCCAATAGGACAAGTATCCTTATAGGAAGAGGGAAATTTGGACACAGAGACACAGGGAAAATGCCATGTGAGGACAAAAGCAGAGATTGGAGTGATGTATCTACCAGCGAAGCAACACCAAGGATTGCTGGCAACCACCAGAAGCTAAGAAAGAGGCATGGAACCCATTCTCCCTTGGAGCCCTCAGAAAGAACCAATTCTACCAACACCCTGATTTTGGACTTCTGGCTTTCACACCTATGAAAGAATAAATTTATGTTGTTTTAAGCCACCCAGTTTGTGGTGCTTTGTTATGGCATCCCTAGGAAACCTGTTAAACTAAAAAAATAACCTTGGATACTGTCTGAGAAAAGAGGTTTATAATATATTTGGGAGCATGCCATTTGCGACCTCTGAGAGCAGCTTCATTTGAGTGTATGTGTTTAGGAGACAGTCTCCAGATAGCTGCCAACAGTTCCTCCCTTCCTTGTAAACAAATGTCACTGCTCATTATCAAGGGGTAGAGACTACAGTTTTGCCTCTCTTTGATCAATTGAACGCAGTGGAAGTGACATTCTGGGACCTCCAAACCTGGGCTTTAAGAGGACAGGCAGCTTCTGCTTCTTCCCTTTCGGAGCCCAGCCTCCATGGTCTAAGGAAGTCCAAGCTAGAGTTGAATGATTAGAAAACACCTGAAAAGAGACCCTAAATAACGAGAGTCCACCTGGGATGTTCTAGTTCCATCTGAACTCTTAGCTGATTGGAGCCACTGGAGTGACCCCAGTCAGCATCACCGAAAACAAAAGAACCACCTACCTGAGCCCTGCCTCAATTCCTGACCTACAGCATTGTGATAGATAACAAATTGTGTTTGTTTCATTTTACCAAGTTTGGGGCGGTTTGTTACATGACAATGGATAACTGATACAGTGTGTATGAGTGTTGGGGGCTGGGGCAGAAATAGAGAGGTGGGCCCCTGGCTAAATAACAATGAATTTTAAGACACAGGTGAGTGGAGGAAGGTGAACACTATTGAGATCAGGAATTTAGCAGTGAACCTGCAGATGTTAATCTGCGAAGAACAAAGAACAGATTGGACTTGATCGTTTCTAGGCCAGAGCAAGTTGGGTGTGTTTATAACAAGAGCCCATGATTGAGGAGTACTTGGTCATCTCCAATTTTACTTTTAACTTTAAGCTGTTCAAATGACTTCCCCATCCAGTTTTGTCTAAAGAGCAGAAGCCTAACATGGGCCATCACTAGATCCTCTGGTTCTGTACCTCTTAGCATTGATTTTTCTCTATTTATTTTTCTCCTTTTGTTCAAGATAACGTTTTACAGCAAAAAGTTTATCATGTATTTTACAGATGACATAACCATTTTCAGTAAATTGTCATAATTATTTAATGCTTTCTTCTCTAGATATGTTACAATGACTCTGGTCTAACCCGTGTGGTTCAGAAAATGTGAATTATAATTGATATATTGCCCAGCCACACAGCTGACTTTTTGGTGCAAAGAATGTTCAGACAAGAGCAAGTACAATGTCATGCCCCTGGGCTTTTTTACACAATGCTTCCTAGACATCTGAGACTGCTTCTCCCCCTCCCCTTATCCCATACAAACATACATGGCCACCATAAGGGCAAATTCACACTCATGTCTGACAACTGAAGACAGATGTTGCCTTCTTGAATCCTGTCTTGCAAGCTCCCATGTGTTTTCACTGTGCTTTTTACATGCCTCTCTCCTCCAACATTTTGAACTTATATATTTTTCTCTGTAAGTCTGGGAGCTCCACAAGGGCAGTCTTTCATTTTATTCATTCCTCTAAGCTCGGATCCCAGCACATACAATTGTTCAATAATATGAAATAATAAATGAACATACGATCTGGTATCAGAATCTGGGACGTTGTGACCTTGTCTGAGTCATCTAACTTCCCAACGCTTGATTACTTCTCTACCTTTAACTGAAAGAGAGTGATTGCCACTTGTTCCTGTCTCCTCTATGCTGCCTTTCTGGAGTGTAATCAGTTAATCATCATAAAACACTCCCAAGATAAGGGGCACGAACAATGCCAGATGGCAATAAAATCCAAAGGCATCTGGAAGAGACCTGTCAATCAGTGAAAAGTCATGGAATGCAGCTTCAAGCACCAGATATTCTGACAGCTGCAGAATCTTGTCTGTATGCCATGCTGGTGTCAGGGATCCTGGGGGCTCAGCTATGATTCCTGCTGATTGATGTTCACAGTCTCAGCTCTGCTTGCACCTGTTTGGATGTATCATTGAAAGGTGAACATGTAACAGCACTGCATTTGGCTCTGATATTCAATTTCACATGTGTTATTTATCTGCAACAGTTGCAAACCTTTTATAGTTGTGAATTCTAACATCACAGGAATTCAAGGCTGGGGTTGTCTAGGACAGGCTGACATTAGCCCAGAATGTCATGGTCAATTCTTATCATGCAGTCCTACTTTGGATAATCAGATGTTGGATGAAAAGCAAATATTGCTGTTTAAATGCAAATAAACATATATAAATGCACTTTCCTAAATTTTCCACGCTTTCCAATATTTCCATTTTCTAATATTTTCTCAAATTTGCTGCAACAGTAGATCCTCCCATTTAAGTCACCCCAGCTGATCCTGCAAGGAGCAGAGCTCTTCCCAACAAGTCCTGTCCAAACTGAAGATTCAAGAGATAAATGTTCGTTTTTTTTAAGCCCCTAAGTTATGAGGTGGTTTGTTATACAGCATGTGAATACTGATACACCTCCTTCTCCATTCTTAATTCCTACTCTTAGAGGCAGATATTTTAAACTTGTCTTGCTATTTCTCCTGGAAATTGCTTCCATATTTCCAGCTAGCATCATCTCAAAACCAATTAAAGGAAATTATGCACACTTTCTGAGGCTCGGTCTTATCTGTAAAATGAGGTAGCAATAATAGCTTTGTCACTAGTTGTTCTAAGGGTTAGCTGAGAGAATGAACTCAGACTCATAGGACAGGAAATGGCACATAGTAAATACTATATAAATTATAATTACAATTTTTTAATTAGGAGAAAATACATTTTTTCATGTCAATGTAGAATAATCAAGAGAGTGGAGACCCATATCAGGGATACACATGATCAGGGTCCATTTAGATTTAAAATTAGCATGACCTTGAAAACAGAGAATTATGTATCAGGCATGGATGAGTCAGTTCATATATGTTTTCATAGCTATTTCTTGAATTTTTAAATAGTGAACATTATCTGAAAACTCTATATTATAGAAAAATGACCACTTATTTCTTTTATAGTGATTATAAAGGCATTTCCTTCTCCATCTCCCTGCTATGGTAATACCAAAAATTTTGGTTTAATTAATTTTAAGTATTTACATTATAACCATTTAAATATTTTTATATCTGATCCGTATTCTATTATTAAACTATGTATTTTTTTCATTTTTTGAAGCTAATTCTTACAGCTTTACTGTTTTGCTTAATTTTTATAACCTGGCATTAATTCATAAAGAAAGGCTTCACTTTAAGCTTTCCTCTGATTCTTGGCTGTCTGTTCAAATTTGCAATTGAGTCACTAAAAATCTAAAAATCTTCCTTGAACTGACAGTCCATGCAAAAGGCAAATTGACAGGTGGTTTTGAATGTAGAATGATAAGGAGTTAAACTGATTTTTTAATTAAGATTCCCCCAATGTCATTCTCTGTATCTACATTCTCTGGGGCTGAGGAAACATCTCCACTCCTGCCTGAAGTGGATAAATCTGGTGGCCTCAGCAGGGGAAGAGGGCAGAGGTTCTCATCATTCCTGTGTTTTCAGTTGGGAATTTCTACCACACTAGCCATGTCATGACCACATGATCCATAACTGCAGCTTCTCCAGAAAGTAAACCTAGTATGTCCTGGGGTTATGGAGTGGCTGTTACCTGGTTGTATGGATCTGGAGAATGATGTGATAGGTCTAACTGATCCTTAAACAAATTTTCCATCCTTTTTCCTGTCCCTCCACCCAACACACCAGCTTTGGAATCCACCTTCAAAGGTAGTTGGAACTTCCAATTTCTGAGCCTTTCCAGAGCTCTGTGGCATGAAACAATTTGTTCCTTAAAGGCTCCCCCACTGCTCCCCACTTTCAGCTCTGCTATGTCAGTTTTCACTTGGCCATATTCTTTCCTGCTTCCAAAATTAATTGAATTAACATCTTAAATGAGCTGTTGCATCTTCACTAATTCTCATATCACATACTTTTCTTTTTCCTTTACCTATCCACATTTTTATTGCTTTACTTCCATCTTACTGGAGCTTAAGAGGAAGTGAGGTAAATGCATTTGTGTACATTAGCATGTTTAAGAATTTTTCTATATCTTCCATCAATTATTCTCAAACATTCTCCTGGATTAGAATCAAAAGCTAAGAGTGTACCCAAGGGAAGTTGGGTTCTGGGGATAACAGTTCCCTTCACTTTGGACCCTGGCACTGGTTTATTTGAGGGGATATTTTAAGCTCATTTGTTGGTGAAGCTCGCATGATTATGGTAGAGATTTCTGGGATACCCCCTGTGGAATCAGGGAGGGAGTGAATCCTCATGAATTTTCACACTAGAATCAGGCTGAGTCAGAGAAACAAGGTAACAAAGGCTTTGTTGGAGTAAAAGTTATTATTTCTTACAGGACTTGGACCCAGGGGGACCGACCCATCTTTCATCCTTGCCAAAATACTCAAGCCAGAAAAACCTTGTCTCCCAAGAGGAAGGGAAAAACCTCCATGGGTTTCTGCGAAGCCAAAGCGCAAACACAATCTTCATATAGATCTTTGAGAAGTGACAGAGGACAAGGCTGAAACCTCCGACTGTCACTGCCCACAGGATCTTCTCAAGGCTGCTGCCACCCAACCTTCCTTGCTTCCTCATTCCTCGGCACCGCTTAGCTTTGCATTTCTAAAAAGTTAACCTGCCTTTTTTGTTTTAAAACTCAAAATTTTAGTTTTACATAGCGACTGGCTACTTCACAATTTCTTTTCATGCCCTCAACTCCACTGGCTAAGGAAAGATCTCATCCCAACGTGAGAAGTTTTTCCTTTTGGGCTTCCCTGGTGGTGCAGTGGTTAGAAGTCTGCCTGCCAATGCAGAGGACACGGGTTTGAGCCCCTGGTCCGGGAAGCTCCCACATGCCACAGAGCAGCTAGGCCCGTGTGTCACAACTGCTGAGCCTGCGCTCTAGAGCCTGTGAGCCGCAGCTGCTGAGCCTGTGCGCCACAACTGCTGAGGCCTGTGTGCCTGGAGCCCACGCTCCACAACGGGAGGGGCCACCGCAATGGGAGGCCCACTCACTGCAGCGAGGAGTAACCCCCGCTCTCTGCAACTAGAGAGAGGCCGCGCACAGCGGCGAGGACCCAATGTAGCCAAAAATTAAAAAAATAAATAAAATAAATTTTTTTAAAAAAAGAAGTTTTTCCTTTTGAGAGGCGATCAAGGAATCCCTTCTCCCTGTCCGGGTCTCCTAATACATGGGAGTTTCCGGGACCTGCCCTCAAGCACCGTCTTCTCACTCCGCAGTCTAGAACAAGTTGTTGGAAGTAGAGATGATCTAAGAGAACAACAGAACTTGAGACTCTTAAAATCAATTAGAGTTTAGTTAGAAAATTCCTCTTAAATTGTGAAAATATATATTATTTTTCTTTCAGATTAGTGGACTGTTCCCTTCTGAACAGATGATGAAATTAAATCAGACTTTTTGCTTTTCTCTTTTGGTAAGTTAGCTACCATTCAATATGCTGAGTAAACCTGAATAAACCGATTAGGCAATCTCGATCATTAAGAATCAGGTAAACAAGCCCTTTATCTCTTTCTTTGCATGTTATTTCTCCTAAACTACAGTGAATTTGTTCATCTTGAAGAAGATGTTCTTAGAATCAAAACAGTAGTAATTTCCTAAGTTAAAAATAGTGAGGGTTCCTCATCCACTTTTCACACAGTTTTCACGGAAAATTCCCATAGAAGAAAGTAGTGGGATTTGTATGCTGTTCGCATTCTTGTAGTGCTACTGTATCCTCCGTGTCCTTTTGCTAAAATGGATAACAATTCCCAGATGGCGTTTTCTGGCAGAAAAATCAACCTGGGCATCTTACAAAAACAAGGGAGGGAGGGAGACGCAAGAGGGAAGAGATATGGGAACATATGTATATGTATAACTGATTCACTTTGCTGTAAAGCAGAAACTAACACACCATTGTAAAGCAATTATACTCCAATATAGATGTTAAAAAAATTTAAAAAATTAAAAAAAACAAGTTCTCCAAGTATAAATGGCTTACTTTATATTCTCTTTCTTCTTCTTCCTCCGCTTTCCTCCACCTCCCCCTTTCCTCCCCTCCCCCTTTCTCCTCCTACTTCCTCTTCCCCTTCCCCCACCTCCTCCTCTCCCTCCTCCTCTTCCTTCCCATCCTCTTCCTACTACTGGTGGCTGGGTTATAACTAAAATAAAGTTGTCCAAAGAAGATATTTGTCTATTTAAGAGCTTGTAAAAGACAGGCAGGATAGTCTTAACTGTTGTAGCCTTGGTGGTAAAAATCAAATATCGCTTTAAGACTTGACTCTTCTCTCATCCATATCCACTTCTCTGTTTTAGAAACCTCAAACTGATTTGTCAAGACAGATCAAAGAGAACATTTTTTTCCATTGGGATTATTGCTTCTGAGGGCAAACAAAAGACAGACAATGAATTAGAGGCCAAAAAAAAAAAAAGGTGGAAAAAAAAGTATGGTGTTCCAGCTTCATTACCTTTTATAAGGCCAACTAATGATGACTTTCACCATCTTCCTGATAAAGAGAAGCAACAATATTTCCATTTTCCCCTAATCTCTCTGAGAGAGAGATATGGAGAAACCCTCGTTACTGAAGAGCTAAAATAAATTTGAACCCTGTGACTTTAGGTGCATGCATGTTGGATCAGTTTTTTGCTTTTAATGAAGCAGATGGGAGAAATTCCACACATGGGGAAAGCATGCTGGAAAATCAAAACCCGGTGAATCTCAATCAACTGGAGTGATGCAAGACACATCCAGGGATTATCACAAAGCCTCTTGGGGATGAGAGAGGCAGGCACAAGTAGTTTTAAAAAGCTCATTTAATACAGTCATTGTTTCAATAATGAAGCCTACACAATTTTAAGCTGGACAAAAATCTCCTGGCTTAAGGGTGGTACAGGGAATGGGAGAAAGGCAAAAAATTAGTCTAAAGGAACAGGCAAGACCGGATTTACAATAAATGGCCTTGAATGCTATTTTAAAAGTTTACGATTTGCTTTGTAGGAAATGGATGGGGGACGGGCAGCTTGAAGATGCAGACAAAAGTGTAGATCGGTCAGGACAGAATTCAGGAAGATGACTGCGTTGGCCGTGTAGCATTTTGAGGGGCTGATTTGAGTATGAGGGGGTTGGCAAGGAAAGAAGCATAAGAACAAATCCTAGATTTCCGGCCTTCAATGTTAGGTGGATGTTTGCACCACAGGTAAAGAGAGGGGAGATCCTGTTTATTTTCTTTAAAAAGCTAAAAATAAAAGCTACCATATATCAAATGAACCTTGTGGGGGGTGGATTATTTCCCAATTTTACAAGTAAAGAAACTAAAGTTTAGCAAGACTGATGACTTCCCTGAAGCCATCTGGTTCATAAATCCTGGATACAGAATTCAAATCCAGCTTTGCCCAATTTCAAAGCAACTCTGATTTTTGCTATTCCATCAGAGACAGTGAGTTATTTTGATGGCTATGTGGCAGAGATACTTGTCCTGCTCTGTCACTCCTTCCTTTCTTCCTTCCTTCTCACAGCAACAATTACTGAAAACATATTATATATGGGCAAGGTCTTTGGTCCGGACTATTTCAAGTAGGAAAAACAGATATTGTTAAGTTATCATATTTTGCCTATAGTGTCCATGCATTATGTGCTTTCCACTGTGGCTTGAGGGATTATTACAATAAATAACAAATGAATAAATAAAAGTTAGCTATTATTTTTAGAAGTCATAGTAGTAGTTGTATTAACAGTAAACATCCCAACACTACTGTGTTGAAATTCATGTTTAAAATTCCACTATTTATAGCAAAAATTATGAATCCTTCTGAAATGTAATCTTCTAGCCCATAATTGGACCTCAAAATGATAACAACAAAGATAAATGACTTTGCCAGAGCCATGTGCCAGGCAAGTGACATGCACAACTCCTAAAACTTATGTAAGATTGCTTCCAGGGACATCCCAGACGTAATTCACTTCACAAGGACATCTGGTTGAGGGGGTGAGTAGCAGCTGAAATCTAGTCCAAATTCCCTTGCCAAGCATCAGTCCATAGATCCTTTTTCTAATTCACACACATCCACTGTCCACTCACCCAAGCCACACGTCAATGCAGCTGTGTTTCCACAAAGGGAGAGAGTGTGATTTCAAATTCTCACAAAGGTGCCTTGAGGGCTAGTGGTGATGACAGCTGGTTTGGATGCCCACCTGCGGACCCAGGCTCTGAAGGTCCTGAAAGCCACGGCCAGTACTACGGTTTACCTGAGGTTGGCTTTTTAAAGGTAGCATTCTAAGTCTATAGAAAAATGCATTTTCAAGTGGTGTGAGTTTGAGAGTGTGATTAGAATTCTCTTCATTTTTTCCAAACAATTTGCCTTTTTGGCTGCTTCTAAGGTTTTTAAGGTGCAGTTGAATGGATAGAACTGAACAAGTATCAGGGAGGCAGAGTAAAGCTTGATAATGGAGATGTGATGGCACACGGTTATGTCTGGTCTCTCTATATCTGTAATATCTTTGTTACTATTTTCAAACTCTAAATGAATCATGGGTTGGAACTTCACCGTGGGGGGATTTTGAGGTCTTTATCACATGTCCTGAATGGAAAACGCTTTCATCTCATTGTTTAAAAAAAAAAAAAAAAAAAAAAAAAGTCTGTCTGAATTCAGGTTCTCATGGCAACACATTCTGAGACTAAAGACTACATTAAAATAGTGTAAAACATCTAGAGGTGCCATTACAAAAGGGTCAGTGCTTGACCACCAGCCAATAGAAAGCAAAAAATAAATGGAGCAAACAAATTCTATGCATTCGCCTGGATCCCTGAGCTTCTTTATTCGGGTCTCTCTGCTGGGGTTACATATTCCTGAATTTCTTACTGCTGCCCTCATGACCATGAGACCTCTACTCACCCACCCAGTCAGCATGTTTCCCATTTCTTTCAAGTGCCTCTTTGAAGCTTATCAAAGCCACTTCTCTCACCATCCTTTAAAATTTTCCCCTTAAATGGCCTCCAAAGCTTAAAGTCCCTCACCTTGCCCTTTCTGGTTACTCTAGTGGCGCCTACTGATAATGGACATTCCGATGACTATTTTGAGCTTAATGATTCCCAAATTATTCACACAGCCTATCTCATGAATTCCCTAGGGACTCACCATGAAGATGACGAGAACCCCAAGTAAATGGTGAACATCACAATTTGGATGTTTCAGATGGAGATGACCTAAAGGCTCTGACCTTGAAAAGTCATGCTTGTGTATTTAATAGACAAGTTTCACTCTGATCAGGGGCTCTGAACACTGTAACTGGGGTATTAGTGACTTTTGCTTCTGGTAATGGCAGCCTAGGAAAATTAGACCAACTCTCTTGCTGAGAACAATTAGAATCACTGGAAACAAAGCCTAAAAGTGACTGGATTGATAACAAGCTTGTGAAGAATTACCAGAACAAAAGATCTAGGAAAAAATGAAAACTCAGATGGGTAAGACTGTCATTTGAAGCTCCTTTTCTCCCAAAGGCTTTGCTGAATTCAGAAGAAAGAGAGAGACTGAGAAGCTAGGCAGGATATCTGACAGCCTCTTGGGTTTATAAGGAAGAAAAATTGGATTCTGTTTATTGTTCCATAGCCCACCTGCCATGATTGAAAAACCATACTGACTGAGCTTCGTGAGGAAGGAGGCAGCTCCAGGCAAGAATGCCACATAACTCATACTCTTCGTACTCAAGTTCAGCAGTTTTAATAAACACATATTAGTTTGTTGCATGCCTTTACGTGAATTTCTGAGCATTACCATGGTTGTTTGGGACCATTTTTTCCAAGTTTTTAGATGCCTTCTGGGGAAGTGACTTTTCAACCTTCTCACTCCATTGTGCCAGAAGAAAGAAGTCCCGGTTTGCAGGGCAGAAACTGAGACACAGATGTAGAGAATAAACGTAGGGACACCGGGGGGGAAAGCAGGGGGGGGGGGGGTGGGGATGTGATGAATTGGGAGATTGGGATTGACATGTATACACTGATGTGTATAAAATTGATGACTAACAAGAACCTGCTGTATAAAAAATAAATAAAACAAAATTCAAAACTTCAAAAAAAAAAAAAAACAAACAGAAGAAAGAAGTCTCCACAGCTTTTTAAATCATTCTTTCTGTGATGGTTTGTCCAAATTCCTTAGCCCATTAACACCTCTATGCATCTTTTTTCTTTCTCTTACTATGGCCCTTTCTCTGTCCTTATGTTTTATAAACATCTCTAAACATGCATATAGCTATATTTTTTGTTAACTTATGTGACAATCTGTATCTTTTAATGGGATATTTTAATGCATTTTTATTACTGTGACAACAGCAACATTTGCATTTTTTCTTTTTTTCTTTTGCCTTCAATTTTTCAGATTTTTCTCTTTCCTTTAATATATAGAGGCTTTAATTATTTTTCCACTTCACTGGCTTGAAAATTTTCAATTCACTTTACATCTCTTTAATGGTTACTTTTGATTAACATATATAACTTAAAAAATGAATCAAATCAGTGTATTTATATTCCTCTTAAACAAACAAGAGCCTTAGACAGTTTTAACTCCAAACATTGCCTTCCACTTTTTACTTTGTGTTATTTTTGGTTACCAACGAATCAGACATTAAAAATGTGTGCTTCCTGTATTTTTGGAACCCTGTAAATTAGACATTAAAAATATTCTTCTAGGGACTTCCCTGGTGGTCCAGTGGCTAAGACTCTGCACTCCCAGTGCAGGGGGCCCAGGTTTGATCCCTGGTCAGAGAAAAAGATCCCACATGCCACAACTAAGAGTTCGTGTGCCACAACTAAAGATCCCGCACGCCCCAACTAAAAGTTCATTTGCCACAACTAAAGATCCTGCATGCCTCAACTAAGACCCAGCAGAGCCAAATAAATAAATAAATATTTTTAAAAAATATTCTTCTATACTGTCAGTGCTTATTAACATTTACCCATGGATTCCTTGCCTCACCATTCCTTTTGCATCGCAGAGTACCTTTTTTTTTTTAACATCTTTATTGGAGTATAATTGCTTTACAATGGTGTGTTAGTTTCTGCTTTACAACAAAGTGAATCATTTGTCTATTTTCCCTCCAGTTGTCAGATTTTGCTTCATATTTTTGAAACCTTGTTATTAGGATCATATACATTTATAATTGTTTAACTGTTATATATTCCCAAATGAACTGGCCATTTTCTTGTTATAAGTGGCCTTCTTTTCTCTGGCTATACTGCTTTGCTTGAAGTCAATTTTTTACCCTATTAATTTGCTGGCTCAGTTTTCCTATGTGTACTGTTTGCATGGTACATATTATTCCATTACATATTTGACTTTCAACCCGTCTGAAATTTTACACAAAGTAATTATTTAATTAAAATAAATTTTTAACACCTTTATTGGAGTATGATTTTTTTACAATGGTGTGTTAGTTTCTGTTTTTTTAACAAAGTGAATCAGCTATACATATACATATATCCCCATATCTCCTTCCTCTTGCGTCTCACTCCCACCCTCCCTCTCCCACCCCTGTAGGTGGACACAAAGCACTGAGCTGATCTCCCTGTGCTATGTGGCTGTTTCCCACTAGCTATCTATTTTACATTTCATAAAGTATATATATCCATGCCATTTTCTCACTTCTTCCCAGCTTATCCTCCCACTACCCGTGTCCTCAAGTCCAGTCTCTATGTCTGAGTCTTTCTTCTTGTCCTGCCCCTAGGTTCTTCAGACCTTTTTTTTTTCTTAGATTCCATATATATGAGTTAGCAAACTGTATTTGTTTTTCTCTTTCTGACTAACTTCACTCTGCATGACAGACTCTAGGTCCATCCACCTACTAAAAATAAGACAATTTCGTTTCTTTTTATGGCTGTGTAATATTCCATTGTATATATGTGCCACATCTTCTTTACCCATTCATCTGTCGAAGAACACTTAGCTTGCTTCCGTGTTGTGGCTATTGTAAGTAAAGCTGTAATGAACCTTCTGTCACATGACTCTTTTTGACTTATGGTTTTCTCAGGGTGTATGACCAGTAGTGGGATTGCTGGTTCATATGGTAGTTCTATTTTTAGCTTTTTGAGGAAGCTCCATACTGTTCTCCATATGGACTGTATCAATTTACATTCCCACCAACAGTGCAAGATAGTTCCCTTTACACCCTCTCCAGCATTTATTGTTTCTAGATTTTTTGATGATGGCCATTCTGACCGGTGTGAGATGATATCTTATTGTAGCTTTGATATGCATTTCTCTAACGATTAATGATGTTGACCATTCTTGCATGTGTTTGTTGGCAATCTGTATATATTCTTTGGAGAAATGTCTATTTAGGTCTTCTGCCCATTTTTGGATTGGGTTGTTTGTTTTTTTGTTATTGAGCTGCATGAGTTGCTTAAAAATTTTGGAGA
>NC_041231.1:53283138-53293924 GCF_002837175.3 Physeter macrocephalus | reverse complement strand
TATACACTAATGATGAAAACTCTGAGAGTGAAATTAAGAAAACACTCCCATTTACCATTGCAACAAAAAGAATAAAATATCTAGGAATAAACCTACCTAAGCAGAGTACCTTTATGACTATTTTCCTTTATTCTGGAATCCCTTCCATGAAATTCTTTGGGTAAAAAACTCATTTCTGTTTCTCTGATATTTCTTTATTTTATTCTCTTTGAACAACTTTAGGTTTCTTTCAGCACTTCTGTGTTATCACTGACTTATCTTTTACATTCCGTTTTGGTACTGAGAAAGCAGCTGTCTTATTTCTCTTTATATGATCATTTTTTTTAACGGCTGCTGAGATTTTCTCTTTTTCTTTAGTTGCATACAGTCTCACTACTATGTGTCTAGGTGTGCATTTCTTTTTCTTTACCATGGTTGAGATTTCTTGTGCTTTCTTTATATGAAGCTTTGTGACTTTAATTTCTGAATAATCTTTGCTACTCTTACCTTATACATTGCCTGTCCTATTCTAATCAAAATTTCCTGATAATTTCCGGATAAAATACACAGAGCTTACTCAAAGTTCATCAGTTATATATGCACTCGTGTGTGTGTGTGTGTGTGTGTGTAGCTCTATACAATTTTATCATGCATTGTTTCGTATAACCACTGTTGCAAACAAGATCCCTACCTGTACCATTACCATGAGGCTCCTTTGCTACTGCTTTATACCTACACGGGTCTCCTGCTTCCCCATCCATAATCCCTAAATGAGTTGTGAATGGTATGCCAGCCTTGCATATCTGGCATTAAGTCCTACTTGGTCCTGATATATGTTTTTTACATATTGTTGGATTTAATTTGCTAATTTTTTTGAGGATTTGTACATCTAAGGTCATTAGAGATATTCATCTGTAGTTTACTTTTTTATACTGTCAATGATTTTGATATCAGGAAAATTTTGGTATCATAAAATCAGTTAGGAAGTGCTCCATCCTCTTCCATTTTCTGGAAGTAATTGTGTAGAATTAGTGTTAATTCATATTTAAATGTTTGGTAAAATTCTCCAATGAAACAGTCTGGGCCTGGATTGTTTTTTTTTTAATTGGAGTAAAATTGCTTTATGACGTTGTGTTAGTTTCTCCTATACAATGAAGTGAATCCGCTGTATGTATACATATATGCCCTCCCTCTTGGACCTCCCTTCCCCACTCCCCATCCCACACATCTAGGTCATCACAGAGCATGGGCTGAGCTCCTTGTGCTATACAGCAAGTTCCCACTAGCTATCTGTTTTACATGTGGTAGTGTATTTATGTCAAAGGTAATCTCCCAATTCATTCCACCCTGCTCTTCCCTCCCTATGTCCACATGTCTGTTCTCTACATCTGCGTCTCTATTTCTGCCCTGCAAGTAGGTTCATCTACCATTTTTCTAGATTCCACATATAAGCGTTAATATACTATATTTGTTTTTCTCTTTCTGACTTACTTCACTCTGTATGACAGATTCTGGTCCATCCACATCTCTACAAATGACCCAGTTTTGTTCCTTTTTATGGCTGAGTAATATTGCATTGTATATATGTGCCACATATTCTTTATCCATTCATCTATCATTGGATATTTAGGTTGTTTCCATGTCCTGGCTATTGTAAATAGTGCTGCAATGAACATTGGGGTACATGTGTCCTTTTGAATTATGGTTTTCTCAGGGTATATGCCCAGTAGTGGGATTGCTGGGTCATATGGTAGCTCTATTTTTAGTTTTTTAAGGAACCTCCATACTGTTCTCCATAGTGGCTGTATCAATTTACATCCAACAGTGCAAGAGGGTTCCCTTTTCTCCACACCCTCTTGGGCCTGGATATTTTGTTTTGGGGAGATTTTTAAGTGAAAAGTCAATTTCTTTAATAGTTACAGAATAATGTGGGATATCTATTTCATTTGGTTGACTTTTGGTAGTTTGTAGTTTTTAAAGAATTGGTCCATTTCTTCTAAGTCATAAAATTTAGGATCATAAAATAGTTTGTAGTATTTACTTATTATCTTTTGATAACTTCAGGATCTGTTGCGATGCCACCTGTTTTATTCCTGATATCGGTGATTTGTGTCTTTTGCTCTTTTTCTCAGTCGTGCTAGAGGTTTCTCAATTTTATTGTTTTTGAAGAGACGGCTTTTTGTTTTATTAATTTTCTCTACTGTTTTCCTGTTTTCAATTGCACTGAATTCTGTGTGGAATATAAAAACATCAAACCCACAGTAGAATAGCGGCTGCCAGGGGCTGAGAGGTAAGGGAAACAGAGGTAGGGGGAATGTTAGTCAAAGGGTATAAATTTTCAATTATAAGATGGGTAAGTTGCAGGGATGCAAGGTACAGCCTGGTGACTACAGTTAATACTGTAGCGTACACTTGAAAGTTGCTATGAGAGTAGAGTTCTAATGTTCTCACAATAACGACAACAAGAAGATAATTATGTGAGGTGAAGATGTGTTAATTAACCATATTGTGGTATCAAATCATCACATCATACAACTTAAATTAACACAATGTTATATGTCAATTATGTCTCAATAGAGCTTGAAAAAAATAAATTCTCAACAGATACCCATACTCTACATGAACAAATCTCTGGCTACTTCCCTGAAATTCTCATGAAACTGTCTTTATTCTCTAAACTCTAACTTCCATAGCCTTGCTCTGTCCTGCAAACATGTGAATCTAGTTTACTCTTCAGATACTAGCAACTCTGACTTCCTTAGACACTCTTTCCCTAGAACTTTGTAGACGTGATTCTTTCCAATCTTTCAAGTCAAAACCCAATTGTCTTCTCAGAGGAACTTTCCTGACCAGTTAGTCTCAAGTAGCCTCCCGTGTAGCTACCCAATCATTCTTTTTTTTAAATTTCTGCTAGCATTTGCCACTATCTGCAACCACAATATACAGGTTCTTGCTTGGTTATATGTTTATCTTTTCTCTTTCTTTGTTCTTAGAATGTAATCCCTTATAGGCAGAAAACCTATTGTTTTTATATTCCTTAAGACATCCTCCCTTCTTAAAGAGTCTCTAGGTGTAATAAATGTTATGTGAATGGATGAGTGAGTGTCTGTCTTACTTTCTATTCAGCTCTTAGCCTACTGAAGTACAGGACTTGCCTTATCTACAGTGCCTGTTATATAAGCAGATAATTTGTATTGAATGATTATTTTGAAATGCTGAGTTTTTGCTTGATAAATACACTGATGCTTGTCATTCTTGAATATTGTGCAAAATCATGTTGATATTCAGTGGGAAAAAAAGTGAACTTAGGCTATAAAAGGCTCGCTATGAATTAGTTCTGTTTTGTCTTGTCAATTCATCCGTACTAAACCTGTGTGACTCTTCCCCCAGGTGTAATTTTGCAAAGTATCTTCTAAGCCTCTCTGTTTTTGCTCCTTACTTTCTGATTCCTTAGCCTTTCTTGTCTCTCTCTCTCTCTCTCTCTCTCTCATTTCCTTTTCCAGGTAATTTATAAAGGGGGGTGTCGGGGACAGCTGACTCCCTGCATAGCTCACCAGGCAACCTCCTGTGACTGTGGCAGTTATATTTATTATCTCCACACAAAAGCAATTTCAGTGCCATTTTTAGTCTCTCAGGGGACCTGGAGTGTTCAAAGCTTTCTTCCTTAGACTAGGAAGCTTTATTTATTTAAATAAAATGAACAGGAAGGTGACAGCAAAGGGACTCATACAGTCTCCAGTTGGCACATGATCTTCATCCTCCTCGGGAGTAACCTACTGGTTGTAGGATCACAGTATCTAAACAGAGAGACCCCAAGGAGCAGGGAAACATGAATGAGAGTTGACAGTTCATGCACACCAGCAGACAGCTACAAAACGTTATTTGACATTAAAAGCGATTTAGAAGTCAGTTTCTCCTTCACTGGAGACAATGTTCCGGTCTACGTCTGTGAGTCAAGTGCTGTTTGAAATATTTATCTTTGGAGAGAAACATACTCTTATAAAAATCCTTACTCTAGACATTCACTTTCTATCATTCAGCAGACTCTAATGTATTTCCTCAGAAAATCTGGGGCTGGCCCCTGTGGTCTTATCAGCCTCCCTCCTTCCCTTCCCCATGAAATGTTCACATGGAAAATCTTGCCTTTACTGAACTCACCATACAATTTCATTCTCTCAGTTCAAATGATACCTACTCTGAGAAATCCTGTTTGGTCCATCCTGAGCTGGTGAGGATTCCCTTCATCAAACGGTATTACAATAGTCTGTTCAGATATTCACCTTTCCAGTTGACTCTGGGACCATGACTGAATCTCCACTGTGTCTTCAGAACCAAGACTTGTGGCTAGCTAGGTTTATTTACTGAAGAACATTTAAAATAATTTTAGGCGCATGCTGAGTTTACTGTCTCATAAGTTGGTTATTTTTTTATAATGCCAAGAAACGATTTTCCCTCACAAACCAAATTCTGAATACAGAAGGACCAAAAGTTGATTGGTTCTTCCTCTATTAGACTGCATCCTCTTAAGAGTAGGACAATATGTCTGAATTTTTTTCTCTATGCTGGCCCCTACAAAAGTGTCTGATTCAGAAGAGGCACTCAGTAAATACTTGTTGAAAATAAGGACAGAAATACAACATTAAAAGAGGGACCATTCGTATAAAATTGAGTCAGAACAACTGACCTCCAAAAAACACAGTCTAAGTTCACACTGTATTTGTAAAGTAGAAAGAGAAAAAAAATAATTACTTCTGGTTTAGATTTTTCCCCCAAAGTTGCTGAGCTATGTTGATGCTACAAATAGAAGGGGAAAAATTGATGTTCTAAGATGAATTGAAGCTACTAAAATAAGTTTAAATTTTTCAACCTAAAGTTAAGCTGTCCTTGGAAATAATATTTCCTTTAATTCCCTAAGAGACTGAATATTTGCTGAACATCCTTGTACTACTTTTCCTCGGCTTTGAATTGCTGCAGCAGAAACTTTTAGATTGGTTTTAGGTTTTTGATCTGTTGTTATTATTAGCCCGCTAGTACTCAACTTAGCATTAGAAAAACCAGGGCTAGAAGAAATAAACTGAGCTTCATTTTTGAGCAAGAGTCAGTCTCAGAGAAGTGGTACATCTCCTCAGGATTCCTAGAGGAGACACCTTTAGTTTAAGCAAATCATACATAATCATATTTTCACTTCCCATTTAAAGTCTTATTTTTCAGCTCTTGCTGAGAAGGATCCACAACATCAAATGGACTTAGATGTTTTAGCCATAAATTTCAATAATATAAGATCAAATGTAGCTGTTTCAGGAAGGAGGGAGAAGAGAGAGTCAGCTGAGAACAAAGAGACAAATTTGGAGACAAACAGAAACTGCTGAGCCAGAAGAATAGTATTCATGAATGCCTGGGTACGTGGAAGGATCAAGGGCGAGAGACAGGAAAGGAAAATATGATGGAAAAGTAGGCAAAGGCACACTGTAGAATACCTGGTGCACTGTTCAATTTTATTTTGTATTTTAAAATAAGAATGAAGAAATGTGTGCCGCAACACCAAGAGCTCTGCATTCTCTCCTTTAAATTTCTGAATGCTGAATTTTGGAAACTGCTAGAAGAAGCTGCACAATGGCCTCGTTCTGCATCCTGGGGGCCGGAGGCAACAACTTCACACAACTGAATGAAAAGTAGGCAACACTACAATGTGACTCTGTTACTGCATAGGTAACCTATAGGTGATGTGATGGAGTCAGCAGCCTAAGATAGAATGATGCTTAGCCTTTTGGGTATTTGCCTTCATTCTGAGTTTAGAATTTTTTCAGTTAAAAATCTCATACCCAGCCTTCTCCTAATTATTTTTTTTAATTTTTATTGGAGTTGATTTACTTATAGTTGATCTATTTATAGTTGATTTACAATGTTGTGTTAGTTTCTGCTGTACAGCAAAGTGAATCAGTTATACATATACATATATCCACTCTTTTTCAGATTCTTTTCCCATATAGGTCATTACAAAGTATTGAGTATAGTTCCCTGTGCTACATAGTAGGTCCTTATTATTTATCTAGTTTATAAATAGTAGTGTGTTTATGTCAATCCCAATCTCCCAATTTATCCCTCTCCCCTCCTAATTTTTTAACTAGAGGTTGTCCTATAATGACTGATGTTTTAACATCATTGAAGGAGGGGTGTTCAAGTTAGTTATACTATAGGACCCTGCTGTCCTAATGTTCAAAAAACCACCTTTTTATTCCTTGGTTATGTACATTATTACAGTGGTATGCCTAAATGTTAAACTATTTTGTAGAAAAATGCCTGACTCTTTGGGGAAAAAAATACATCAAAGCATTAGAGACTAAAATCCCATGAATCTTTAATCAGGTATAATGAAATCAAAGCTATCAACAAGTTGACAAGTAAGAAGCAAAGGAATGAGGTTGTATTTTAATTATCAGAAATGAAACATGTTTCAAATATCAGGCAAGATATGAAGATATCTATGCATAAAACACAAGATGCATAGTGCTTTGTGAGATAAAATTATATGTTTTTGAAAAATAGTAAAGTAGATCTAAATAAAAGGAGAAACATACTATGCTCATGGACTGGAAGGTGAAGTAGAGATGTCAGTGTTCTCACAATCAACTAAAATTTAATCTAGTTCAATAGAAAAGTCAAGAGATGACTAACAGAACTTGACAATTTGAGTCTAAAATTTCTGGGAAAGTTGAAGTCCAACAAAAACACAGTACTGAAGGAAAATGACCAGGTAGGGAATAGGACAAAGATTTATTAACAAGTTAGAGTAGTTTTAAAGGCTATTGATAAAAACAGCATGATTGGGCTTCCCTGGTGGCGCAGTGGTTGAGAGTCTGCCTGCCAATGCAGGGGATGCGGGTTCATGCCCCGGTGCGGGAGGATCCCACGTGCCGCGGAGCAGCTGGGCCCGTGGGCCATGGCCGCTGGGCCTGTGCATCCGGAGCCTGTGCTCTGCAGTGGGAGAGGCCGCAGCAGTGAGAGGCCCCAGTACGGCAAAAAAAAAAAAAAAACCAGCATGATTTTGACTTAGTGACAAACAAATAGACAAATGGAACAGAGTAAAATTCCAGCAACAAACTGATGACAATACAGAAACAGTACTTGTCAACTCTGGTATTGCAGACAATTGGGGAAAGGATGGATTACTCAATGAATAGTGCTATATACATTAGTTATACATGTGGGGAAAATAGAATTGCAATTCCTACATTTTACAAAAACTTTGTGAATAAACTGCTCAAATGTGCAGGGCAAAACTATAAAACATTTTTAAAAATATGAATTATGCTTATCACATAACAGTAAAGAAGGAGTCCTTAAACAAAAGAGAGAAATACTCAAATTTGACTATTAAAATGAATAACCTCCATGTCTGAAAAACTACTGTAAAGGAAATGAAGACATGTCACATACTGAGAAAAAGTAGTTGTGCCATATTCAACAAAAATAGTATTCTTATCTAAAATAGTTGAATCTCCATGTGAAAGACACAAGAAATCCAATACAAAAATGGATAAATAACTTAAGCAGGTACTTTAGAGAAGAGGAGACTCAAATGAACTCCCTGAGTAAACCAAAAGTAATTAAAACAGGTATTTAATTTATAGTCATTTTTGATGAGTAGACCCTCAAGGCACCTTGTAGGAGCAGATGAAAGTTCTCTATTGAAAAACCCGCATGACTCAAGGCCTCAAAAAATCCTCAGGCATATAGTAGCAGCTCATGGGGCGGGGGGGAATAACAAAATACAAACAAGGCACATAAGATAGTCATCAGAAACAACAGACATCACAATGAGAGCCTAAAACTTATAAATACTGGAATTATCCAACTCAAAATAAAATGTTTAGTTTTTTTCAAGACTTGAAAATATAGTATACACACTACTATATTTAAAATAGATAACCAACAAGGACCTACTGTATAGCACAGGGTACTCTGCTCAATATTCTGTAATAACCTAAATGGAAAAAGAATTTGAAAAATAGATACATATATATGTATAACTGAATCACTTTGCTGTACACCTGAAACTAACACATTGTTAAATCAACTATACTCCAATATAAAATAAAAATTTTTTTAAAGACTTGAAAATGTGAATAATGAGCACAGACAGGTCATTCATAAAAATATTTAAATACACTACTTCTGGAAATAAATCGAATTGTCTCAGTTCCCTTCACGTCTTGGAGCTCTGTGTTGCTGGCACTTTTGAAGGCAGGTGTGCCAATCTCTATGGGTGTGCCTGGGAGGAATGGAAGCCCAGACCAAGGAACTCCAGAGACCTTAGAACAGAAACTGTGTTTACTCCCTAGCAATTCCAGCATCTGCTAGCTCCCTGGTGCTGTCTGCATTTACACCTAGCAGCCTTCCATATGTGAATGAGAGATGCTCACATACTCTTCAGACACTGCTTGAGCCTGGGGAAGGTAGGTCTCCCTTCAGAGCTCATCTAGTAATTTTCGGCTGTTGACACTGTTCATCGGACATACATACTGCTTTCCATTGGATGGTGACTTACTGTAAGAATCAGAGTCAAAGTTGCTCTGGAATCCAACAGGTCTGTCCTTGCTCAGTTTCCAATTAAATGCTGCATTTTCCTTCTATACTCTACAAATTTGATTGATAGTTTGGTTTCAAGAAAGAAGGTAAATTAAACCCAGTAGACTATCTGACATGCTCATAGCTTAAGACAGCTGAGGAACAAGTGGTCTAAAATCTACAGCCCTTTCAATTAATTTAGTGGACTCACTTGGATCTAATGCTAAGAAAACCCATTTAGTGGCCATGAAGCTGTCAGTCAGAGACCCTGAGTGAAGAGATAGGAGATCAATTGGATTAAAGTAAAGCAATTACATTTGCCAAGTAGAAGACTTTATTTCATGAAAAGGAACAGCAACAGGTGTTACATTGGATCAGTTGAAGATTATGTCAATTTTTTTCTCTATAGCTTTTCTGGAAAAGTCCATAAAAATGGTCTTTTTTTTTTTACCTTTATGACCAAATAAGTCCCTATATAATTTTTCTGCTGCTTGGAGTCTGCACTATTTGTATTATGATGGGCTGGAAAAGTTTTCTGCTTTAAAGATCAGGCCCCTGGCTTTTTATGGGTGCACACTAGTTTTTGAAACACAAATGTCTCCCATTCCCCAACTGCTACAGCCCTTACACATTAAAAATACCTAAAGGTACAAGGCAGACCAGCAGGAGACATTTGTAACATGTAAAACAAGTAACTAACTTCTGGAGTGTAAAAGAACACCTTTCAGAGCAGAAAAAGAAAAAGAAGAAATTCAACAGAAAATGGACTAGGGATATGAAATAAGAAGACTCCAAATGGCTAACAAGTATAAGGAAATTCAATGTTAGTAGTAATCAGAGAAATGTGGATTAAAGTAAAAATGAGACTTTGTTGTTCCAGGTTAGTTACACGAGTGTGTTCTGTTCTAAAAATTTATTTAGCTGTACACTTAGGATATTTACCTTTTTCTTATGTTTATTATATTTCAACAAGAAGTTAAAAAGGATTGAAAAGTAAAAACAGTAGAGTAACATATAAAAAGAGAGACACCAACGTATACCCTTACAGACTGACAAAAATTAGACAACTGAAATGATATTAAATACTATCAGAGATGTAAGGAAATGCAATACCTCTTACACTCCTAGTGGGAATGTAATGTAACGGGCACCATGTTGGGCTGCACCCCACAGGCCTGCAAGTCCTGTGCTTGGCCAGCTTCAAGACGGAAGAGTCAGCAACACAGACATCAATGGCTTAATGGATGGGTGATCTTAAGTGTCTAAAGCAAGGTCCTAGAGCGAATCCCCACCGTGAATGGCAGGACATGGCAGTAGTCTTCGTTACTGGGAGAGAGGAAGGTTACCAGTTATAGAGGAAATAGACATCTGGTTGGCTCACTGGTTACCAAGGAAACCAGCAGAGGGGCACGCCCCTCACTGCCCCTTTGATAAGCTATCCTGGTGAAGATGTTCTGATTTAAGATTAGAACAATCACTAGATGGGGTAGGGGCAAGAAAGTAGGAAGGTCAGTCACGTGAGTAGGGTGTAGGTGAAGCAGGGGGAGAAGAATCTGGCACTGCTAGTATGGAACTGAGGATTCTCAAACTCTAGAACACAATTCCATTCTTGGAAATACACCAAGAAACTCTCATTCAGGTCCACAAGGGAACATGTATAAGGAAATCAGGATCAGTAACAGTTCTTTGAATCTGGTATTAAAAAAAAAATGAGATATTACACATAAAGTGCTTGGGATAATACCTTTCCATACTGTTGATCACATAATGGGTTAGTGAATTGGAAAAAAAAAAAAAAAAAAAAGCAGAAGATGGCAGGACACGCCTGGCTGGATCCAAGATGAAATGTGGAAAAAAATGAAGCTACCAAATTAAATATTGCTCCACTAAATCCATTTTTAGAAGTAAATAAAATTTTCCCTTGATTTCTAGGCTTGTGGAGGGAAGTGGGGGGAAAAATGAAAGCAAAAACAAAAACTTACAGAAGACTGAGTGAATGAAAGAGGTAACGAAGCCTGAAACAATTCAGTTTTTTCAATGTCCCTGGAGCCATTGAAAGCATCAGAAAGTCATTCTGGGCAATACAGATGCTGATGGCCTGAAGAGCCACCAGCAGAGATGAGGAATCATGAAGTGACAAGACAAGCAAAGAAAGTATATTCAGGTGACATAGTAAGTGGCAGAAGGTTAATGAAAAAACAAGGCCTTGGGGCTTCCCTGGTGGCGCAGTGGTTGAGAG
>NC_041231.1:53275402-53283104 GCF_002837175.3 Physeter macrocephalus | reverse complement strand
GCGGTGGAGCGGCTGGGCCCGTGAGCCATGGCCGCTGAGCCTGCGCGTCCGGAGCCTGTGCTCCGCAACGGGAGAGGCCACAGCAGTGAGAGGCCCGCGTACTGCAAAAAAAAAAAACAAAAAAAAACAAGGCCTTGAAACCAAAGATAAATCAAAGAGGAAGAGTACAGGCAGAGGTGAACTGACCAGAAAGCTGATGACATTTAAGCTTCAGAGTCCCTCCCTTGCACAGGTCCATCAAAAGGTCTGCATCTAACTTTGTATTCTTCATAAAGGTAACTGCCCCAAATTTTACAAGGCTAACAGAGAAGCCAAAAGTGCCCCATTTCTTGTCTCCACTCTAGAGATAGGCTTTGTTATTGTTCTGTCCCGCTTATTTTGAGAGTAAAGGAATTACAGGCACTATCTGTCCAGTGGTGTCACCCCGAGAGAGCTTTGTCTGGAGAGATACAGACAAAATGTCCAAGGGAGCAGCTAACATTCTCATAGTTTCACCCACCTCCCTGCCCCACCATGAGTACAAAATAAATGCTGTTAGGGATTTTACCAGAGAAGGAATTTAGAGCAGCAGGCAGCCAAAACAGCCAAGGAGAAAACAGTCTCTTTCATCCTGAGTCCCACGCAGGGGAAGGAGGTAATCAGGGCTGCTACAGCCTCCCCGACATGTGTAGTTGACTGACTTAATTACACAGGTCAGCTTTTCCCCTGTGTGCCCAGAAATAAAATCTATAAGAACTAGAAAGCCTTTGATGAGGATACCAATAGGTCACTAGCCAGATTCACATTTAATATGAGGATTGATTGCCTTTCTACCTGGGGTTGCATAAGGAGGCCACTGAAACCTGCATAATTGCTACATTTGGGCAGAGATTTTCAGCATTTCACAGACTTGGGAACCAGTTTCACCTCCTGTGGGGTCTTATTATTGCACTCAGTTAGCTAAATAAATGTGTAATCTGTAACCGCTGGCATAAATTACCTATTTCACAGCCTGCTCCAGAGCATGAAAGAAATCAGGGAGAGATAAAGATTCTTTTCTGTAATTCCACCCACTGTGGGCAACTTGATGAAACAGCTTATGCAGTTTATTAATTAAGTGAGCTGACCCCCTGTATTACCCGAAAGGTAATACACAGCAGCTGGAAGTGTCCAGTCAATCTAAGCAAGTAGATGTGGATGCGACCTGCTGGACTGCAGCTCAATTTAATAGAATTGACTGTCCTTTAGAGCCTTGCTACTTTCTCAAAGTGTGGGCCTGTGTCAGAAGCATCCGCATCACCAGGGAGCCTGTTAGGATGCAGATTCTTGGGCCCAGCTCTTGACCTACTGAACAAAATCTACATTTAAACATCCCCCAAATAATTCATATGCACAACAACATGTGAGAAGAACTGGTTTAAAGGAATGATATTGAAATGATCAAAAATTCCCCCCAAGGCTATCTGAGATCTAAGCTCACTGTCGGGATCTGAGACCACATGCAGTGAGTTACTTTACACAGGCTCTGGAATCAGACCAAAAGGATACAAACTCTACATCAGCCTTTACCAATTGCGTGCCCTTGGGTAAGTTGTCAACCTCTGTAGCTTCTGTTGACTATAAAGTGGGATAACAACATTACTTTTCTCGTATGATTGTGATATGCATGCCAAGCTGAGAGCATGTGGCCTGCAATAAGTCCTCAATATAACTTCATTCTTAATATTATGATTTGAGAGTACAGATGCTTAAGGTGTGACTTGGGAAAGCATAACAGAATCCAATGACTTCTGCTTCTGGCCTTGATTATATAATTGCTGACCCTCTGCTTGCCTCCTCCTGGTTCAGTTCTCTGCAGGAAACACACGGAATCCCTCAGTGACTTTGTCTGAACCTTAACACGCCTCTTACCTCCTAGTGCAACTCTAGGATTAGCTCATATTTCTAGCAAGCTTTTTAATCTTTTTTTTTTTTTTGAGGAGTGCAGATTTCAAAAATAGGCCAAAGTAGAAAATGTGTTGGTCTTTGTACAAGTTATTTGCAATTCAGCAACATGTAGATTCTCAAATGGACAGTCTCCACATTTAGGCATCTCAAAGGAGCAGACACAGAAGGGAGATTCTGAGTTCAATTCACCTTACTTTGGATTTGCCCCAGAGCTAAGCCAGCTTCTGTAATTTTTTATTTCAAGTCAAGCGTCTTATAGTACTGGTATTCTGTGCCTGTTTCATTTATTTGTTTCTTAAATCATTATTCATTCATTCATTTACTATTTATTCAGAGCCGTTGAATTGTGAATGGTGCTAATGGAACTGAAAGATGAAAGAGACCTAGCCTTTCTCCACCAAAGATTTACACTCTAGTAACTTACATCCAAACAAATAATTACCATAACCATATAAGTGCCCCCTCATCACACTTTTTTCCCCCAAATGTTCTCCCTGTTATTCCTACAGGATCCCTCTTGCATTCCTTTTCTTTCACATCTTGCCTTACTCTTTCATTCTTTATTTCTCTTCTCACTGCCACTGATTTTGTTTTTGTTGCTGTTTATTTTTTAAATTAATTGTTATTGGAATATAGTTGCTTTACAGTGTTGTGTTCGTTTCTACTGTACAGCAAAGTGAATCAGCTATACATATACATATATCCCCTCTTTTTTGGATTTCCTTCCCATTTAGGTCACCACAGTGCACTAAGTAGTGTTCCCTGTGCTATACAGTAGGTTCTCATTAGTTATATACAATGGAATATTACTCAGCCATAAGAAGGAACGGAATTGGGTCATTTGTAGAGACATGGATGGACCTAGAGAGTGTCATACGGAGTGAAGTCAGAAAGAGAAAAACAAATATTGTATATTAACGCATATATGTGGAATCTAGTAAAATGGTATAGATGATCTTATTTGCAAAGCAGAAATAGAGACAGATGTAGAGAACAAATGTGTGGATACCAAGGGGGCAAGGGAGGCGGGGTGGGAGGAATTGGGAGATCGGGACTGACACATATACTGTATGATACTGCCACTGATTTTGAATGTAACACTAGAATTGGTCTCATGAACTGATAACAAGAATGTATTTCCTCTGCTGTTTTAAATAGCACCGTTCCCAGGTGAATTGTCTCTTTCAGTTTATCTGAACATTCTGAGATAATTTTCCAATTTTAGTTAAAGAAAAATGCCAAATGCAGTATATTCTCATGATACGTATGTAATGGCAGCTTTCCAGTGAGCATGGAAACGGCAGTTTTCATCTCAGAAAAAAATAAAAACTAGACAAGTACAGTATTACATTAGATGACGAAAAATATCGAGAATATTTGGCAGCAAACAGAGAGATGTTAATGTAGATATCCTTTTAAGTTTGGATTGCAAAATTCAGTATATGTTACCAGGAAACAGCACAGATTAGAATCTCAAGATACGGCTGCTTGTGAGGCCCATTGCTAGTCAGAGAGGAATACGTAGGTTGTCGAGTTGTTGTGTTGTATTTTTTTCCCTGTCTGTGATCACAAGGGTCCATGATACCAGAAGCTCCTAACAACTATTGCTGCTTTTAGTTGACCACCATCTAGGTTGCGATTTCCATGCTCAGGTGTCCAGGACACAAAAGCCAAGTCAATTACCCACAATAGCCTCATCAACTTGGCTTCAGCCATTTCCAGGATGTTTCCCCAACATTCTGATCCAAAATGTAAACACCCAAAGGATGAATTGTGTCACAGCAAATGAGAACCAACTGGCTCTAACTCTCCAATTGGCCCTTTAGGAAGCCAGAGAGGCTAACTTTTAAAAAAAACCTTATTTTGGTAGGGTAATGTTTCCCAGAAAACAAAACAATACAAAACAAACCTAAAACACTTTCACCCTTCCTTTAAATACAAGCTGTCAAAATTTTTGGCAGCTCTATGCATTAAAATTGCTCTCAAATAGAACAGATTTGTGGTTGCCAAGGGGGAGGGGGCATCGGGGAGGGATGGATTGGGAGTTTGGGATTAGCAGAGGCAAACTAGTAAATATAGGATGGATAAACAAGGTCCTACTGTATAGCACAGGGACCTACATTCAGTATCCTGTGATAAACCACAATGGAAAAGAATATGAAAAATAATATATATATGTATAACTGAATCACTTTGCTGTACGGTAGAAATTAACACAACATTGTAAATTGACTATACTTCAATAAAAGAAATTTTTTTTTAAATTGCTCTCAAATCTATTCTTGGCCATTGATCGCCAGTGCTCCAGTATAAGCCCTCATCATTTCCACTCTGGATGGTGACTGCTACCATCTACTAACTCTTCTTTCAGTCTCCAGCCTAAATTGATAGAGCAGCCTCTCTAAACTCCATCTGATCAACTGTGGGTCCCCATTGCCATGGGGATAGCATTCAAATTCCTCCATGTGAATACAAACCCTGCCACCATCTGGTCCCAGGCAATCTGCAGTTTTCCTGTGCTCCCCATGTTCTAACTTCTGAAGATTCCCCCCTGCCCTGCTGTTACTCAAGCCATTCCCCTGCCAGGAATTCCTTTTACTTTCTTTACTGACATCTGTATCCTACATCACACTCTGTTTAAAACTGGCCTCTGTAGTTGCCCTCTGCCGATAAGTGATTATGTGTTTTAATTTTTATTTCCCTTTCCCTCTCATGACATGGTCCCTGCCTACTTCTCACTTCTGTTCCTGCCTCCTCTCCTCTCCTTCTGAGATTTCAATTCTGTATGGAATGATCCTCCTTTTCTCCTAGTGTATTTCTTCCACCCATCTCTTAGGTCTCAGCCTGTAAACCATCATCATAGGTGAGCATTTCTCCCATAGTCACCCCCAGATAGATTAAAACTCCCTGTTCATTCTGTTGGTTGGTTGGTTGGTTGGTTGGTTGGTTGGTTTTTTACTCTGGCATAGTTTATTTCCTTCAGAGCACCAATTACAGTCTGTGATTATCTTGTTTTCTTGTTTATTGTTTCTGCCCCGCCCACCAGTAGGCTGTAAGCTCCAGCAGGGACTTCATCTTCTTATCTACTCTGTCACTAGCATCTCGAGCAATGCCCCGCACCCAGTGGGCGGTCATTTAATTTTTGTTGAATGAATGAATGAACTATTAGCTTCAGCCCATAGACTGAAGATGATCGCATTCCATTTATCACATTCTAAGTGAATGAGCAGTTGTTTGACCTTTGTCTCCCCTGATGGACTGAAAGCTCTATGAAGTCAGGGATAATAACTTCGTCTTCACTTTGCCTGGAAATTATCTGAATTTGTCTGGAACTAGGTAGCTATTCACTTGTTGGAAGACTTCAAGCTGCCTAAAGACAATAATGATATAAATAAATATATGTAACATTTAAAGGAATAAAATTACCTTAAATATTAATTATAATAAATAAAATAAAACTGCACTGATAACATCATTAAAATTGCTAAGGTGCCATCATTTTCTCCACTAAATGACTTATCCAAAGGAATGTTATCTTCATGAAGAATCATAATTTGGGAAAATTTTAAACTCACTGGAGAAAGGCATGTTTTCATTTTTAAAAAATCTCTGAATTATATGCTATTATGAAGTTCTATTTATTTTAAATTCATAGACTCTGACATGTTAGTGTCCTTTGGGACTGCTGTGTTTAATGGATACAATAAGAATAATTTATATTAATCTTCTTAGTTATATATAAATTTTTGCTAAAGCAGTTAAAGCAGTGTTATCAATTAGATTAAACATATCTCCCTAAAATATGATCAGTGTTTTCATTTGACTATCAAGTAGTTTTAAACTAAATAACACACACAAATTAAGCACAAAATAAAAATATTTTACTCAAATTTCACCAATTCCAATCAAAAGGATGTCAGTTGGGGCATTTAAATATATTTAAGCCTCTAACACATCACCAGCTACATTTTATTTAATTAATACAGTCCTAGTGTTGATTGAACAATTTCCACACACCCTACACATCTTCCTATGAGAAGATATTTGTTACATCTTTTTTAAATTGGAAGCTCTTTGAAGACAGGGAGAGAATCATAGCTGTGGTTTTTGAGCAAAGTTCGCAGGAAAAACACCAGTGAAGGTTACCGGGTCCAGTATGGACTCTGGACAAAAGGCCAACAAGCATCTTGGTCCCCATTCCCCCAACATCTTTTGGAGAGTCATCCTTGGGCTGAGGGATAGCTGGATATAGTGTGGGGCTGAGCTCCAGCCAAGGGACCTAGACTCTTCTTTTTCATGCATCAGGCATGGTAGCAATGCTGAGTGGTTGCCATAAACATTTGGACTTGGATATTAAGTGGTGTGAGACTGGACACCAATGATTTGGTGCAGTGCTGAGAAATGCCAGACTCCCAGCACATCACGTGGAGAGCTTGGGGGCTATGGTCCTGTAGGAATTGAGTCTGGGCACAGCTCTTCCCTCTGGGAGATGAAGCCCAGCACACTCATATCACCTGACAACCTGGGATGAGACTTGAAGCAACTCATTAGAAATTCTGCCTGCCTTCTCCATGCACATCTTCTTTACTCATGAACTCTTGGTTTCACAATGACTGAGTTGAGACTTAAAATATTGGTGTTCTTTTTTCTTTAAGGTATTGAATACACAGAAGCCTGGAAACTTGATTTGTTAACAACCAATCAGGAGAAATTGGTCTTTGATTATTATTTAGTTGAGAACTGGGATGAAAAAGGCAAAGCGACTATTTTTGTGAACATCTGCTCACAACTGTGACATCATCTCTTCCTACAATACCCCTATCCAGTATTACTGGATTACTGGCCCTCTTTTAAAACTAGAAAAAGGAGAATCATTAAATAAGTGGCCCAAGGTGCCATCGCTGGTAAAAGGCAGTCTTGTCTGAATCCAAATCCCATTTGTTGGGCTGATTTTCTGTGGTTTCCTGTAGTGATCTCACACACACAGACACACACACACAGTTTGTTGTTATGACAACTACACAGAGCTTTTGGGTCAATAATTCAGTGTTATCTGCAGGCCCCAGGCAATGTGTCATTTACTTTTTTCTTTCCTATCCCATCTAATCATCCACTTGTCTTCAGTGGATTTTCTGCTCAAATTCTAATTAAACCACAAATCAGTTGTTTTCAAATTTTTCTTAAATTAGTGGAATCCATTTTTAAATGAAGGCCTAAATCAGTAGCCCCACTTTCTCTTCTTCAAATACAAGGTGCTCTTGAACGTATTTTGGAATACAGGTACTTCATAGAACATGGACTTTGAGAGCCATTGTTTTAGCCAGGAATGTACTATGTACTATAGGAAACAAATGAGCAGGTCCAGCTGTGAGCTTTCTGGCTCCCCAGAAACTCTGTCTTGGACAGAAGGTCATGCCCTGAAGGAGAGGTGAAGGCAGCTCACAGTGTGTTGAGTGGCTGCCACAGCAAATAGGGGACATTTTCTCTGAAGTTTCAACTCACAAAATGGGAGAATCACCTCATTACCCCTGGATGCCTGTTACTGCAACTCAACTGTATAGTGTACAAATGCTGGTGTCATAAAAATTATGCTCTCAGGCTTCCCTGGTGGCGCAGTGGCTGAGAGTCCGCCTGCCGATGCAGGGGACACGGGTTCGTGCCCCGGTCCGGGAAGATCCCACATGCCGCAGAGCGGCTGGGCCCGTGAGCCATGGCCGCTGAGCCTGCACGTCCGGAGCCTGTGCTCCGCAACGGGAGAAGCCACAACAGCGAGAGG
>NC_041231.1:53247183-53271906 GCF_002837175.3 Physeter macrocephalus | reverse complement strand
CTATACTTCAATAAAAGAAATTTTTTTTTAAATTGCTCTCAAATCTATTCTTGGCCATTGATCGCCAGTGCTCCAGTATAAGTCCTCATCATTTCCACTCTGGATGGTGACTGCTACCATCTACTAACTCTTCTTTCAGTCTCCAGCCTAAATTGATAGAGCAGCCTCTCTAAACTCCATCTGATCAACTGTGGGTCCCCATTGCCATGGGGATAGCATTCAAATTCCTCCATGTGAATACAAACCCTGCCACCATCTGGTCCCAGGCAATCTGCAGTTTTCCTGTGCTCCCCATGTTCTAACTTCTGAAGATTCCCCCCTGCCCTGCTGTTACTCAAGCCATTCCCCTGCCAGGAATTCCTTTTACTTTCTTTACTGACATCTGTATCCTACATCACACTCTGTTTAAAACTGGCCTCTGTAGTTGCCCTCTGCCGATAAGTGATTATGTGTTTTAATTTTTATTTCCCTTTCCCTCTCATGACATGGTCCCTGCCTACTTCTCACTTCTGTTCCTGCCTCCTCTCCTCTCCTTCTGAGATTTCAATTCTGTATGGAATGATCCTCCTTTTCTCCTAGTGTATTTCTTCCACCCATCTCTTAGGTCTCAGCCTGTAAACCATCATCATAGGTGAGCATTTCTCCCTTAGTCACCCCAGATAGATTAAAACTCCCTGTTCATTCTGTTGGTTGGTTGGTTGGTTGGTTGGTTTTTTACTCTGGCATAGTTTATTTCCTTCAGAGCACCAATTACAGTCTGTGATTATCTTGTTTTCTTGTTTATTGTTTCTGCCCCGCCCACCAGTAGGCTGTAAGCTCCAGCAGGGACTTCATCTTCTTATCTACTCTGTCACTAGCATCTCGAGCAATGCCCCGCACCCAGTGGGCGGTCATTTAATTTTTGTTGAATGAATGAATGAACTATTAGCTTCAGCCCATAGACTGAAGATGATCGCATTCCATTTATCACATTCTAAGTGAATGAGCAGTTGTTTGACCTTTGTCTCCCCTGATGGACTGAAAGCTCTATGAAGTCAGGGATAATAACTTCGTCTTCACTTTGCCTGGAAATTATCTGAATTTGTCTGGAACTAGGTAGCTATTCACTTGTTGGAAGACTTCAAGCTGCCTAAAGACAATAATGATATAAATAAATATATGTAACATTTAAAGGAATAAAATTACCTTAAATATTAATTATAATAAATAAAATAAAACTGCACTGATAACATCATTAAAATTGCTAAGGTGCCATCATTTTCTCCACTAAATGACTTATCCAAAGGAATGTTATCTTCATGAAGAATCATAATTTGGGAAAATTTTAAACTCACTGGAGAAAGGCATGTTTTCATTTTTAAAAAATCTCTGAATTATATGCTATTATGAAGTTCTATTTATTTTAAATTCATAGACTCTGACATGTTAGTGTCCTTTGGGACTGCTGTGTTTAATGGATACAATAAGAATAATTTATATTAATCTTCTTAGTTATATATAAATTTTTGCTAAAGCAGTTAAAGCAGTGTTATCAATTAGATTAAACATATCTCCCTAAAATATGATCAGTGTTTTCATTTGACTATCAAGTAGTTTTAAACTAAATAACACACACAAATTAAGCACAAAATAAAAATATTTTACTCAAATTTCACCAATTCCAATCAAAAGGATGTCAGTTGGGGCATTTAAATATATTTAAGCCTCTAACACATCACCAGCTACATTTTATTTAATTAATACAGTCCTAGTGTTGATTGAACAATTTCCACACACCCTACACATCTTCCTATGAGAAGATATTTGTTACATCTTTTTTAAATTGGAAGCTCTTTGAAGACAGGGAGAGAATCATAGCTGTGGTTTTTGAGCAAAGTTCGCAGGAAAAACACCAGTGAAGGTTACCGGGTCCAGTATGGACTCTGGGCAAAAGGCCAACAAGCATCTTGGTCCCCATTCCCCCAACATCTTTTGGAGAGTCATCCTTGGGCTGAGGGATAGCTGGATATAGTGTGGGGCTGAGCTCCAGCCAAGGGACCTAGACTCTTCTTTTTCATGCATCAGGCATGGTAGCAATGCTGAGTGGTTGCCATAAACATTTGGACTTGGATATTAAGTGGTGTGAGACTGGACACCAATGATTTGGTGCAGTGCTGAGAAATGCCAGACTCCCAGCACATCACGTGGAGAGCTTGGGGGCTATGGTCCTGTAGGAATTGAGTCTGGGCACAGCTCTTCCCTCTGGGAGATGAAGCCCAGCACACTCATATCACCTGACAACCTGGGATGAGACTTGAAGCAACTCATTAGAAATTCTGCCTGCCTTCTCCATGCACGTCTTCTTTACTCATGAACTCTTGGTTTCACAATGACTGAGTTGAGACTTAAAATATTGGTGTTCTTTTTTCTTTAAGGTATTGAATACACAGAAGCCTGGAAACTTGATTTGTTAACAACCAATCAGGAGAAATTGGTCTTTGATTATTATTTAGTTGAGAACTGGGATGAAAAAGGCAAAGCGACTATTTTTGTGAACATCTGCTCACAACTGTGACATCATCTCTTCCTACAATACCCCTATCCAGTATTACTGGATTACTGGCCCTCTTTTAAAACTAGAAAAAGGAGAATCATTAAATAAGTGGCCCAAGGTGCCATCGCTGGTAAAAGGCAGTCTTGTCTGAATCCAAATCCCATTTGTTGGGCTGATTTTCTGTGGTTTCCTGTAGTGATCTCACACACACAGACACACACACACAGTTTGTTGTTATGACAACTACACAGAGCTTTTGGGTCAATAATTCAGTGTTATCTGCAGGCCCCAGGCAATGTGTCATTTACTTTTTTCTTTCCTATCCCATCTAATCATCCACTTGTCTTCAGTGGATTTTCTGCTCAAATTCTAATTAAACCACAAATCAGTTGTTTTCAAATTTTTCTTAAATTAGTGGAATCCATTTTTAAATGAAGGCCTAAATCAGTAGCCCCACTTTCTCTTCTTCAAATACAAGGTGCTCTTGAACGTATTTTGGAATACAGGTACTTCATAGAACATGGACTTTGAGAGCCATTGTTTTAGCCAGGAATGTACTATGTACTATAGGAAACAAATGAGCAGGTCCAGCTGTGAGCTTTCTGGCTCCCCAGAAACTCTGTCTTGGACAGAAGGTCATGCCCTGAAGGAGAGGTGAAGGCAGCTCACAGTGTGTTGAGTGGCTGCCACAGCAAATAGGGGACATTTTCTCTGAAGTTTCAACTCACAAAATGGGAGAATCACCTCATTACCCGTGGATGCCTGTTACTGCAACTCAACTGTATGGTGTACAAATGCTGCTGTCATAAAAATTATGCTCTCAGGCTTCCCTGGTGGCGCAGTGGCTGAGAGTCCGCCTGCCGATGCAGGGGACACGGGTTCGTGCCCCGGTCCGGGAAGACCCCACATGCCGCAGAGCGGCTGGGCCCGTGAGCCATGGCCGCTGAGCCTGCACGTCCGGAGCCTGTGCTCCGCAACGGGAGAAGCCACAACAGCGAGAGGACTGCGTACCAAAAAAAAAAAATAAATAAATAAATTATGCTCTCAATATATCACGTTGAAATTGACCTAACCTTACCCTTACAGTAAACTCATGAAATCACATGGATTTGCAGCTTGAGTCCATTTGCCTTCCTGATCCATTAACAGTGCATTTATCAACAAGTGAACTTAAAATGATTTTGCTGCTGTTTGCTCTCAACAGTGTAGGTGACCAAGGCACTGACATCACTCGGTGAATCTTACCAGGGGGTAGAGACTCTGTGGGCACACAGGAGGCTAGAAAGATTCTCTGAAAGAGGAGAATAAGAGATTCAGCAGAAGGCAGAAGTCAAAACAAAAAATGAAATCACGGAATAGACTGACCCTCTGTGATAGTGTCTCAGACAACCACAGCTCCTCTTTTTGGCAATGAGGAGGAGTGAGCGTCCTTCAAGTGTTTATGCTTTATTCTGCATCATGGGTTTTACTTAGTGAAATTGTCCCTAGAGCCTAAAATGGAAATAAACGCTGTCATTGTCTTTATCATTTGGAGGTAAGAAAACACAAGAACTTTGTGATACCCAAGCTGCCTTGGCTCCAATTTGTTATATGAGATACTGCAAATGTATTCAACCCCTTCAATGTGGTGAGTTAATCAGACAGTCTTTTCAGAAACTGTAATGTCAGACATCATCTCTCTATGGGCCCTTTCAGCCATTACACCCATATAGCCCCTTTTATCTTTAAGGCAACACCAAGAGCAATGAAACAGACCAAAACAACATTGACTCTTCTGTTCCTGCTAAGAATCATCCAGTTTCGTTTTTCATAGTCAAACAATAAGCCACCTCTTAACTCATTCTCCACATTACCAGTTTCATCCTGGATTCAAAGTCTTGCTGTCTCTTTCTACCCTCATCTAATTATCTCCTTCCAAACAAGAGCACAGAGCACTGAGTCAGGAACCCAGTAGGGTACCTTGAGATTTCAGACAGCTGGGGTGGGCCTGAACTTGCCCAGAGTTCATGGAGTTATGTCAGAAGCATCAATGAAACAGAGAGCAAAGGACATCCAAGCAGAGAGAGTCTACCTGAGTCATAAATTCTGAGGTGGAAGCTGGGCAGGACAGGTGAACTCTGGCAAGAAGCAATGGGAAGGAAACCCAGGATCCCATGTGGAATTTCTCTACTCTTTCTAAAAATTTTATTTATTTCCAATTATTTTTTCTAGGGTCTCTTCCTTCTTATAAGGGTGCTTATCCTACCATGCAGAGTCCACTCTCATGACCTCACCTTCTAAAATCACACTGGGGTTTAGGCTTTCAACATAAGTATTATGGGGGACATATTCAGTCCCTAACACTCTGTAACCTTGTATAAGCAAGCTACTTAATAATGCTGAGACTGTAAAAAGGGAAATAATAATACCTCACTCTTAAAGGGCTGCTGTGATGCTTAAATGAGATACTGCAGAAACAGTGTTTAGAATGGTGCCTCATACATGGAAAGACCTGGAAAATTATTTTGTTCCCTTTTGTTTTCTCAGAGAAATATAAAGCTATTTCTTTCTGTTGTAGAACTTAAACAAAGGAGTAAACACAACCTGTACTGCCTAGGGAAGCATACATACAGTCCCCGAATGAGGGAGGGATTCACCTCATCTCTGCACCACTGGCTCAGATCTCAGTCCTTCACCTGGAGTGGTCTCATATAAAGGGAACCATGCCCAGAGGACACTACCATGATGTCAAGGCATCTGGACACCAAGACACTTGCATTTACTTAGAAGCATCATATTTTTTAGGAAGATTATTGACAGACGTGGGGATTTCTAGAGAAAGATGACTAGATGAGGAAAAGTCTGGAAGCCATGGGAATGAGTGACCAATATACTAGAATTAAGGTTGCCAGATTTAGCAAATAAAAATATAAGAAGTCCAGTAAAATCGGAATCTCAGATAAACAACGAATTATTCTTCAGTATAAGTATGCCCATTGCAATACCTGGGGTCTACTCATACTAACAATGTATTTCTTGTGTATCCAAGGTTCAAATCCAACCAGGATCTCTGAATTTTATCTGGCAATCCTGGCTACGATGAGTTTACCATCTTATAGGAAGACACTGCATACCCATGAGATAGAATGTAACGTCACAGTCGTGAACACGTTTTTTGTATTTACACCTGAACAATATGAGCTGCTGGGTACACACATTTTTGAGTAAGCAATGGGAAAGTTCAGAATTAGGGGGGCATTACCTGGGGAGAATTCTTCTACTCATTACAAAGAAAGTCCTCCACACTAATGTAAGCAAGGAGTAAGAATTTCCTATATCTGTAGCCTCTAGCCTGTTGTAATCTGAGGATTCCCAGAGGTAATCTTAGGATCCAGTCTTCCCGGGAAAGTTCAGAATTAGGGGGGCATTACCTGGGGAGAATTCTTCTACTCATTACAAAGAAAGTCCTCCACACTAATGTAAGCAAGGAGTAAGAATTTCCTATATCTGTAGCCTCTAGCCAGAGGTAATCTTAGGATTCCCAGAGGTAATCTTAGGATCCAGTCTTCCCAGGTCTACTGTTTGCTATAGTCTGTCCTTGTCTGCCATCATTGCTGGTTCCAGTCAGGGGAATTTTTAGGATCATACTCTGGACTCTCTTACTAACTCCCCAGTGGGTTAAGTCTTAGGTTATCCACCTTTCCTTCATAAAGACATGAAGAAACACTTCATAGAAATGTATTTGCTTCTGGGAGGATAGCAACCTTCTCAAATTTCCAATTTGCCACACAGTGTTCCATGAATCTATTATATAACATTTCAATACCAATTCCCAAACATGATAATGTAAATAAGCCACCAGCAAAGGAACAAGAGAGTGTTTCACAAATTCTATTTGGGAAATGCCCACATTGCTCAGCTTTTCTCTAATCCTTATGCTGAGGAAAAGAAACTGCAAGACATCTTATTCAAGGAAACTAAATGAGGTACCTTCCTGAGCTAGCATTTGGCTACCACAATAAGTGCCCCAAATAAACTCTTCAGCCCAGAAGAGAAGGCCCATGTCATGCCTGTTTCCATATCTACTTCCTTCCATACCTGCCCAGCCAAGGTGCTGCACCTCTGAAATTTCAAAACAAAACTCTGGTAAACCAAACATTTCTTTTCTCATCTTATCTGGATCTGTAATATTCAGAAGGACCCACAAAGAGCAACTTCCCAAACTAAGCAAGACCTCTCTCCCTCTGGAAGTGTAAACAGTATGACAAAATTCACATAGCTCCAGCATGATGGAGTGAGGGGGGCAACACATCCTTTCCCAAAAGCAACAAAAGAGCTTGGGCAAAACTATCAAAAACAGCCAGTTCAGTGCTCTGGAAATTGTCAAAAGATGAAAGACAAACCGAGATGCATTCGTTCGTGAAACTATTGAACTTCTGATAAGAACAGAGCATCCTTGCCCAGCACTCACCACTCCCCACTCAGTGTGGTCTTCCAACCAGGGCAGCGCAGGCAGTGGACACCAGCAGCTTTCCTTCCACTGCTGACAGAGCACCCTTAAATAGAACACTGTCAATTAAATGGTGACCTCAGGGGCAAGGAAACAAAACCAGCAGCTAGCTCCACTAACCTTGTAATAGTCCTGTTAGGGACTGGGAATGGATCAGCAGACTAGCTGGGGATTTAACAGTGAATTCTGGGAGACGAGAGAGCCACAGGGGCCTGAAATCTCTCCACTTATCCTGGGTGAACTGGAGGTTTTGCAGGTGCGCCCGCACAACCGGAGGGTTGATTGCAAAGAGACTCAAGGAGGTATTCTGAGGTGAAGCAAATAATCTAAGACTGGACTGTGGTTATGGGTGCACAACTCCATAAATATATTGAAACTAATTGAACTGAATATTTACAAGGGGTGAATATTATGGTATATAACTTATACCCAAATAACGCTGTAACAAATTCATGCAACCCATAAAAAATATATATAAAAATTCAAAAGCAAAGACCCAATCTACATATCTGGATACCAAATGAATCTGAAGATATTAAGATAGGACTTACTTAAAAGATTTTAAATTAAAAGATATTAATTTTTGAAAGTATTATAAAACTTTTTAAAGTATTGTATAACAGAAATTTAAGAGCAGCATTGTCCAATATAACCTTTTGCAATGATGGAAGTCTATAGCTGTGCAGTCCAGTATGTTGGCACCTATTTGCATGTAGCTTTTGAGTTCTTGAAATGTGGCCAGTGTGACTGCGAAATGGAATTTTTTATTATATTTCATTACAATTAATTTAACGGTAAAGTTAAAAAGCCATTTTTGACTAGTGGCTACTTTATAATACACTATATAGTGATAAAATACACTATATAGTGGCTACTTTATAATACACTATGTAGTGATATATAGAATTTTTTATTGTATTTCATTGTAATTAATTTAAAGGTAAAGTTAAAAAGCCATTTTTGACTAATGGCTACTTTATAATACACTATATAGTGATATGTAGTGATAGTACAAGTCTAGAAAGAGCCCAAATATATACATAATTTTGTTTATGAAAAGTGGCCAATTCAAAACAATGGGAAAGGAATGGATAATGTGGAATACATTTTTAAGGTTTCCAATTCAAGAAATCCAAATTAAGCTAATGTGACACTATTTTTACCCAATTAACTTGGCAAAAGAAAAATACTACCCATTATTGAGATTGGTTCAAGATGGCAGAGTAGAAGGAGGAGCTCTCACTCCCTCTTGTGAAAGCACTGGAATCACAACTAATTGCTGAACAGTCATTGAGAGGAAGACACTGGAACTCACAAAAAAGACAGCCCATATCCAAAGACAAAGGAGAAGCCACAATGAGATGGTAGGAGGGGCGCAATCACAATAAAATAAAATCCCATAACTGCTGGGTGGGTGACTCACAAACTAGAGAACACGTATACCACAGAAGTCCACCCACTGGAGTGAAGGTTCTGAGCCCCACGTCAGGCTTCCCAACCTGGGGGTCTGACAACGGGAGGAGGAATTCCGAGAGAATCAGACTTTGAAGGCTAGCAGGATTTGATTACAGGACTTGGACAGGACTGGGGGAAACAGAGACTCCACTCTTGGAGGGCACACACAAAGTAGTGTGCGCATCGGGACCCAGGGGAAGGAGCAATGACCCCACAGGAGACTGAATCAGACCTACCAGCTAGTGTTGGAGGGTCTCCTGCAGAGGCGGAGGGTGGCTGTGTCTCACTGTGAGGACAAGGACACTGGCAGCAGAAGTTCTCGGAAGTACTCCTTGGCGTGAGCCCTCCCAGAGCCCGCCATTAGCCCCACCAAAGAGCCCAGGTAGGCTCCAGTGTTGGGTCGCCTCAGGCCAACAACCAACAGGGAGGGAACCCAGCCCCACCCAACAGCAGAAAAGCGGATTAAAGTTTTCCTGAGCTCTGCCCACCAGAGCAACAGCCAGCTCTACCCACCACCAGTCCCTCCCATCAGGAAACTTGCACAAGCCTCTTAGATAGCCTAATCCACCAGAGGGCCGACAGCAGAAGCAAGAACTTCAAGCCTGTGGAACAAAAACCACTTTCAAAGAAAGACAGACAAAATGAAAAGGCAGAGGACCATGTACCAGATGAAGGAACAAGATAAAACCCCAGAAAAACAACTAAATGGAGATAGGCAAACTTCCAGAAAAAGAATTCAGAATAATGATAGTGAAGATGATCCAGGACCTCAGAAAAGGAATGGAGGCAAAGATCGACAATATGCAAGAAATGTTTAACAAAGACCTAGAAGAATTAAAGAACAAACAAACAGAGATAAACAATATAATAACTGAAATGAAAAATACACTAGAAGGAATCAATAGCAGAATAACTGAGGCAGAAGAACAGATAAGTGACCTGGAAGACAGAATGGTGGAATTCACTGCTGCAAGACAGAATAAAGAAAAAGAATGAAAAGAAATGAAGACAGCCTAAGAGACCTCTGGGACAACATTGAACGCAACAACATTCACATTATAGGGGTCCCAGAAGGAGAAGAGAGAGGACCAGAGAAAATATTTGAAGATATTATAGTTCAAAACTTCCCTAACATGGGAAAGGAAATAGCCACCCAAGTCCAGGAAGCACAGAGAGACCCATATAGGATAAACCCAAGGAGAAACACGCCAAGACACACAGTAATCAAACTGGCAAAAATTAAAGACAAAGAAAAATTATTGAAAGCAGCAAGGGAAAAACAACAAATAACATACAAGGGAACTCCCATAAGGTTAACAGCTGATTTCTCAGCAGAAACTCTACAAGCCAGAAGGGAGTGGCATGACATATTTAAAGTGATGAAAGGGAAGAACCTACAACCGATACTACTCTACTTGGCAAGGATCTCATTTAGATTTGATGGAGAAATCAAAAGCTTTACAGACAGGCAAAAGCCAACAGAATTCAGCACCACCAAACCAGCTCTACAACAAATGCTAAAGGGATTTCTCTAAGTGGGAAACACAAGAGAAGAAACGGACCTACAAAAACAAACCCAAAACAATTAAGAAAATGGTAATAGGAACATACATATCGATAATTACCTTAAACGTGAATGGATTAAATGCTCCAACCAAAAGACACAGGCTCGCTGAATGGATACAAAAACAAGAACCATATATATGCTGTCTACAAGAGACCCACTTCAGACCTAGGGACACATACAGACTGGAAGTGAGGGGACGGAAAAAGACATTCCATGCAACTGGAAATCAAAAGAAAGCTGCAGTGCAATACTCAAATCAGATAAAATAGACTTTAAAGAATGTTACAAGAGACAAGGAAGGACACTACATAATGATCAAGGGATCAATCCAAGAAGAAGATATAACAATTATAAATATATAAGTTCCAAACATAGGAGCACCTCAATACATACGGCAACTGAGGAAATCGACAGTAACACAATAATAGCGGGGGACTTTAACACCTCACTTACATCAATGGACAGATCATCCAAACAGAAAATTAATAAGGAAACACAAGCTTTAAATGACACAACAGACCACATTAACTGATATTTATAGGACATTCCATCCAAAAACAGCAGATTACACTTTCTTCTCAAGTGCACACAGAACCTTCTCCAGGATAGATCACATCTTGGGTCACAAATCAAGCCTCAGTAAATTTAAGAAAATTGAAATCATATCAAGCATCTTTTCTAACTACAACACTATGAGATTAAAAATCAATTACAAGGAAAAAACGTAAAAAACACAAACACATGGAGGCTAAACAATACGTTACTAAATAACCAAGACATCACTTAAGAAATCAAAGATGAAATCAAAAAATACCTAGAGACAAATGACAATGAAAACACGATGATCCAAAACCTATGGGATGCAGCAAAAGCAGTTCTAAGAGGGAATTTTATAGCTATACAAACCTACCTCAAGAAACAAGAAAAATCTCAAAAAAACAATCTAACATTACACCTAAAGGAACTAGAGAAAGAAGAACAAACTAAACCCAAAGTTAGCAGAAGGAAAGAAATCATAAAGATCAGAATAGAAATAAAATAGAAACAAAGAAAACAATAGCAAAGATCAATAAGTCTAAAAGCTGGTTCTTTGAGAAGATAAACAAAATTGATAAACCATTAGCCAGACTCATCAAGAAAAAGAGGGAGAGGACTCAAATCAATAAAATTAGAACTGAAAAAGAAGAAGTTACTACAGACACCGCAGATATACAAAGCATCCTAAGAAACCACTACAAGATGAAATTGGGTCATTTGTAGAGATGTGGATGGATCTAGAGACTGTCATACAGAGTCAAGTAAGTCAGAAAGAGAAAAACAAATATTGTATATTAAAGCATATATGTGGAACCTAGAAAAATGGTACAGGTGAACAGGTATGCAGGACAGAAATTGAGTCACAGATGTAGAGAACAAACGTATGGACACCAAGGGGGAAAAGCGGTAGCGGGGGGCGGGTGATGAATTGGGAGATTGGGATTGACATATATACACTAATATGTCTAAAATGGATAACTACTAAGAACCTATGGTATAAAAAAATAAATAAAATAAAATTCAAAAATATATTACCCATTATTAAACAGATGGTTCACTAATAGATGGACGAACTTGGGAACTTGATTCTTAAGCCACTGCTGATTGAATTATCAAAGAATCTGGTTTCTGGGGGAAAATTGGCTGTGCATAGCAAATAATTTAAAATTATGCTTTTAGTTGATTCAGAAATTCCACTTGTAGGAAACGGCCCTAAGAAATGATTTAAAATGAGCATAAGTGTGCTCACTACTGTGTTTACAATAACAAAACACTGGTAGTAAATTAAATATTCAAGAATACAAGACTAGTGAAATAAATTACACCATTGTATTGGTAGAATTATAGTGTATTTTAATATTTACTTAAACTTAAAATATGTTGTTAGTAAAGGCAAAAGGTAGATTGCACAACATTCGAAAATGTGATTTCATTTTTGAACTCTCTGTGTCTATGTTTATCAGTCTCTATATCTAGAAGCCAATAAATCAGAGGAGCAGCAGGGCTCATCTATGGGTGATGAAATTATGAGCATATCAATTAGGGAATCTGTTGGCAAGCACAGAAATCAATTCCAGTTGCATTATGCAAGCACTGTTTATTTAAGAAGACTGAAAAAATAGATTAACCCATATTGAATCTAACCAAGGGGAAAGAGAGAGGGAGAGAGAGAGAGAGAGAGGCACAAAAGAGTAGGAGAATTACATGAGGTACAGCTCTCTATATAGCTCTATGGCAACAAATTTATAAACCTGAGTGGTCTCCTGAAAGTCCATACATTAAGCCTTTAGTTGCTGGACTATAAGATGGTCCAGTGGATCTTTGGGAAAGAGACCAGGTAGCAAGGGTCAGAGGTGTGGAGGAGAGTTCAGGGATCAGGTTAGTAGCTAGCTATCAAGTGGTACAGAAGTGTTTCAATAATTTTAAACAACCACTACAGCTGTACTCATGCAAGCAAGTTCACTATCAGCTGTGTCTATATCTACATCTCTACATCCCATATTTACTATTTCTTTTCTCCATGAGGTCTCTGTTCTATTTGTTTATTAGAAGCATGATTCAAATATATTTCTTAGGAGAGAATAAACTATGTGGATTATTCTAAGAGTTCTTAAAATCCCTCAAAAATTAGATAGATAGAGAGAGAGAGAGATATAAACAGAATAGAGATTTATTTGTCAAATAATACCTTTCCTAAATTTAAGACACTTTTGTTTCAATTGTTTGTTTTTAATGATATATAGATATTTTTCCTCTGACTTCTAAATGCAAACCTTGCAACTGAGGAATCTGATAGCAGTCAAATTCTGTGTTTCTTTTGTAGGTACCTTCTTTTGGCCTGCAAGTTTATATCGTTTTTATCCTTAGAGAGCACGGGTTTTACCAGGTATGCCTGGGGAGGCTGTGCCTTTTCTGATTAATTTAGATGGAACTCTGAATATGTTCAGTCTAGAGACCCTGATCTTTCTTCTTCAGAGTTAACTTTACTATCTATTTAACTATTGCCTCTAGTCTCTTGACTTTTTTTAGTGAATCATGAGTTTGGTATCATGATTAAGAATTTTCCCCAAACCCTTGGTCTCACCGAATTTCTCCTGTATCTCCTTCTAAAAGTTTTATATTTAAATCTGTAATTCATTTTGAGTGAATTTGGGTATACGATGGGAGGCTTAGGTTCACTTCTGTCCTTATATTTTTAGAGCAATTTAAGGTTCACAGCATTTTTTACTCTCCGTTGATGATCTTGCTTCTTAATTCGCTGAAAAACTGAAGCAATCAGAAGATAATTTCTCATGACTCTTATAACTCACCTATATATCTAACACCTGTATTCATATGCTCTGCCTTCCCTAGTGGTACGATAGATTAACTATCAGCCTTCCTTTATAAAGCATCCTCCCCTCCTCTCTCATTTACACAAGGATAACACTCCAGCAATATACCATTCCCTCGAATATTATCAGTTTCCTCCCTCAACTGGATTATTCATACTAGCATATGAACATACTGCTATTTCTTCTGCATTAAAAATCTAGTATCTTGAACACACATTCCTTTCAAACTGCCACCCATTTATTTGTTCCCCTTCTCATCCACAGTACTTCAAATTGATGATTGTAGTGATTGTCTCCATTTCATCTCTTTTCATTTTGTCTTATACTCAGGCTAATCAGTGATTTTCCCCCATTATTCCACTGAAATACTCTTGTAAATAGCCTTCATGTTATTAAATCCAATGTTCAAATCTCAGTCCCTATCTCATCAGAGTAGCAATTTTTATGGTGGATCCCTCCTTCCTCCAAGAAACAAAATCATGACCTGGCCTCCAGTCTAGGTTTTCCTCTTATTCCATTGGTTGCTGCTTCTCAGGTTTCTTTGTTATTTTTTCCCTATTCCCCTAAATCCCCAGGGATTTTCAAAGTGAAATCAAAGTCACAGATATTTATCTTCCTTCAATAACCCGTCCATGGCTTCCTTCTCAGTACCGTCTTCAGGACTCTTATGCCCTGCACCAGGAACAAACCCACTCTTGCCCAAAGACTTTGCTGTGTCCTGTTAGGGATGCTCTGTATAGATCTGGATCACATGGCCCAGAATGCTCACAGTGGTCCTCTGATGCATCAAAGAAAAGATTCCCCCTTAAGATGTGAGGATCTTGGACTTGTGAAAGGGTAATCCAGAGGCAACACCGAAGCCTCTGTAATTAATGGACTGGAGAGTAGTGAAAGTCCTTCAGGTGCTTAAATAACTTGCGAGTCTGCTTTTGTGATCTTAGACCAATTTGTAGCTGCAGGGTAAGGCAGAGTGACAAAAGATGAATGGCTAGAATTGGAGTGTGCTTTAAAGTGTCCTGTAGCTAGGGTACCCACCTCCCTTGTTCAAGAAAGAACACATCAATGTTAAGTAATATCTCTTCTCATGATTTGTTCTTACACAGAGGGGTTTCTTGGCAGGGATCCCTAATAAAAATGTATTATTTTTTCTCTTCTTCATTTTTGCCTTCATTAGTTTCCTGTAGTGCTTCTCCCTGAACCTCTTTTCACTTTATTAAAGCTCATCTTGGGGAAATTACCTTACACTAAAGAACATAAATAAACTTTTATTTAGCAAGCTGTGGAAATTAGGGATATGCAGCAAAGACGACTGAGCTCATTAAGCAGCAGTGTCGCTAATGCTCTCTCACTCATTACTCATCCATTTCACTGATTGCTTTAACAGGAGAGGAGGCTCCACTTCTCCCCTGGATCATCACATCCTTCTCTATGGGTGTCACAGAAGACAGGAGACGGGGGCCGGCCAGCCTATGGGCTTTGGTGCTTCAGGAGACACAATGGGAGTGTCATCACTGACAGCTCCAGGGTTGGGTATTAGCTCTCTCAGGCTCTTCCCTTCCCTTCTCCCTCTATAACGGGCACAGAAGGAGGCGATAAGAGGCACACTGAGTTTAGGAAATCCTCTGAAATGGAAATTTCATACTCAGCATTTGGTGGGAACTAGTTCAGGGGATCTGGAAAGTAACATCTATCATTTATACTGTGCACTAGTTTATTTCCACTCTAAACCTGTGTTTACAGAGTTAGCTCAACACTGATTCTACCACTGTTACTGCCAGAAGCATCCTTTACCCCAAATAATTGAAAGAACTTGTGATATATTTCACCACAAGATTTGTTCAAGTTCTTGTAACAGGAAATATATAGAAACTGATCTTCAGACTCTGAGTCAGGTAAGGAACCTGAAAGAGTCTTCTATTTACACATGGGAACAGACTGCAGGAAATTATCATCTGTGTGTACATAAATTCATGGCAAATTTTCAGCTACCGAATCACATGGAAAAACGGCTGGAGAAAAAAAAATTTTTTTAAGAGAAGTAGAGTTGATTTACAGCATTATATTAGTTTCAGGTGTACAGTGTAGTGATTTGGTATTTTACAGCACATACTCCATTAAAAGTTATTACAAGGCAATGGCTATGATTCCCTGTGCTATACAATATATCCTTGTTGCTTATCTATTTTATACATAGTAGTTAATGTTTTAAGTAGACTTCCTTAAAATATAGACTATGTGGCATATATGGAATTCACTTGGTGACTGGGGGCGGATGACACCTCACAAGGCTGGACCACCATCCTCTACAGCAGCAGGTTTGCAACTGTTCCTTACTGGAACAGCAACATAACAGGTACTGCAAGGTGAGCAGTTCCGTGTAGTTATTTCTTTAACAAGGGGCAATGATTCCCCTGGTAATGACTCTGGAGAAGAAATCTAGTAATGTCATAACCTCAGCTATGTGTCAGGCACAATCCTAAGACTTCAATTGTGCCGTGTCACCAAATCTCCAAAATAATTCCATATGTTAGGTATTATTGTTACCCAGACCCCCTTCAATTTCACACATGAGAAAAGGAGGACGAAGCAAAAGGTCCTACAGCTAGTATGCAGCCGTGCCAGTAGTAAAAACAAGGCTGCTAAACTGCAAAGCTGTTGCATTTGACAGCTACCCTCCAAAACATGAACAGTCAGGATCATAGTCTTTACATATTCATCCCGGGTAAAGAAGATAATACACAAGTCAGCAAAATAAGTAGCAGGTTGAGATTAGGAGAAGCAGAGCAGTATGTGCCTGAGGTTAGAGGGTTAGAGCCTGGAGAGATTACAGAAAACCCAGCATGGAGCAACCGGAACTAATCGAGGGTATAGATAAGGACCAGGGACACCACTTCAACTTTCCTTGTGTCCGGGACATAATAATGCAATGGAAAGTCAGCTTGAATCAGAACAAGAAACCCAGTACTTCTTCGTACAGGTTTTCCTCTCTCTGTTCAGTAAGTGGGGGACAACAGGGAGAGAGGGAATAGCTAGAATTTGATTGTTTTTCCAATGCAGAGTGGTAATTGACCCTTCTCAGAAATGACACCCTGGGGACATCAAAAGAAAACCTTAGCTAGGTGGCGTGCGCCCATGTAAAAGTGGAATTCTATTGCTAAAGAAAGCTAGCTAGTCAGGGCCCAGTAGTTATAGAAGTCACTCCTGCTCCCATTCTGCCCAAATGAAGAACTACTTTAATCAATGGATCCTGGAGGCACAAGGGCTGGATTCTTAAATTTGTTGGCTAGGAAAAAGCATAGATGGGCTTTGTTTTATTTACTGATTATAAAATGAATACATCTTTATCCTGGAAAAAAAATTAAATTTGCAGAACTATATAAAGATATATGCAGGGGAGTAAAAGGTACAAGCTATTGGGTATAAAATAAGCTACAAGGATATATTGTACAACATGGGGGAATAGAGACAATATTTTATAATAACTATAAATGGAGTATAACCTAAAAGAAAAAAAAAGAAATATCAATCATCCATATTGCCACTCTTTAGAGGCAATCGTTGTCAGCCGATATAACTTTTTCATACCCTTCGTCTACTTCTAACTTCAGACCCCACTAAAGTCCAAGATGTCCTAAAAGATACTATTTATAATTAACAGGGGCTGTACCACATGTGCTGAAAGAGTCTAAGAAGGAAATCCTCTTTTTCCTTCTTCTCAGGCTCCGAACAACCATTTCTTCCCCTGTGATGGACAATTTGATTAAGGAAGACTCCGAGTAAAATTGATGTGTGATTGGGGCAAAGGATTTTTCTCAGCCCTGAGAGTTAAGATTGACTAGTGATAGGAAATGGATGCTGTTCTGGGGTAGCCACAGTGAGATCTTCAGATAGCCATCCTTTTGTCAGCTTCATGCCAAACTCCACAAAGTACCTCAGGGAAAGAAATTAGTTGGCAAACCCCTTGCTTATCAAATCTTTTCTTTTTCTCTCAAAGGCTGTCACTCTTTGAGAGAAAATAATGGGTGAAAAGGTACCACTTCCCAGCACAGAAGTTTCTGAGGCACAGAAGGTTCTTTCTCAAGACTTTATTACTTCGTGCGTGTACAGAGGCCCCCCCCAAAGCTTTTTCAGCAACTGAAACTAAAACGAAATGAGATCTGGGACAACTTTCACCAAATTTCCCTCTCCGTTTTTGTATAATGTGTTTGTGTTTCTGGTAGGGCTACAACAACTGTACATGAAAGCACCATGTGCTCTGGAGGGCTTATATTTTAGTAAGAGATACAGACAATAACAAATAGTATCTAATATAATTCAAAGTATTGGGACTTCCCTGGTGGCTCAGTGGTTAAGAATCCACCTGCCAATGCAGGGAACACGGGTTTGAGCCCTGGTCCAGGAAGATCCCGCATGCCGCGGAGAAACAAAACCCGTGCGCCACAACTACTGAGCCCACGTGCCACAACTACTGAAGCCGGCATGCCTAGAGCCCATGCTCTGCAACAAGGGAAGCCACCGCAATAGGAAGCACACGCATTGCAATGAAGAGTAGCCCCCGCTCACCCCAACTAGAGAAAGCCTGTGTGCAGCAATGAAGACCCAGCACAGCCAAAAATTAAAAATAAATAAATAAATGAATAATTCAAAGTATTACATAGCACAACGAGAGAAAGTTTTAAAAGCATCATACAGACATGATGAGATGCTTCTATTTTGCATGGGATAGTGAGGTAAAACCCTCCAAGGAGGTGTCTTTCAGCTGAGTTTGAATAAAATAAGGGGGCAAGACAATGGTTGACTGGAAGAAAAACAAACAGAGGAAAGAGTAAGTACAAAGGTCTGGGTAAGGGGGAGGTGGGAGGGATTGGGGAGGGGGTGAATTTGCTTGGCCTCTTTAAGAGACAGTACTTGTGGCTGGAGTGAGGGAGGGAAAGGGGGAAGTGGAAAGCAAGTCCTTTAGAAATCAGATAAACAGAGCCTGAAACACCAAGAAAAGACATCACCATGGAAATCACTGGTTTCTCCCCACTTCTGCAGCCCTGAAGGCTGAATTCCTTCACGGGGCACCCACCGTCTTTGATGATCTGGACGCCACTCACTACTCAGCTCCCAGCCCTGACCCCTGGCTCATGTTCAGGCTTCTCTTCAGTTGTCCTGAGCTATCTCACCCACGCAGCTCCCCACGTCCTTCCTGGCCTCTCTGCCTCTGCACAGGCAATTTCCTCAGCCTCGAAAGCTTTTCTCCATATTGACCTGGTGAATTATGACCCTTCTGAGAAAAAACACCTTTGATGTGAGGCTTTTCCTGGCTCACACAGGAAACCACCCTGGTCCTTATACCGCTTCTATTTCTAGCATATCTGACAGCTGCTTTGGGGTAACTACTTCTCTGCATAAAAATATGAACTTTGTGCAGTCACAAACCAGCTCTTTTAGATTCCATATGGTTAGCACAAGGACCCATGCATGGTAAAATAATAATAATAATGCACATGAATAAGTGAATGAGCTTGTGAGTGCCTACATGAATGAAAAGTTGTCTGAATGAATTTGGGGTTTGTTTTACTTCGGGTCGATAACACAAAGAGTCATCACAAAACGGACTCCTCTTTCATTCTCATTCAGCCAAGAAAACAGTTTTTTTCTTTTTCTTTTTCTAAGAGAAAACGGCAAGTGAAGTAAATGTCAAGAATGTTCTATGCATGGAAAATATAATAACTACATAATACACCTGTCAAAATGGTGTTTAAAATAAAATGCTAACAGGCCCATAAAACTGAAGAGGCTTTGTGGGAGTTGCTATTATACAGCAGTTTTTAACGCTCTGCAAAGAAAATTATCACCTACGTGAAACTTTTAGAGCAACTGTGATTTAGAGCTGGAAACTGTACTTGACACTACCAGTAAGCCATTTCAAACACTTCTTATATCTGATCATTTGTTTGCAAATCTATAGAATGGGCCAACCCTTATGTGCTCAGGGCTGGATGGGGAGGAAATGAAAGACATTTCAGAGTAAAGTTTTTCTTTAAATATTGCCCTTTACTTAGGGTCAATGTCTAAATTTAACATAGAGTATTAAATATATGAAATTAATATGTGCCTAAATATTATATAGGAAAAATAAATGATCTTCCATATGATTCAATGATCGAATTAAGTTGAAAGTAAAACCCCCTCATAAAAGTCAAGATATTAAAAATCAGAGGTAGGTCAAGAAAATGAATTAAAGATATTTTTCCTGCTCTATTTTTCCATGTCCAACATCTCTTTTCTCACTTCTCTCCTTTGGTCACAATTGCTCTAGGTGCTGTTGATCTTCTCTCTCTGGCAGGGATAGGCGTGTTCCAGCAGAACTTAAAATAGGAAATGCCTCAGGTGAAACCACGGTGGACATTGAAATCATGGATATGGGCAGGGCTCATCCAAGTGTACAAACTGTATCTGGCAATTTGGAGTCTAAATGGGTTAACCAAATGGAGGAGCCAGAAAAGGGACTGATACCTGAGGTCCACAGCCAGGAGAAATGGGGGTCGGTTGTGGCGGGGGGGAAGAAGTCGAAAGGAGAGGAAGGAAGAGGAAACACAGCTAACACTTATTCATGGCTCCACGTTATCAGGCACTATTTTAAGTACCAGAAGCACAAAGCTCACAATTAGCCAACAGCATCCTGGCACCTGCCTGGAGTAGGCTTGATAATCAATTGGAGGAATTACCTGGCACGGCTGGCTTGGTTCAAAGGAGAACCTATTGGTGGTAACATGAATAGCCATAATTTTCCATGACTTTCCAAGAGAATCCCCTTGGATTCTCTTCTTACCACTGGTATTGTTCCTTCTCTGCGTTTTTAGTCTGTCATTGTAATTGTGGATCTCTAAACCACAGTCATTAGCCCTCTGGTTTTCTCTAATACTCTCCCTCTTTCTAATTAGCTGAAAATACTCTCAGTACTTCAAACAGGATGTCTAATGACAATTCGCAGATCTTTAAGCATTCTCTCTAATCAGTTGAATGTAGGAATCACCATTTGGATGTCCCACCATTACTCAAACTTAGCATAGCCCTTTTATCACCTTCAAAGAAACTTCTAAGACATTAAGGGAATTATAAATTCTACAGAGATATTTTAGACATATTGTATTTATTAATTTGTTCACTCTTCTTAGATTCCAGGACAGTTCATTCCAGGGTTTGTGTCTTTTTCTAAGCAGCATTGCTTAGAGCATCTAGTATGATGCTTGGCACATGGAGGGACCCATCACGTGTTTAGTTTACTGAAGTGAACTTAATGGTTAAGCAAATATGAAGAAATGGAATAGCTAAGAAAACACAATTTAGTTAAAATATTTTGGACTGTTCAGAAAATATTTTTAGCAATATTTTAAACCCTGGATTCTCTATGTTCCTGGGTGATTTTCAAAATATCAAGGAACATAAAATATATCATATATTTTGTTGAGCAAAATATATACCTACAGATATATGAAAAAATAGAATGATTTCAATAGCAATATCATTTGTAGCACCAAGCAGAAACCACAGAAATACTCATTAATGAGGGTTGGTAAAAGAAAGTGTGGTACATCAATAAAATAGCATATCCCATTAAATACTCTGTGTGTGTGTGTGTGTGTGTGTGTGTGTGTGTGAGAAAACACAAGGTGCAGCCCAGTTTGTGTATCTTTATCATTCTGCTTGGATTTATTTTAAAAATTCACACTGCACAAGAAACTGGGAAATACACACTACTATATATAAAATAGATAAACAGCAAGGTCCTACTGTATGGCACAGGGAACCATATTCAATATCTTGTAATGATCTATAGTGGAAAAGAATGAAAAAGAGGGACTTCCCTGGTGGTGCAGTGGATAAAACTCCACGCTCCCAAGGCAGAGGGCCAGGGCTCGATCCCTGGTCAGGGAACTAGATCCCACAGGCATGTTGCAACTAATAATTTACATGCCACAACTAAGGAGCCCTGGAGCCGCAACTAAGGAGCCTGCCTGCCGCAACTAAGGAGCCCATGTGCTACAACTAAGGAGCCGGCAAGCCACAACTAAGAACCGGCACAAACAAATAAATATTTTTTAAAAAGAATCTGAAAAAGAATATATATGATATATTGTATATATTCACTGTACATAAGCTTTTAGTTTGATGTAGTCCCATTTGTTTATTTTTGCTTTTGTTTCCCTTGCCAGAAGAGACAGATCAAAAAACATGTACATTGCTAAGGCTGTGTATATAGCCTTATACCAAAGAGTATATAGTCAATGTCTTCTTCTAGAGTTTTTTGGTTTCAAGTCTTACATTTATTTACGTCTTTAACCTATTTTGAGTTTATTTTTGTATATGGCGTAAGAAAGTGGCCCAGCTTCATTCTTTTGTATGTAGCTGTCCAGTTTTCCCAAACACCATCTATTGAAGAGGCTGACTTTTTCCCATGGCATATTCTTGCCTCCTTTGTCATAGATTGACATATAAGCTTCAGTTTATTGCTGAGGTCTCTATTCTATTCATTGATCTATGTGTGTCTGTTTTAAATGCCAATAGCATACTACTATGATTACTATAGCTTTGTAATAGTTTGAAATCAGGGAGCATGATATTTCCAGCTTTGTTCTTCTTTAAGATTGTTTTGGCTATTCGGGGTCGTCTGTGTTTCCATACAAATTTTAAGATTACTTGTTCTAGTTCTATAAAAAATACCATTGGTATCTCGATAAGGATTGTGTTGAATCTGTAAATGGCCTTGGGTAGTATGGATATTTTTTAACGTTAATTCTTCCAATCCATGAGCATGGTGCATCTTTCCTGCTTTAGCTGCTTCTCACAAATTTTGATATGCTGTGCTTTCATTGTTATTTAAATCAATATTTTAAAATTTTTCCTTTTGATTTCTGTTTGGGTTACTTAGAAGCATGTGTTTAATTTCCAAATACTTGGGAATGTTTCAAGATATCTTTTGTTATTGATTTCTGGTGTAATTTTGTGATGGTCAAAGAAGAAATATATATATATTGTTTAATATATATACATATTTAATTTTTTAAGATTTATTTTATGACTCAGAATGTGGTCTAGGTCACCGACTGTTCCATGCACATTTGAGAAGAAAGTTTGGTGGAGTGTTCTTTAAATTTTAATTAGGTCTAGTTGGTTGCTAGTTCTGGCTATCTATAACCTTAGTGTTTTTCTGCTTATTTGTTCTATCAATACTTGAGAGATGGGCTTCCCTGGTGGCACAGTGGTTGAGAATCTGCCTGCTAATGCAGGGGACACAGGTTTGAGCCCTGGTCTGGGAGGATCCCACATGCCGTGGAGCAACTAGGCCCGTGAGCCACAACTGCTGAGCCTGCGCGTCTGGAGCCTGTGCTCCGCGACAAGAGAGGCTGCTACAGTGAGAGGCCCGCGCACTGTGATGAAGAGTGGCCCCTGCTTGCCACAACTAGAGAAAGCCCTCGCACAGAAACGAAGACCCAATACAGCAAAAATAAATTAATTAATTAATAAACTCCTATCCCCAACATCATCTTTAAAAAAAAAAAAAAAACTTGAGAGAGAAGTATTGAAATCTCCAACTATAATTGTGGATTTTTCTATTTCTCCTTTAAGATCTATCTGTTTTTGCATCATATATTTTGAAGTTATGTTGATAAGTGCATAGAAAAAATATTTATTTTTTTAAAAGAAAAAAGTCAGAAGTTACAATGATATTTTCAGTTAAAATTTCAAATGAACAAGTTTTGACCTAATTTGATTTTATATTTGTTAACTTTTTTTAATTGAAAATCATGTTTTCTGAAATATATTAAGAACATTTAAGTTTGTACTTCTCTGATCAGTAAGAGCAAGTATCTTTTCATACAGTTAAGGGCCATCTTAAATTATTTTTCTCTGAACTGTTTATTCATGTATTTTGTCCATTTTGCTGTTAGTCTTCCACTTCTTAAATTTTAGGAGTTGGACGGGAATAAAACACAGACTTACTAGAGCATGGACTTGAGGATACGGGGAGGGGGAAGGGTAAGCTGTGACAAAGTGAGAGAGTGTCATGGACATACATACACTACCAAACGTAGGGTGGATAGCTAGTGGGAAGAAGCCACATAGCACAGGGAGATCAGCTAGGTGGTGTGTGACCACCTAGAGGGGTGGGATAGGGAGGGTGGGAGGGAGGGAGATGCAAGAGGGAAGAGATATGGGAACATATGTATATGTATAACTGATTCACTTTGTTGTAAAGCAGAAACTAACACACCATTGTAAAGCAATTATACTCCGATAAAGATGTTAAAAAAAAAAGAATTTAAAAAAAAGGAGTTCTTTATATGTTAGAGATTTTCAAACATTTTTCTGTTATACATTTCCATGTAGATTTTCCCAATATTTTCATTTGGATGGGGGTTGTCAAAGCTTTTTTTAGTTATAAATGCTTTGTAATGTAAATGAAATCACCAATATTTTCTTTAATTGCTTTTGAATTTTGAATCATAGAGAAATTTTCCACTCCTTCATTTTAGAATGAAATCCATCCATTCTTTTCTAGTATCTTTATAACCTTTTAAAAAAATATTTAGGTCTGTCAACTACTTGGTGTTTGTTTTGTGTCTGGAGTATTGTACAAATTTTTATCTTTTTTCAAATGGCTATCCAATTTTCCAATACCATTTATCAAAAAGTCCATCCATTCCTCACTAATCGGAGATAACTTCTTTGTCATATGTTAAGATTCCATATACCCCGTATATATTTCAGAGATTTACCTTTTGTCCAATTAGTCTGTAGGAACATTCCCATATAGCCAATACCATACTGTTTCAATTATAGAGGCATTACAATTTGGTAGGGCTGTTCCCCAAATTGCTCTTCTCTTTAAGGATTTTTCTAACTAATCTTGCCTTAGAGAACAGCGTTGTTTTCAGATTGTTTAGTTACAAAAACAATGTATGTATTTTATTGTAATCCCACAAGTTTATGAATTTACTTAGCAAGAACTGACATCTCACCAATATTCCTTGGACTCTCTAACCATGAACATATTACTTTTCTATATGTTGAGGTCAAATTTTTATAATGAATAATTATTTTAAAGGTTTTCTCATGTAAGTTTTAAACATTTTAAGCATATATCTAGGATCATTTGTTGTTTGTATTTTGGTTGGGGGACATTAAAGATAACTCCGGGGCTTCCCTGGTGGCGCAGTGGTTGAGAGTCCGCCTGCCGATGCAGGGGACACGGGTTCGTGCCCCGGTCCGGGAAGATCCCACATGCCGCGGAGCGGCTGGGCCCGTGAGCCATGGC
>NC_041231.1:53229710-53247030 GCF_002837175.3 Physeter macrocephalus | reverse complement strand
GCGTCCGGAGCCTGTGCTCCGCAACGGGAGAGGCCACAACAGTGAGAGGCCCGCGTACCACAAAAAAAAAAAAAAAAAAAAAAAAAAGATAACTCCGGCTTCATTAAATTAGTGTGCAATGTTAATTCTTTCTCCTGCTCCCTCACCATCAAAGCCTCCCTACTTTCAAGCTTCTACAAAGCATCTATTATTACGACCACCATTTCATCACCTGTAATTCTGAAATCTTATTCACACACATTAATGACAACGTGGATTGTAGATTGTTCACAGGGTAGGTTGGAATATACAGGAATCTTTCTTGAGTGTATGTGTTGGAAGCTGGCTGAACTGGTATAAAATCTAGAAGGAAGAAGATTGACATGTAAACTTATTAAGGTGAGTTCAAGAAGTTGTTAACTTGGCTTATGAAACTCAGAATGTCAGCAGCCCTGTTCTTCACTTAACTTCTTGCACTCCTTTCCTACCTGGTAGATTGCATCTCTCCTGGGCATATATTATGTCAGCAGAACATCCTGACATAAATTTTCTTTCACTTAAGTTCACAGGCAGTGTTCAGGAAAACTACCATTAGGAATTGTAAGAGTGAAAGTTGAAGGGGGTGGGATGCAGAGGGGTGGGGACGACAATTACGAGCTGAATTGGAGGCATTGTTCTGATGCTGTGAAAGGTGCTTTTAAGTATATTAGTGATATTCCTGTGAAAGCCACCTTATTAATTCATTCAAAATAAAACAGCCATTATGTAGAAATTGTGACACAGAAGGAAAGAACATAATGATCCTTTTGTCACAAACATCTAGGCAAATAAGTCAAGACTCAATCAGGGTTACCTAAAAGAAATGTTAAGTGTTAGAATTAATGGGTCTTTTAAAAATATTTCTGAATATTACAAAACTATTAAAATAATCTGAAAATACCTATTCTTTCTTCCCATATAGTCCTTTTCTCTCTTCCTTACACTAATAAGTCTCCCTAGAAGTTAAATATCTGTTTCAATTAACCTTACTTCTTGTTGACACTGAGCTCCCAATTATTAAAAAGTAGGACAGAAATAAATGGTTATCAAAATTAATAACATATGTAATTATATTCTATTCTCTACATAGGGTAGTAACAAAAGATACTCTCTCCAAATATTTTTGCATAAATTCCCATGCATATACAGAATAATATCCAAGCATTTTCAAATTTTTGAATATTGGTCATCTCTCGGCTATATTAATAATGTATTGGAATGTATCCCAACTCTATCTCCTTTATTCTGACTTTCTTGTCTCATAACAGAGCTCATTAGAGTGTAGGACTCTGCCTATACGTGGAACAGAAGCCACACTGGTGGGGTGTTGAGTTTCTCTCAATACTATAATTACAGGTGCTTACTAGTAATTAGCAAGATGGGTGTCATATAATTTTGAGACCCATCTTTCAATCCTGATCACTTTCTCACAGCAACACTCTCTGACAGGTATATTCATCTTTCAAATTTAAAAATTGCAAGATCAGGTGACTTAAAAAGACCACATCCAAAAATGAGTGCTAAAAGACGGAGCCCCAAAATTGAAATGATGATGATAACTATCCCACCTCTGAACTATTAGCTCCCTTGTGTTTTCTTTTCTTTTTTTTTTTTGACATGAACCATTTTTAAAGTCTTTATTGAATTTGTTACAATACTGCTTATGTTTTATGTTTTGGTTTTTTGGCCCCAAGGCATGCGGGATCTTAGCTCCCCAACCAGGGATCGAACCCATACCCTCTGAATTGGAAGGCTAAGTCTTCACCACTGGACCGCCAGGAAAGTCCCTCCCTTGTGTTTTTAGTGCCACTTGTATTGGTGGTTAGAAACGTCTCCCTTTGGAGAAATGTCTATTTATGTCTTCTGCCCATTTTTGGATTGGGTTGTTTGTTTTTTTGTTATTGAGCTGCATGAGCTGCTTGTAAATTTTGGAGATTAATCCTTTGTCAGTTGCTTCATTTGCAAATATTTTCTCCCATTCTGAGGGTTGTCTTTTGGTCTTGTTTATGGTATCCTTTGCTGTGCAAAAGCTTTTAAGTTTCATTAGGTCCCATTTGTTTATTTTTGTTTTTATTTCCATTTCTCTAGGAGATGGGTCAAAAAGGATCTTGCTGTGATTTATGTCATAGAGTGTTCTGCCTATGTTTTCCTCTAAGAGTTTGATAGTGTCTGGCCTTACATGTAGGTCTTTAACCCATTTTGAGTTTATTCTTGTGTGTGGGGTTAGGGAGTGTTCTAATTTCCTACTTTTACATGTAGCTGTCCAGTTTTCCCAGCACCACTTATTGAAGAGGCTGTCTTTTCTCCACTGTATATCCTTCCCTCCTTTATCAAAGATAAGGTGACCATATGTGTGTGGGTTTATCTCTGGGATTTCTATCCTGTTCCATTGATCTGTATTTCTGTTTTTGTGCCAGTACCATACTGTCTTGATTACTGTAACCTTGTAGTATAATCGGAAGTCAGGGAGCCTGATTCCTCCAGCTCCATTTTTCGTTCTCAAGACTGCTTTGGCTATTCGGGGTCTTTTGTGTTTCCATACAAATTGTGAAATTTTTTGTTCTACTTCTGTGAAAAATGCCAGTGGTAGTTTGATAGGGATTGAATTGAATCTGTAGATTGCTTTGGGTAGTAGAGTCATTTTCACAATGTTGATTCTTCCAATCCAAGAACATGGTATATCTCTCCATCTATTTGTATCATCTTTAATTTCTTTCATCAGTGTCTTATAATTTTCTGCATACAAGTCTTTTGTCTCCTTAGGTAGGTTTATTCCTAGATATTTTATTCTTTTTGTTGCAATGGTAAATGGGAGTGTTTTCTTAATTTCACTCTCAGATTTTTCATCATTAGTGTATAAGAATGCCAGAGATTTCTGTGCATTAATTTTGTATCCTGCTACTTTACCAAATTCATTGATTAGCTCTAGTAGTTTCCTGGTAGCATCCTTAGGATTCTCTATGTATACTATCAGTAATCAAGACAGTATGGTACTGGCACAAAAACAGAAATATAGATCAATGGAACAGGATAGAAAGCCCAGAGATAAACCCACACACATATGGTCACCTTATCTTTGATAAAGGAGGGAAGGATATACAGTGGAGAAAAGACAGCCTCTTCAATAAGTGGTGCTGGGAAAACTGGACAGCTACATGTAAAAGTATGAAATTAGAACAATCCCTAACACCACACACAAGAATAAACTCAAGGATCCCACATGCCGCGGAGCGGCTGGGCCCGTGAGCCATGGCCGCTGAGCCTGCGCGTTCGGAGCCTGTGCTCCCCAACGGGAGAGGCCACAACAGAGAGAGGCCCGCGTACCGCAAAAAAAAAAAAAAAAAAAAAAAAAAGAATATATGAGGGAAAAAAAAAAAAAAAAGAAACGTCTCCCTGACAAAATGACATGCGTGCTTCCCAGTTATTGAGAGAAGAGCTGGAAATTGGTGGCATTACTGCTGCCCTATCCATAGCTGACATTCTCAGCTGTAGCAAACATTCTAGAATCTGTCATTTTAAAACACCAACCAGAAGATACAGCCATTTCCTTATAGCTATGAATAATTCATTGACTACTTCAGGTACTGAAGTCACTAAAAATAACAGGAAAGTTGATGGCCCTGAGCTTAAAACAAAATCCTAACTATTGCTCAATATTGTTATTTTTTTTAAACATGACAGCAGTCAAGCTAATTTCCTAAAGACTTTGCTTGTTGTATTTTAACATATTGACTTCACAGCAAAATTCCAAGTACCTTCTGAAATATCGAAATGCTGAAGTCATTCTTAAAATATTTCTCTAGTTCTTAAAATCTAAGTACAGATGAGATCTTACTTTCCTTTTACACTCTTATCCAGATGCCTTAACATGACTGACACTTGAATATTGAACCAGAGTATGAGAGACTGAAAATTAGTTTGAAAAATCCTGTGGAGAAACTGGAATCGTGGGCAATAGCTCTATTTTTCCTATTTTTTTTCCATTTAAAAAATGTTTTTATTGAGACATAAGTGACATAGAACATTATGTAAGTTTAAAGTGTACATGTTAGTTTGATACATTTATATATTGCAATATGATTACCACCGTAGCATTAGCTAACACCTCTATCATTTCACATAATTATTATATCTTTTTTATGGTGAGCCCAATTAAGATCTAGTCTGTTAGCAACTTTGAAGTTTATAATACAGCATTTTTTACTATAATCATTATTCTGTGCATTAGATCTCCAGAATTTATTTATCTACTAGTTGCAAGTTTGTACCCTTAAACCACATCTCCCCAAATCCCCCCACCCCCAGACACTGATAACCCCCCTTTCGCTCTCTGTTTTATGAGTTAGGCTTTCTTCCATTTTGAAGATGGATACTCTATTCTGTTAGAGAAAAAAGTTCTGAATTTGGTAATGATAGATTAGGTTTATAACTACTAGCTATATATCCACAGGAAAATCAATCTGCCTCTCTAATCCTGTTTTCTCATCTGTTAAGTAGGGATATTAACACCTGCCTATAAGAGTGTTATAAAGATCAACTGAGAAAACATGTGAAAACCTTGTTAAACCATAAAACAGCACAGCAAATTAAGTAATATTGTGATTGATTTCAAAAGAAGAAAGGAAGTAAAATCACCATAAAGGAAATTTGGACAAGTTCCCGCTCTTATTCTGAGTTAAGGGTATTTTTTCATATTATTTTATTCACACAATACATGAATAACTTATTGTAAAAGATTCACAAGTATATGGAGAAAATGAGAAACTTTTTTTCTAATGAACTTGTTTAGGTTTTTTCCCCCTCAATGTAACCATTCTTAATAGTTGAAAATATATTTTCTTCTTTCTTTATGCATTCAATCTGCTGTTGTTACATTTGAGACAGACGTGGAAAGGTGCTGTGGTTTCACCTCTGTGTGACCTTCTTTGTCATTTTTCCTGCTTGGAATGTGTGGATCTTTTAGATGTGAAGAAATAGAAATTACCTTCTGGATGCAGGTGATGACAAACTGAATCATTAACATCCCCCCACCCCAAAAGTTTGGTGTTTGAAATGTTAGCGGTTTTGGGGTTTTTTTTTTTTTTCAGTGAAAAGACAATTATTCCATTATCCATGATTCATCAATTTTAGGCTGTTAGTAATATGAAAGTTTGAGAATCAAACTGACAGGAAAATAGCACCAAATCACTAATGTGGATCTTAAAAATGCTGCATAATTTGATTGCTCTGCTATTTTCAGTGGAATATAATGCCAAAATGATACCTTAAATCTGTTGAATATACAATTTCTTGTCAAACCTTTTTGAGATGTTTTTGAATTTTACATTTCAGATGTTGCTTACTACTCTAGAGGTACTGTGACCGAAAATAGCCACTAGTTTATTTGGGATTTCATAAAATTTTGTATCAAATCTTAATTGAAAATTTCTACTTACAGATTCTAAGAATCTTTATCTTAATTGTTAATAAAGATAATATATTTTTATATGCTTCATATAACCACAATAGCTATACACCAAAAATTAATTTTCATTTTATAACTATTTTAGGAAGTGAGAAATTTACATCCATGATCTTTAAAATTTGTGCTTTTTTTACCCCTAAAAATATGTTGAAAAACTATGTACCTCTTTACATATTTAGAGTTGACATATAAAACTTTTTATTATAATTAGTTGTAAAATATGTAATTTCTAGCATATCATAAATAGACATTTTAAAATAAAATTCTTTAATTGCATCTAATAGAATCTAAACCCTCAATCTATTTGATACCCACACTTATTTATTTAGACAAATACCCAAACTCTTTTTTGGGTATTGATGTGAAATATTTTACATCATTCCTTAATTTTTTTGAACTTATATTTATAGTCTATGTAATTCTGGAAAGATGAGGCACAGGGAGGTCAAGTGAGTTGCCCAAGGTCACACAGCATGTATATGGTAGCTCTGGGTATGAACCCAGACTGCTTGCCTCAGAGTCTGTTATTTACATTTATTATCAACAATTCATTATTTACATTTTGAATTTAAATAAAATTTAAATATGTATGTTATTACCACATTATTTCCCTTCCTTTACTTTTCTCTATCTAGAAACCTGATAGTGGTGTCCACTGTCTCTGATTAAGGGCTTTTAAGTCTTGCTGTGCCTTGAGAGTTGTCAAGATTAAATACAATGCTGAGCCTTACTCTGGAAGAACTGACAACCCAGTGATCGCATCTGACAGTTTTCTCTGTGTCACCTACAAAATCCATCCCAGTGTGGAGGGTTCAAGGCATTTGGGAGGAGGCATCAAAATTATTTACTCTATAGCAAACACTGTGCCATCCATCTCAGACACATTATGACATTAGATACAGATAACACAACTTCTACATCAGACAGATGAAGAAACAGAAGCTTTGAGGGCTACTAAAGGCCATGGAACAGGGATGACCCAGGTCTACCTGGCTCCAGCCTGTGCAAAGCTGTTTCCCTCATCCCCTCACTGCCTCTGGCCATGTGGTCATTCCTAAATAAATTCTGATTGAATTGGATTCCATACCTCAAGTTTATATTCCATGAAGAGAATACTTACGGAAACCTTAGCTATTACTCAGGCCTCCCCACAATCTGAACTGTGGCAAGATGCCAGTCTTCCACAGAACAGATTCTACTGTACCATTTCTTTCTTCTGGTTTCAGAATAAATTCCTTTCAGTAAGAGTCTGAAGGCTTAAACTGTGCCTTTTTCTTTGTAGCTGTGCATATATTGGACACAAACTATTTATGGGAGTTAAAATGAGGCTTCATTGAAATGGAAGATTTTTTTTTAAATTTGCCATGATACTAAGCTAAATTCCAACAGGTTACGATTAAGTACATACACACCCACAAAGTGAAATATCACAGAAATGACAAACATTTAGAGCCAGCAGGTTTTTCTCAGCTGCTTTGGAAAGTAAAACTACATCTTTTTCTCTCACATATGACCATATGTCTTTCACCATGATATAAGTGCTATTATATTCAAATTGCATATTTGTTTATTCATTTCATCCTGACAGCAAATATCTAGGAAAGAGCTATAGGAAAATGTTTAAATGACTGATACTGCATTTGCTATCCAAAGCACAAATCAAATTATCTCTAACAGCACTTAAATCTCTTTTCCATTTGAAACACAGATAATAAATTAAAATGTCAAAAATATACTTTGGCTTAAACATTTGTTTGAAGATTAAAGATATGACCTGACTCTATTGTTAGTGAAAGTCAGACACATTCTGTTCTTTGGTGCATTGCAGCAGTGTGAGTCCATAAAAAGAAAAATCAGTTTTGGACTCTTCATCTTGAGTACTTAATATTTTTATAGGATACTTGTATTAGTGTGTCTTGAATACAGCAAGCTCATTTTTGTATAATATGGGAAGCAGATCTGGTACTGTGCAAAAACACAGGAACTGGATTCAGGATCTGTTTCTGCTACTTGCTATGTAGATTTTGGGAAATTCATAATCTCAGTTTCCTCATCCATATAATGGGTATGATAGTGATGCCTGACTAATAGAATTGTTGCAAGTATTAAGTGTCATTATATGTGTAAATATCCTTACCATTTTACCTGACATGTAGTAAGGTAGTAAGGACTCAATAATTGTCATTATTAATTGCATTACAGTTATTACATATGAGAAAGTTGGCTAGGGTAAGAAAGATTTGGAAATGTTTTCCAGAGTGATTATAATCATATAAGTGCAAAATACACACAAGCATACTGAATGCTTGGAAAAGTGCTACACTGAAGAATACTCCCAAGCTTTAATTAACCCAGCATTTTTCAATGTTGTTTACCAAGGACAGGTCCTCTCACACAACACCCTAAAACTTTGACGTGAACATCCTACAGAAATCAGAATAGTGATAAGTACCCCAATATCAAGCCTTTCCTTGGTGGGATTTATATTTGAGAAATGTGTTGGTTTTGCTGATGATGTTGGCTTTTAAAGTAAGGTATATTTTTTATAATAAAGGAATGCACAGTTATTACTGAAGTTTTGGAAAATTAAAAATATAAAATATAATCATTAATTACACTTAGGCTCATCTCCCACCCTCCCAGAAAAAGCATTGTAGTTTTTTTTTAAGTTGGATTTTTAATTGAATATAAAACTTTAAAGATATGGTGGAATGTACATTAAAAGCTTATTACATGCACAATACTCCAAGCTATCAGTGTAGGAAAGTTACAGATTTTTCACTTCATTCAGGTGAGTTTTTAAAACATGAAACAAAATATGAAAGTTCTAATGCATGTGAGCTCTTCTAATAAAGAACAATGATCAACAGCAAAAAAAAAAAAAAAAACGCAATCAAAAAATGGGCTGAAGACCTAAGTAGACATGTCTCCAAAGAAGAAATACAGATGGCCAACAGGCACATGAAAAGATGCTCAACATCACTAATCATTAGAGAAATGCAAATCAAAACTACAATGAGGTACCACCTCACACCGGTCAGAATGGCCATCATTAAAAAGCCTACAAACAATAAATGCTGGAGAGGGTGTAGAGAAAAGGGAAGCTTCCTACACTGTTGGTGGGAATGTAAGCTGGTGCAACCAGGGTGGAAAACAGTATGGAAGTTCCTCAGAAAACTAAAAATAGAATTACCATATGATCCAGCAAAACTGCTCCTGGGCATATATCTAGACAAAACTATAATTCAAAAAGATACATGCACCCCTATGTTCATAGCAGCACTATTCACAATTACCAAGACATGGAAACAACCTAAATGTCCATCGACAGATGAATGGATAAAGAAGATGTGGTACATATATACAATGGAATACTACTCAGCCATAAAAAAGAACAAAATAATGCCATTTGCAGCAACATGGATGCAACTAGAGATTATCATACTAAGTGAAGTAAGCCAAAAAGAGAAAGACAAATACCATATTATATCACTTCTATGTGGAATCTAAAATATGACACAATGAACCTATCTATGAAACAGAATCAGAATCCAAGATATAGAGGACAGACTGGTGGTTGCCAAGAGGGAGGGGGTTGGGGGAGGGATGAAGAGGGAGGTTGGGGTTAGCATATGTAAGCTTTTAATGGAATGGATAAACGACAAGGTCCTACTGCATAGCACAGGGAACTGTATTCAATATCCTGTGATAAACCACAATGGAAAAGAATATATTTAAAAAAATGTATGTCTATGTATAACTGAATCACTTTGCTGTACAGCAGTAATTAACACAAGATTCTAAATCAACTATACTTCAATTTAAAAAAAAATTTTAATAAAAAAAGAACAATGAGTCCTTCCGACGCAACAAGACTTGGTCTAGCAGCTCCTCTCCTAACTAATTACACCTGCTGAGGAAGAGCAAGGTTGCCGCTAGAATAAGGTCACCCCTTGTGGCTGTTCCTGCAGCTCAAGAACTCATTTTACACAACAGGCAAAACGAAAACCTGAAACCAAAATCCATTCTGTCACCATGATAGAACTTCAGAGTAGGATGAAACTTAGAGATGTTTAGAGAATTTGCGGCAGGCGCGTGTGGGCATGTGTTTCTGTGTCTACTGAACTCGAGTGAGCTCCTACGAGTTTTCTCTGGTATGACTTTTCAGATCCTGGCACTTAATCTTCCCGTATCTCTGGGGACCGGGTGAGAAAGAGTGCCAGGGAGAGCTCTAAATAGCCCTAGGATCAAACCATAAAGGGATTCCCGTTTAGGTCTGTTCCTTTCTCATTAGGACAAACACCTGAGAGCAGGATTCCTCAATGGGTGAAACACCTGCACCCACGGCCTGCTCCCGAGTTCTGTGGACTGATGCAGCCCTCCCTAGACTCCCGGGGCCCAGCAGCCGCAGAACAGGGGCAGCGCTCCTTACGACGACTCACTAGAAATGAACAGGGCCATTGCGAGGCCAGGCCCAGCCCACCTCTCCTTTTGTCCACTGCGGGCAGCCCAAAACTCTTAAGGGTAACTTTAAGTCATTATAATCTCATTACAATTCACAGCAACAGAAACACAAGCATCCGAGCGCCATGCCGTTCTGCAAGGGGCGAAGGTTAAAGCACGAAGGGCAACCTCGAAAGGCCGCGCCGCCCTGGTCTCCCCACCGGGTCCTGTGTCCCTGGCTACACGGCCGCACGCCGCCCTTCGCCGCTACCGGGGCCCCAAGGTCAAGGCGCGAAGCACGCCGCTCAGAAACCACCAAATCACTGCCACTGACCCCAGAACACGAGTGCCGGGACCCGAGGGCCTCGCCGGGCCCGCCCTCGTCCACAGCCTACCTCCCCCAGGCAACCGACTAGGCCAGTGCGGGACGACCCGCGGGCCCGCCGTCCCCAGGAGCCCCCGGGCCCGGCCAGACCCCAGCCCGCAGCTCCCGGGCCGCGCGCGGTGCCCGCCGGCCGGTCAAGCTGCCCCGCAACTCTTGGGACCCGCGCAGCCCCTCACCCAAGCCCGGCCCGGCCACTCAGTCTCCCAGCCCTCCAGACTTCAGCCCCCGGCCCGGCCACTCAGTCTCCCAGCCCCCCAGACTTCAGCCCCCGGCCGGTCCACTCACCAAGCAGCAACAGGAGCAGCGGCCGTCGCCGAGCCTTCGGGCGCCGCCATGGGCGCGAGCGGAGTTGGACTGGGTCGGGGGGCTGACCCGGCGGAGTGAGGGCAGCTGGTCCCAGTGCGGCGCCCTCTGCAGGAAGGAAAGAAAAAAGCATTGTTAACCTGAGTTGCATGACTTTCCCTATTTTTTCTTCGTTTTTTTATTCGGTTTTTTATTCGTACGTCTTACTTAGACTCATTCTGCATCTAAAACCTAGTATGTAGCTTTTCCACTTAACATTTTAACAAGTTGTTCTAAACTTTATAGATTTTGTTGGTAAAATATTCTATTGTTTTCAAATGAGTTGCCATGCCATAAGTTACCTAACCATTAATTGATGATAATGTATTTATGCTTTTACCAAGTTATCATTCTTACAAACTAGTGTTAAACTCTCCAAAAGTTCTAAAATTTTTAAATTCTAAAGTTCTCTTCCCCATATTTTGAACTACTTATTCACAGTGAAATCTGAGAACTGGGGTTAAAGTATCAGAGTTTTATTTACTAATTCACTTTTTAAAATAAATTTATTTATTTTTGGCTGCGTTGGGTCTTCGTTGCTGCATGCAGGCTTTCTCTAGTTGCGGTTTGCGGTGAGCGGGCTTCTCATCGCGGTGGCTTCTCTTGTTGCAGAGCACAGGCTCTAGGCATGCGGGCTTCAGCAGTTGTGGCTTGTGGGTTCTAGAGCACAGGCTCAGTAGTTGTGGCACACGGACTTAGTTTCTCTGCGACATGTGGGGTCTTCCCCCGGCAGGGAGCAAACTTGTGTCCCCTGCAGTGGCAGGCAGATTCTTAACCATTGTGCCACCAGGGAAGTCCTAATTCATTTATTTATTCAACAGATACTCACTTTTATCTGGGTATCGGTGCTAGGTGTGGTGCTAGGGTTGGCAGCTAATGGGATTCAGCCATGGATCCTGTCTTAAAGGACATGCTATCAGATTTTTAAGACTATGGATGTATAGAGACAAATTGCTTTCCGTTAAAAGCATGGTCCAAATTAGTGCTATAGATTATCGTCATTAAACTCCAATGGCAGTTGTAGAAATATATTTAAAATATAGACACAGATACAGTTTTAGATGCAGACATACAGATACTGTATATGGACATGTAGATGTGAATTTGTCTTGGAGAGGAAGGTAGCATTACGATGAATGTGTGAACATCTCTCATTCTTCTCTTTTCATCCCAATTCCTGCTTTAGTAGTAACCTATTTATCTAAAATATATGTAAATATCTGAATATCACTGCCAGTTAGCTAATTTGAATATATTTTTGCATGTGTTTCCCAAAATAGAGACACCAAAAGAAATTCTTAAGTTTTTAATATATTTTAATTGATATTGTCAAATTGCTCCAGTATGATTTAGCTCTGGAGGAAATTCCAACCTGCCTCTAGGTCCTCAAATTCTCAGGTCATTTAATACTTAAAAATTCATTCAACAAAGAGCATTCCAGCAAACTGCTTCCAAATGTTTCTCTCTCTCTACTCTGAATTCCCTCAATTTAATGCCACTCATAGAATCTTCCTTCCACCATTGCCATAGCAACTCAAAGTGGTTTCTCCCTTCTTTCAGTTCTCCCCAACCCAGCTGCCAAATCAACACTCCTGAAACCTGATTCTGATCATTTCGCCCTCTCAACCAGAAGCCTTTCATGACTCCCCACTAACCTCAGAGTAAGTATATCTGAAGACAATTTTTTCAAATCAAATTTTCTCCTTCCTTTCAGGCAGCTCCAGTTCCAGTTAAATCCAAATCCCCAATTGCCCATACCCTTCACTTTTCCACCTACTTCCTTGGTTCACTCTGTCTAGTTGACTAGTTGATCTAGAAAGCACAATGATGTCTACATAGTGATAACAGTTGTCAAGAATCAACTATCTGCTTTGTGCCTGGGACTGAATGAGTGTTTCCAAATGTTATCTCATGTGCTTTAATCATCACAGCCTCTATTTCACATACAAAACAACTGTGAGGACTTAAGTGACTTGTCCAAATTCACACAACTTGCTTAAATTTAGAGCTCTCTTGGCCTCCAGAGTTCTTGTTATTTAAACTTCAGTATATTCCATCATCCCAGTACTACTTGGTTTTTGGTTTTTTATTTTGTTTTTTGGTTGTTTTTTTCTTTTTTGGGGGGGCCACGCCACACGTCTTACGGGACCTTAGTTCCCCAACCAGTGATCTCACTGCCCCTGGCAGTGAGAATGCCGACTCCTAACTACCAGACTGCCAGGGAATTCCCAACTAGTTTTTTAATCACAGTTATCACCAAATTCATGAAGTCCTTTCCCTCATTCCAGTTAGAAGTGATTTCTCACTCTTCCAAGTTCCTGCAAATCTTACTCTGTATCTCTAGCTCATCACTGATTATGTTTCCTCTTCATTTATTTAGGTAATATGTCTCTTTTAATTTTTTTTTTTTTTTTTTTTTGGGTATGCGGGCCTCCCTCTGTTGTGGCCTCTCCCGTTGCGGAGCACAGGCTCCGGACGCGCAGGCTCAGCGGCCATGGCTCACGGGCCCAGCCGCTTCGCGGCATGTGGGATCCTCCCAGACCGGGGCGCGAACCCGGTTACCCTGCATCGGCAGGCGGACGCGCAACCACTGTGCCACCAGGGAAGCCCTCTTTTCACTTTTTTATCCATTCAATAGTTTATAATTAATATTTTATTAAGTCTGGGCCTAGTAAATGGCAAGGACTTTGCTAGGCATCTGGACTATAAAACAAAGTAAACATGATCCTTGCTCTCAAAAAACATACAATTTACTTGTGTTAAGAAAACTCAAAATAAATATATGCTTATACATTTTAACTAGTTCTGTGAAGCAAAAGCATGGGGTACAGGAGACAATAAAGAAAGATCATATTGTGTATGTGGGTGGGGTGGAGGGGGTGAAAATTCAGAGTTGGCCTTGGTGAGGAAATAAACTGTCAGCCAAGACATCAAGATGAAAAGAAATTAGCCAAGTAAAGAATGGGAATGTAGAGGAACAACATTCTAAGCAGAAGGAAAATCACAGGCAAATGTTTTGAAGCAAAAAAAGACTATTTTCCAAGAATTAAAAGAAGGTCATTCAAGGATGCAGTATAAAGCTGTGCCGTTGTCTGTGTGAATGGAGCCCCACAGGGTTTTGCAGTGGTGCCCTGAGGTCAAAATGCTTTGAGAGTGAACCAATGGACTGGAAAAGTAGAACTGCATCCGTGTGGAAAGGAAGGCAGGACAACATCATTCAACAGTCTGCTAAAGAGTTCACATCTACTTTAAGTGCAAAGGGAAGTCTCTTACAAGATTTAACCAGTGATTGCTATAATCCAATTTCAGATGTTTTTTTATTCTTCTAGAAGGGAAACACTGTGGGTTGATACATCTATGCATACCTTTTATCTTTAATATGTCTTTAACTCCACAGTGCCTAATATAATTATTTGAGGATATCAGTTGTTTAATGTTTATTTCCTGAGATAAAATGAGTTAGCGTTTCTATCTTCATATAGGCATTATCATTATGGCTATTTTCTTATATCTTTATGAGACAGGAGATAGATGGGCCCCAGGCTGAGTAGCTGGAGTCTGTCCCCTGTGGACAGATACTCCAAGATGAAGATAATAGCAGGAGCAAGGAGAAGGCTGGGCCCTGCCCAGATAAGAGAGAAAGAGACCACATATTCCTCATTCTCAAAGTCAAGGAGACCTTCCCTACTACACATGTGCAGAAAGCCTCCTTGGAGGTCAAAGTGGGGGGGGGCACCACCCCATAGGCCTCTTTGCTAGAATCCATCTTGGCTAAGAGATGTGCATGCACACATGGGAGGACCCTGAGATAAACCAAATACGGACTTAGAACCAGGCAAAGCAAGATGATTGGCCAGAGGAAACCTGGAACAAATGCCCCATATAAGTGATTCAAACTACTATGAGGGCGTGACTCTCCCTCTGAGCCTGCATGTGTGAGTCTATTCACACATGTCTTTTTTCCTCCTAGTAAACACTTTACTTGTTTCACTACTTTCCGTCCTTTTGAGGGAATTCATTTCTACAAAGCCAATGGGCCAGGGCCTTGTCACTGGCCACTGGTCTAGTGGTCAGGATTCAGCGTTCTCACTGCCACAGCCTGACTTCAGTATCTGGCTGGGGAACCAAAATCCTGCTTCAAGCCTCTGCAGGCTGAGGCCACTCAAAATGACTTACACCAACTCTCACTGGAGAATATGTGTGAAATTCTGCACCATTTTCCCCCCCAGGTGATATTTCTTTAATCGTTTTTAATCAAGTTTAAACCTTCCCAAATAGCTGACTTGAGCTCGTGATATTGTTGCTAGCTAGAAATGACCATGAACTACCGACGTTGGGTGCAATGATGGCTTTGACAGTCTAAGTATAAAAGAACTGTCAAGCTTTTCACTCTAAGGCTACAGGTTACAGAAAATTCAGAAATAAAGTTTGGTGTTCCCTTTGAATCAATTTGTCACATCCTTTGCTAATCCCATTTCCAAAAGGGCTTGCTTTCTAACAGATTACATACTATAGCCCTTGACCTTTCTGAGATGACTGAATAAAGTTGAATTTGTAGGGCTTCCCTGGTGGCACAGTGGTTGAGAGTCCGCCTGCCGATGCAGGGGACACGGGTTCGTGCCCCGGTCCGGGAAGATCCCACATGCCGCAGAACGGCTGGGCCCGTGAGCCATGGCCGCTGAGCCTGCGCGTCTGGAGCCTGTGCTCCGCAACGGGAGAGGCCACAACAGTGAGAGGCCCGCGTACTGAAAAAAAAAAAAAAAAAAAAAAAAAAGGGCAGAGGAGCTAGACATTTTTCCAAAGAAAAAAGACAAAATGGACAACAGGTACATGAAAAGGCGCTCAGCATAACTAATCATCAGGGAAATACTAATCAAAACCACAATGAGATACCACTTCTTCACACCTGTTAGAATGGTTATTATCAGAAAGATAAGAAATAGAAAGTGTTGAGGAGGATGTGGGGGAAGGGGAACCCTTGTGCACTGTTGGTGGGAACATAAATTGGTGCCGCCACAATGGAAAGCAGTTTGAAGCTTCCCCCCAAAACTGAAAATAGCAATCTAGCAATCCCACTCTGGTATTTATCTGAAGGAAAATAAATCACTATCTTGAAATGACATCTGCACCCCTATGTTTATTACAGCATTATTTTAAATAGCCAGGACATGGATACAACTTAAGTGTACATGATGAATGAATGGATAAAGAAAGCATGGAATATTATTCAGCCATAAAAAGAAAAAAAAAGTCCTGCCATTTGCAACAACATGGATGGGCTTTGAAGGCATTATTCTAAGTGAAATAACTCAGACAGACAAAGAAAAATACTGTACGATCTCACTTATATGTGGAATCTAAAAAACACCCGAACTGATAGATTCAGAGAAGAGATTGGTAGTTGCCAGATATGGGGAGTAGGGGGTGGGCAAAATGGGTAAAGATGGTCAAAAGGTATAAACATCCAGTTATTTGATAAACAAGTCCTCAGGATGTAACATACAGCATGGTGACTATAATTAACAATACTGTATTGTATATTTGAAAGTTGCTGAGAGAATAGATCTTAAAAAATTCTCATTAGAAGAAAAAAAAATTGTAACTGTGTGTGGTGATGGATCTTAACTAAACTTGTTTTGGTAATTGTTTTGCAATATACACACATATCAAATCATATAATACAATGTTATATGCCAGGTATATCTCAATAAAATTTAAAAAAAGAATCTAAGCTCTCAGTTGTGAGCTATTTGGGTTAGAAATCCAGTTTCATTACTTGCTAGTGTTCCCCATTTGTAAGAAAAGAGATAACAATTGTATCTACCTCATAAGATTGTGAATATTAAATGATAGTTCACACCAAGTACTTACCAGGATTTGTGGCAAGTAATAAGTACTCAATAGCTATGCAAACACATACACATAGGCACACTCAAAGAAACATAAAAATTGAGAATGTATTATATTTTAAAAGCTTCATAAAATTTGCCAGTAAATTAGTGACAACCTAATGCCTCTTGGATCCTTAATTCTTTGAAACCTCTCCCCTCTTTCTCTTATGTGTTTCCTTTTCAAGGCTCTCTGCTTCTTTTTTCTTTTTTATATTTAATTTGTATTAGCCCAGATAGAAACTATTTCAGTGAGATTCTGAAAATGTATTGGTGAGTTTTACATAGCTTTTTTTTTTACATCTTTATTGGAGTATAAGTGTGTTACAATGGTGTGTTAGTTTCTGCTGTATAATAAAGTGAATCAGCTATATATATACATATATCCCCATATCTCCTCCCTCTTGCGTCTCCATCCCACCCTCCCTATCCCACCTCTCTAGGTGGTCACAAAGCACCGAGCTGATCTCCCTGTGCTCTGTGACTGCTTCCCTCTAGCTATCTATTTTACATTTCGTAGTGTGTATATGTCCATGCCACTCTCTCACTTCATCCCAGCTTACCCTTTCCCCTCCCCGTGGCCTCAACTCCATTCTCTATGTCTGTATATTTATTCCTGTCCAGCCCCTAGGTTTTTCAGGACTTTTTTTTTTTAGATTCTGTATATATATGTCAGTATATGGTATTTGTTTTTCTCTTTCTGACTTACTTCACTCTGTATGACAACCTCTAGGTCCATCTACCTCACTACAAATAACTCAATTTTGTTTCCTTTTATGG
>NC_041231.1:53228832-53229678 GCF_002837175.3 Physeter macrocephalus | reverse complement strand
GTGATACCTCACTGCAGTTTTGATTTGCATTTCTCTAATGATTAGTGATGTTGAGCATCCTTTCATGTGTTTGTTGGCAATCTGTATATCTTCTTTGGAGAAATGTCTGTTTAGGTCTTCTGCCCATTTTTGGAGTGGGTTTTTTGTTGTTTGATATGGAGCTGCATGAGCTGCTTGTAAATTTTGGAGATTAAATCCTTTGTCAGTTGCTACATTAGCAAATATTTTCTCCCATTCTGAGGGTTGTCTTTTGGTTTTTTACTTCTTTTTTCATTAAAGCTATTAACATATATTAGTATGCTATTTCAGTTTATCAATAGTTATTTGAAATTTCCTGTCTGATAATTCCAACATCTGCATTATATATGAGTCTGGTTGTGCTGCTTCTTGCTTCTTTGTCCCTTTAGACTGTGATTTTTTGTTGTTGTCAGTGTTGTTTGTTTGTCTTAGGTCCCATTTGTTTATTTTTGTTTTTATTTCCATTTCTCTAGGAGGTGGGTCAAAAAGGATCTTGCTGTGATTTATGTCATAGCGTGTTCTGCCTATGTTTCCCTCTAAGATTTTTATAGTGTTTGGCCTTACATTTCGGTCTTTAATCAATTTTGAGTTTATTTTTGTGTACGGTATTAGGGAGTGTTCTAATTTCATTCTTTTACATGTAGCTGTTCTGTTTTCCCACCACCACTTATTGAAGAGGCTGTCTTTTCTCCACTGTATATTCTTGCCTCCTTTATCAAAGATAAGGTGACCATATGTGTGTGGGTTTATCTCTGGGCTTTCTATCCTGTTCCATTGATCTGTATTTCTGTTTTTGTGCCAGTACCATACTGTCTTGATTACTGTAGC
>NC_041231.1:53212942-53228298 GCF_002837175.3 Physeter macrocephalus | reverse complement strand
TTAGTGTACAGGAATGCAAGAGATTTCTGTGCATTAATTTTATATCCTGCTACTTTACCAAATTCATTGATTAGCTCTAGTAGTTTTCTAGTAGTATCTTTAGGATTCTCTGTGTGTAGTATCATGTCGTCTGCAAAGATTGACAGCTTTACTTCTTTTCTGATTTGGATTCCTTTTATTTCTTTTTTCTTCAATGATTGCCATGGCTAAAACTTCCAAAACTATGTTGAATAATTCTGGTGAGAGTGGACAACCTTGTCTTGTTCCTGATCTTAGAGGAAATGATTTCAGTTTTTAACCATTGAGATCTCGTAGAATGAGTTTGGGAGTGTTCCTCCCTCTGCTATATTTTGGAAGAGTTTGAGAAGAATCGGTGTTAGCTCTTCTCTAAATGTTTGATAGAATTCGCCTGTGAAGCCATCTGGTCCTGGGCTTTTGTTTGTTGGAAGATTTTTAATCACAGTTTCAATTTCAGTGCTTGTGATTTGTCTGTTTATATTTTCTGTTTCTTCCTGGTTCCCTCCCGGAAGGTTGTGCTTTTCTAAGAATTTGTACATTTCTTCCAGTTTGTCCATTTTATTGGCATATAGTTGCTTGTAGTATTCCCTCATGATCATTTGTATTTCTGCAGTGGCAGTTGTTACTTTTCCTTTTTCGTTTCTAATTCTATTGATTTGAGTCTTCTCCCTGTTTTTTTCTGGATGAGTCTGGCTAATGGTTTATCAATTTTGTTTATCTTCTCAAAGGACCAGATTTTAGTTTTATTGACCTTTACTATAGTTTCCTTCATTTCTTTTTCATTTATTTCTGACCTGATCTTTATGATTTCTTTCCTTCTACTAACTTTGGGGTATTTTTATTCTTTTTTCTCTATTTGCTTTAGGTGTACGGTTAGGTTGTTTATTTGAGTTGTTTCTTGTTTCTTGAGGTAGGATTGTATTGCTATAAACTTCCCTCTTAGAACTGCTTTTGCTGCATCCCATATGTTTTGGGTCATCGTCTTTTCATTGTCATTTGTCTCTAGGTTTTTTTGTTTTGTTTTGTTTTGCGGTACGTTTGCCTCTCACTGTTGTGGCCTCTCCCACTGCAGAGCACAGGCTCCGGACGTGCAGGCCCAGTGGCCATGGCTCACAGGCCCAGCTGCCCCGCGGCATGCGGGATCCTCCCAGACTGGGGCACGAACCCGTATCCCCTGCATCGGCAGGCAGAGTCTCAACCACTGAGCCGCCAGGGAAGCGCTCTAGGTATTTTTTGATTTCCTCTTTGACTTCTTCAGTGATGTCTTGGTTATATAGTAGTGTATTGTTTAGCCTCCATGTGTTTGTATTTTTTACAGACTTTTTCCTGAAGTTGATGTCTAGTCTCATAGCGCTGTGGTCAGAAAAGATACTTGATACAATTTCATTTTTCTTAAATTTACCAAGGCTTGATTTGTGACCCAAGATACGATCTATCCTGGAGAATGTTTCATGAGCACTTGAGAAGAAAATGTATGTTGTTGGTTTTGGATGGAATGTCCTATAAATATCAATTAAGTCCATCTTGTTTAATGTATCATTTAAACTTGTGTTTCCTTATTTATTTTCATTTTGGATGATCTGTCCATTGGTGAAAGTGGGGTGTTAAAGTCCCCTACTATGATTGATACTGTCAATTTCCCCTTTTATGGCTGTTAGCATTTGCGTTATGTATTGAGGTGCTCCAATGTTGGGTGCATAAATATTTACAATTGTTATATCTTCTTCTTGGATTGATCCCTTGATCATTATGTAGTGTCCTTCTTTGTCTCTTATAATAGTCTTTATTTGAAAGTCTATTTTGTCTGATATGAGAATTACTACTCCAGGTTTCTTTTGATTTCCATTTGCATGGAATTTCTTTTTCCATCCCCTCACTTTCAGTCTGTATGTGTCCCTAGGTCTGAAGTGGGTCTCTTGTGGACAGCATATATATGGGTCTTGTTTTTGTATCCATTCAGCTAGTCTATGTCTTTCAGTTGGAGCATTTAATGCATTTACATTTAAGATAGTTATCGATATGTATGTTCCTATTGCCATTTTCTTAATTGTTTTGGGTTTGTTATTGTAGGTCTTTTCCTTCTCTTGTGTTTCCTGCATAGAGAAGTTCCTTTAGCATTTGTTGTAAAGCTGGTTTGGTGGTGCTGAATTCTCTTAGCTTTTGATTGTCTGTAAAGGTTACTATTTCCTTTCCCATATTAGGGAGGTTTTCAACTATAATCTCTTCAAACACTTTCTCAGTCCCTTTCTTTTTCTCATCTTCTTCTGGACCCCTGTAATTCGAATGTTGGTGTGTTTAATGTTGTCCCAGAGGTCTCTAAGACTGTCCTCAGTTCTTTTCATTCTCTTTTCTTTATTCTGCTCTGTGGTAGTTATTTCCACTATTTTATCTTCCAGGTCACTTATCCATTCTTCTGCCTCCGTTATTCTGCTATTGATTCCTTCTAGAGAATTTTTAATTTCATTTATTGTGTTGTTCATCATTGTTTGTAAGCTCTTTAGTTCTTCTAGATCCTTGTTAATTGTTTCTTGTATTTTCTCCATGCTATTTCCAAGATTTTGGATCATCTTTACTATCATTTCTCTGAATTCTTTTTCAGGTAGGCTGCCTATTTCCTCTTCATTTGTTAGGTCTGGTGGGTTTTTACCTTGCTCCTCCCTCTGCTGTGTGTTCCTCTGTCTTTTCATTTTGCTTAACTTTCTCTGTTTGGGATCTCCTCTTCGCAGGCTGCAGGTTTGTTGTTCCCGTTGTTTTTGGTGTCTGCCCTCAGTGGCTAAGCTTGGTTCAGGGGGTTGTATAGGCTTCCTGGTGGAGGGACTAGTGCCTATATTCTGATGGATTAGGCTGGATCTTGTCTTTCTGGTGGGCAGGACTGCGTCCGGTGGTGTGTTTTGGGGTGTCTGTGGCCTTATTATGATTTTAGGCAGCCTCTCTGCTAATGGGTGAGGTTCTGTTCCTGTCTTCCTAGTTGTTTGGCATAGGGTGTCCAGCACTGTAGCTTGCTGGTCGTTGAGTGGAGCTGGGTCTTAACCTTGAGATGGAGATCTCTGCGAGAGCTTTCACCATTTGATATTGCATGGAGCTGGGAGGTCTCTGGTGGGCCAATGTCCTGTACTCGTCTCTCCCACCTCAGAGGCACAAGCCTGACACCCAGCTGGAGTACCAAGACCCTGTCAACCACACGGCCAGGTACATGGGGAGTTTCTTGCCTTTTGGGAAGTCTGAGGTCTTCTGCCAGTGTTCAGTAGGTGTTCTGTAGGAGTTGTTCCACATGTAGATGTATTTGTGATGTATTTGTGGGGAGGAAGGTAATCTCCACGTCTTACTACTCTGCCATCTTGAAAGTCTCCTACATAGGTTTTTAAATATATAATTAGGTGCTTCATCCCCTCTGAATTCAGGCTATATCCCGTTTCTCTCTCCTAATAATTTTTTCTTCTTCAACATTGTCAGAAATTTGTCTGTTTATCAGTGTTTCCCAAGACCACTCTTGAACTAAACACTCGGTTTTTCTTCTTTTGGCTTTCTAATTTATTGATTTCTCTCTTTATTGATTTCTTTCTCTCCTTTTGATTTTTATTTTCTGGAATGCATGGTCTCTGCCTGGCTGAGGATGCACAGTGGCAGGGAGGCGGGTGGGGCCTGGTGAGGAGACATGGGTCATCATCTGCAGCTAATGTTGACATGAGGCTGGCTCTGTTTCCAACCCTAGTGTAGACTCTGGGCCTCTGGGTCAAGCATCATGTTGGAGAGTGGTTGTGTGGGAGGGGCACAGAACATCCTCTTGTCTGTCATATGTGGTCTCTCATTAGACAGTTCTAGCATAAGAATGCGTGGTTTGAAATCAGAGACCTAGATTTGAGTCCAGGTTCTTCTACTTATTATCTTTGTGAACAATTCCTTTACTTCTTTAAACCTCATTTTCCTCATCTGTGAAAAGGGCATAATAATAGTATTTTCCTCAAAGGGTTATTGTAAGGATTAAATGAGATAATGCAGGGACTTCATTTATTTCACTGGCATGTCCCTCCTGATAAATATTGATGTGTATGTGTATGTGTGTATATAAAATATTTCTTGAATTAATAATTCAAAAATATTCCTTCAGTGAGCCTAAGGAATTTCCACCCAGCCTTAAAACACTACATATTACCGGAACCCAATCTTGTGAAGAGATTGAAGAGCTTGCTGAACCTCTGCAGCTATTACATGATAAAAATGATTGAAGCCACTTGCCAACATAAAAGTGCCTTGTGCACGGTTATTAATAATACTGAGCAGTGCCCATTATAGAAAACCTGCAGCTTTTATGCTTCCATAATTTCAGGCATGCTATCATCCTCTCAAGAAAGAAGAATCACCTCCAACACAAATCCTACCAGCTCTCTATTTTCCAATAAAGAGAACTTTGCAAATGATGAAAACAGTGGCAGGTCCTTTCACTAGCCCCACTCACAGGTGGGGAAGGGATGTAAATGAGGAGCATTTATCTTGCCCTCCACAAATCACCACATGCTTGGAGGTTTCCAAGCTGACAGCAAGATCTTCCATTAACAGAGATGGGAAGGGAATTGTTCCTCCTTAGACAAAGAGCCATTTCTTTTTTTTTTAAATTAATTAATTTATTTATTTTAGTTTTGACTGTGTTGGGACTTCGTTTCTGTTCGAGGGCTTTCTCTAGTTGCAGCGAGCGGGGGCCACTCTTCATCGCGGTGCGCGGGCCTCTCACTGTCACGGCCTCTCTTGTTGCGGAGCACAGGCGCCAGACATGCAGGCTCAGTAGTTGTGGCTCACGGGCCTAGCCGCTCCGCGGCATGTGGGATCTTCCCAAACCAGGGCTCGAACCCATGTCCCCTGCAGTGGCAGGCAGATTCTCAACCACTGCGCCACCAGGGAAGCCCAAAGAGCCATTTCTGAAACGGTGCTTCCTTACGATATAAAGGGCATGAAAAAATCATTTAGAGAAAAATAACCTAAATGGACTCCCAAAAGCAAACTGCATATTCTTGTACGTGGCATGTACTACCACCACTTATTTCAGGGAAGATACTTAGAGAAAATCTTTAACATTCTAGAAGCCTCTCCTCTTTTTTAGATGAGTTTTTATAATGACTCTACTTCCTGTTTAGAGGCAGGAAATTGTTGTTTATTATTCTGCATTGCTGTGTATAAAGTTTTTAAATTAGAATGTGATTTGTTGGGCTGATAGCAAATATATAACATTTATACTATATATAAAACAGAAGTCAGCCTCTATAAACTGCATAAAATGATGATAGAAAAATTACTATTTGAACAGAGTAAACATTTTAATCATAACCAGGGCACTCATGAGAGAGTACCCTGAGAGAAAGTTATCTGTAAGATTAAGTAAAAACCCTTGAATATGAGGATCCAGAGAGTAGGAAAAAATGTGAGGGGAGGGACAGGTCAAGAGCTGGTGCTGACAGCCCTCTCTTTGGTAAGAACCATAGGTCAGAGTCGTCCACTTGAGGGGATAATGTTCTCAGTAAGTCACTGCAGACACGAGCTTCATGGACCACTTCCTCCTCAGCATCCTCATAGGTAAGCATTCCAGCTGCTCTGCTCATCTGCCTGTGAGAATCAGAAAGTTGCCCAGACTTGCCATGCCATTTCTTGGGTCTTGTCCTGTCAGCTAAAAACTTGGGAAAAAAAAGAGATTGGGGTTTCATTTTGAAGAGGTAGGTGGGGAAGGAAAAAAACTACAGTTTAAGATGAGTAGCTTCTATTTTTTCCCTTCGTCACTAAGTAGTCTTGGGGCAAAACTGTCTTTTACAAAAAAGACTACATGTGATTTTTTTTGAAACAGGATCCCAGTAAACTAATGCTTCCTCCTTTGATGGAGCCATTATTAGAGCTTGAGCCCATAATATTAAATGTTACAGTCTTTAAAAAATTATCGGGGGACTTCCCTGGTGGCGCAGTGGTTAAGAATCCACCTGCCAATGCAGGGGACATGGGTTCGAGCCCTGGTCCGGGAAGATCCCACATGCCACGGAGCAACTAAGCCCGTGCGCCACAACTATTGAGCCCACGTGCTGCAACTACTGAAGCCCATGCGCCTAGAGCCCATGCTCCACAACAAGGGAAGCCACCACAATGAGAAGCCCAAGCACTGCAATGAAGAGTAGCCCCCACTTGCCACAACTAGAGAAAGCCCGCGCACAGCAACAAAGACCCAACACAGCCAAAAATAAATAAATAAAATAAATAAATTTTTAAAAATAAACATAAAAAAATTTTTAATTAAAAATAAAAAATTATCGGTCATTTACATAATAATGTGAAAAGAGGTGAACAACTATGTTTTTCATGTTATGTATCTTTTCCCAAGGTTCTATTACATATCAGCTGCTAACAGGTTAAGATAGGAGATGCTTAATACATATGAAACTTTTTTCAAGATGGGCCTCTTATGGTTTCTTGCATGTTTCCTGAGGATTTTCTGAATTCAATATTCAAGTATCAGTCAAAAATCTCCAGGACTTAGTAGTGTAAGAATGTTCCACTCTACATTTCTTATCCAGTGATAATGTTTCCATTGTGTGGAATGTTTCTCTTGCCCAATATAGATGTAAGATTAATTTGGAGCATTTGGTGGAACAGATGTTATACTTGGAAAATAAGGAGCAGGAAATCCCTCTGGATAAATAACTCTGAGAGGAAAGGCCACAGTGAAACGTTGGGTTCCATCAACTTTCAGTTAAAGTTCCTTCCTCCCATTGTCAAGCAGAATATAAAAGTTTTTCTTATTTTCAGAAAATGATGAAATTGGGAAGGAATGTGAAATGCTTCAGAGGAAGGGAAAGGGCATTTCCTTTCCTTGTTATAGCTTTGCTCGGGATCTTTATTAAAAGATAAACCTGAATCCTGCCTGCATTTGCTCTCACAGTGTTGTGGGAACTATCATAGCCATGAAATCTCTTATGATTTTGTCAGCCAGAGTTGTCTTTTTTTTTTTAAATAAATTTATTTATTTATTTTTGGCTGCATTGTGTCTTTGTTGCTGTACGCGGGCTTTCTCTAGTTGTGGCGAGCAAGGGTTACTCTTCATTGTGGCACATGGGCTTCTCATTGCAGTGGCTTCTCTTGTTCTGGAGCACGGGCTCTAGGTGCATGGGCTTCAGTAGTTGTGGCACACGGGCTCAGTAGTTGTGGCTCGCAGGCTCTAGAGCACAGGCTCAGTAGTTGTGGTGCACGGGCTTAGTTGCTCTGCAGCATGTGGAATCTTCCCGGACCAGGGCTTGAACCCGTGTCCCCTGCATTGGCAGGTGGATTCTTAACCACTGTGCCACCAGGGAAGTCCCCAGAGTTGTCTTTATTGAACTTACTCAAGGACTAGTAAAGGTACTGGTAACAGCACCCACCTGCAAATCTTGCTGGTAGAACTAACTGGTGAAACCAGGAAAGGGATCAGGGTTTTAGCAAGCAAACTGAAAACTGCAGACAACATAGACACCTCTCGCCCCCTATTGTTAAAAATGTATAAATCTGGAAATACATCCAGCTAGACTCATCACCAGGTACTTCTCTTTTGACTTGTGATTGGGGCCGTTACCCATGCAGAGAGCTTCTTATTACTTTCACCAACCTACCAGATGGCCCAGTCAGTCCATGCCTTCATTATTATTGTAGCCAAGTGGATATTGTCATGTCAAGTATGAGGAACGGACTGGTAAGGAGGGCTCCAGCGTGCACAAAGCTGCTGTGGAGAGCCCTGCTAATTGCCCTGTGGTCCAAACTCAGCATCACTGTGATTTCCTGACAACAGTCCAGATGGCTGCAGCCTCTACTGCAGGCATGCCAGCCTGGGAAGGAGGGCACTGACACCTGCTCAAGGAAGACGGCTGAGCCCATTAATTCTGATTTACAAAGATGACACGGATTCCAGAGTGTTGGCCAGGTGGGGCCCCGTAGCCCATTTTTAGAAACCAGTCACTGAGGCCTCCTCATCCATCCACTTCCCTGCCCTCTGGCCTTGCTTGTAACAAAAAGTTACTTGAGCCTTTAAACTCTGTTTGCTCTCTAGCTTTATTGCTGGCAGAAAGCAGTGCAGTTTATCAACATTATCTCATATCAGCAGATCCCAGACAGTGAAATGGTAGTTGTTGGGGCCATTAAAAGATACTTCCACACTCTGCCTGGTGCAGAATTTATAGAGCCTCCCAGTGTAAGGTCCTGGAAAGTACAGATTGTCTCGTTATATGAAATGACAACGTAGCACCTCAGAGATACGGTAATTCCAAGTACTCACGGGCCTCAGGTACAACTGGGCTTTTGAGGCTTGTTAAAAATGATGCTGATAAACTTTTAAGATTTTTATGAGATTCATCTTTTCCTATGCTCAGGCTTTCAAGGAAAAATATGCTTGCTTCACTCCACAAAGCTCCTGCAAATCCTTTTCTGAGCAAATTCATATTCCTTTCTCATCAATTTTGCTTTTTGTACTTGCCTGTATTTCCACACGTATTTCTACATATGAGTGGTTTTTTGGGGGCTCCTCAGAAGTGGAGGCTGAGACAGGGATTCTTATGCACATGGTTTATTGAAGGAGTGCTCTGAGGAAAATGAAAGTGGGGGGAGCAGGGTGGGGCAGAGAAAGGAGCTGAGCAAAGCAGTGGCCTCAGCTTGATCCCACAGGGACCGTGGAGGATGAGTTATACCCCAGAGATGGTTGCACCTTGTGGGAAGGAAGCCATTCTCTTGCCCCTCTGTCAGTGAGTCATAGTCCTTGATGTGGAGGAGGGATGGGCAGGGTTTGCTGTAACGCTCAGGCAAGAAGGATTTAGCTCGGTGGAAGGACGATCCATAGTCATCATGATGTTGATACTCCATCACCTGGAAATTTGTTAGACCTGTCAATTCTCAGGGATCTCCTCAGATCTACTAAATCAGAAACTCTGGAAATGGGGCCCGGAACTCTGAGGGTCAACAAACCCGCCAGGTGATTATGAATCATAATATTATTTGAGAACCACTCTTTTACGTCAGTTCCCTGCAGAACGGGGTCATCACTCACAGCAGCTGCAAGATGGGTGCACAAGCCCGGTGAAGGAGGTCAATGATTTCTATCAGGTCTCAGGAAAGCTCTGTACAAAGAAAGAAAAATGGAGGCTAAATCTTAAGCCTGAGAAGATGTTAATTGGGTAAAAGAGGTAGATTTCTAGGCAAAGGGAGAATCATATATGAAGATTCTAAAGTGAATAAAGGTTATAGTTTATTGAAGAACTGACTGAAGAGTAATACAGCCAGAGCATCAAGCGCAAGGTAAATAATGGTGCCAAGTGAAAGTTGAAAAGTAGGCTGGGGTCAGAAGGGTGATTCTAATGGGTAAAAATAACTGCAGTTAACATTTACAGAGCATTTTCTATGTGCCAGACACTTTGCCAAGTGCTTCTCATACACTGTCTTAATTAGTCCTCATAAGAAAAGATGTAGAGAGATTAGATGAGGACCTTGAGCCTTAACTATGGAGCACAGCAGTGAGTGATGGAGCACAGCATTGACTGAAGGCTTTGTCTGGGTACAAAGCCCCCACTCTTAACCACCACCCCATTCTGATATGGTATGGATTTTTGGAGTCTTATCCTATGAGCCATGGGAAACCACTCAAGGTTTTAATTGGGAAACTGACATAGTCATATTTGTACTGTATAAAGAGCATTTTAGCTGCTTGAGATACAATTGCCATATAACATTGCCTAAGTTTAAGGTATACAACAGTGATGATTTGATACATGTAAACATTTATATGTTTATTATTACATCTGCTTAAGAACAAATACAGGGACTTCCCTGGTGGCGCAGTGTATAGGACTCCACGCTCCCAATGCAAGGGGCCTGGGTTCAATCCCTGGTCAGGGAACTAGATCCCGTGTGCATGCTGCAACTAAGAGTTTGCATGCTGCAACTAAGAGTCTGCATGCCACAACTAAGAGTTTGCATGCCACAACTAAGGAGCCCGCCTGCTGCAACTAACACCTGCTGCAACCAAATTAATAAATAAATATGTTTTAAAAAGAACAGAAATACAAGCACTAAACACGTTTTTTTTCAGAATAAAGGATAATTGCCCACCATCTAACCCCAAAGCACCTCACGCTGCTGCTGCCATTCTTATATTCCCCGCCCAACCCCAGCTAATGTGATTTAGTAAATCTGGAGTGGGGCCTGAAGGCTACATGTATTTTTTTTAATCTACATTTTTAAAAAACAAGGTCCCTAACAGATTTAAATACAGGTGTCCTTGTCCAAAGGACTCTGCTTCCACGCCCCCTCATTCTGGAAGAAGGAGCCGCCGATTCCACGTCTCGCGACAGTTTCTTCTTTTTACGGACTCTACTACAGGTCTTGCGAGAATGGCTCGTCCAATCATAAGGCTGGACGGAGGGCAAAGGTAGCAGCTCAGTGGAAGGTCAGGTCCGGGGTTTTAGGGTGTTCGCGCTGCGGCTGGTACCCACAGCAGACGAGCCGTCTGGCTGGAACTTTGACCTCAGAGGTGAGTCACGTGATATCCCTCAGGCGCGCTGCGAGTTCACTTAACCTGGGTAGCACCCCGGGTCTTCATTCTCCGGTTCTCGGCCTGTGAGGTGCTGAATTCCGGGTCTACGGAGAGAGACCACATGGTGTCTCTGAGCGTGTGGGGTGGGGGGCCGGGGGCGAGGAGCTGATAAATAGAGGCTACTAGTATTGAAGTAGGAAAGACCCCGGGGCGGAGGAGGTTTAGCGAGATCCGAAGCTGAGGTGGGAAGACAATCTGAGCGGGTAAGATGAGGGCGTGGAAGGAGTGGAAGAGATGGAAAACTGGCAGTGGCTGCACTAAACATTTATAGGGGAAAAATAGACGCAAAGAGTATGTATCAAGGGGCTTCCCTGGTGGCGCAGTGGTTGAGAGTCCACCTGATGATGCAGGGGATACGGGTTTGTGCCCCGGTCCGGGAAGATCCCACATGCCGCAGAGCGGCTAGGCCCGTGAGCCATGGCCGCTGAGTCTGCGTGTCCGGAGCCTGTGCTCCGCAACGGGAGAGGCCACAACAGGGAGAGGCTCGCGTACCGGAATAAAAAAAAAAAAAAAAAGAATATGTATCAAGAAGCAAACCAAGAACAAGGAGAGGATTTCAGCCCCATTATTTCAAATATGTTGCGAGATGGGGAGCCACTTTGGGTCCCAAATAGGATAAGACTCTGCTCTGCAGAATTTGGGCTTGAATGGAGAGAAAAACAAAAACGTTGTGTGCGAACCACAAAGAGGCCAGAGCCAGATTTTGCAGCGGGAAGCCAAACTACGAATCCCCTGGTCCAGAATATTATTTGAAGTCATTTTTCCACATGGAACTCATAATCAGGAGGGAAGGCCTCAGTTTGGTGTAAGGAACAGTACTGAGTGTTTTTTGTTTTGTTTTGTTTTGCTTGACTTTTATTTAGGCTAACTTTTCTTCAAAGAGCCATTCACAGTTTTCCCATTTGGATCTTAGGTCATCTGGAGATGGCATTTGCTATGTTTCAGACCCTCATTTGCCCTGCCTTTTTCTCTCCCATCTCCATCTCCACAGCTTTCTCTCTCATCTCCATAAAGATAGTTTTTGAATGTCTCCATCTATTGGTGCTTGCTGCTCCAGTTCCTGGGCTAAACACCAGAGTTGAAACAGTTTATCATAGCTTCAGCCTGTCCACCTGTTGAGAGCTGGGTATTAAATTTCATTGCCTGTGTTTCCCAGTGTCTGGTTTTCTAGGACTGAGATACTGCAGCTTTAAATGTCAACACTTTTTCCCGTGGAGGGACCACTTGCCTTAATCTCACTTTTCATCTTTTTTTTTTTTTTTTTTTTTTTGTGTACGCGGGCCTCTCACTGCTGTGGCCTCTCCCGTTGCGGAGCACAGGCTCCGGACGCGCAGGCCCAGCGGCCACGGCTCACGGGCCCAGCCGCTCCGCGGCATGTGGGATCTTCACGGACCGGGGCACGAACCCACGTCCCCTGCATCGGCAGGCGGACTCTCAACCACTGCGCCACCAGGGAAGCCCCACTTTTCATCTTTTTAAACATGTCTTTTTTCAAAGCTTTTTCATTCTATTTTCTGAATGTATCCACTAGCCAAAAAGAATTTGCAGCACTTTAATTACTATTTAAAGAAATAGGGATGCTGATAAATGTTTAAAATTATACATGCCAGTGTAATTATTTTTATTTTATTCTGTCACACTGCCGATCCCAAGAAAGATTTTTTTCCCTGATTGCATGTCACTGTGTGTTCTGATTTCTCTTGTCCAGGAGTGATAGTCCAACCCCGCTCTTCTACAGAAATCTTTCCAGTTGCCTCCCATGGGATGAGAATCTATGTTCCGCACCCCCAGGCACCCTGGAAAAAGGAAGCTCAGGAGGAGGAGAAGTGGGCCCAGCACACGGAAGAGGACCATCCCTGACAACCACCACTGGCCTTGCTTATGGTGTCTCTCAGGTACATTATCTCATTTAAGACCCACTTAGTCCTACAAGTGACTTAGCATTGGTGTCTCAGAGAGGAAACTGAGGATCAGAGACATGAGACACTTTCCAAGGTCATGTGTCAAGTGAGTGGCTGAGTTAGAACACAATATTTTTGAGGTCCAGATCTGTGTTTTCACCAATATCCCACAGTTTAAAGACTTCAGATCTTCACTAGGACCAGCATCTGTGCTTGCTCACTGTGCTCCTCTAGTCCCCTCAGAGGCCATCTGTAGTACAGTAGTTCCCCCTTATGCATGGAGGATACATTCCAAGACTCCAGTGGATGCCTGAAACTTCGAATAGAACCAAACCCTATAGATACTATGTTTTTTCCTACACATACATATCTATGGATAAAGTTTAATTTATAAATTAGGCGTAGTAAGAGATTAACAATAAAAACTAATAATAAAATAGAACAATTATAATATACTGTAATAAAAGTTATCTCAACGTCGTCTCTCTCTCAAAGTGTCTTACTGTGCAAATTCAATGCCTTTTCTATCTTTATTTATTTATCTTTGGCTGTGTTGGGTCTTTATTTCTGTGCGGGCTTTCTCTATTTGTGGTGAGCAGGGGCTACTCTTTGTTGCAGTGCGTGGGCTTCTTATTGCCGTGGCTTCTTTTGTTGCGGAACACTGGCTCTAGGCACGCAGGCTTCAGTAGTTGTGGTATGTGGGCTTAGTAGTTGGTGTCTCAAGGGCTCTAGAGCGCAGGCTCAGTAGTTGTGGCATGCGGGCTCAGTAGTTGTGGCTCGAGGGCTCTAGAGCACAGGCTCAATAGGTGTGATGCACGGGCTTAGTTCTTCCTCGGCATGTGGGATCTTTCTGGACCAGGTATCGAACCCGTGTCCCCTGCATTGGCAGGCGGATTCTTAACCACTGCGCCACCAGGGAGGTCCCTGCCTTTTCTATCTTAACTAAGCACTTATCATACATTGTGGCCATAACCTTTGCAGTTTAAGGTGCAACAGCAAAACTAGCAGAAATTTCTTTTTCCTTCTTCACAATTTCACAGATAGAAGATTGGTTTTTACTGTAGATCTTAGCAACCTTAGCATACAATTTTTTTTTCCTTACTGAGAATTTTCCCCTTTTCACCTAAAGGAAGCACTTTACAGGTTCTCATTGGCATATCTGAATTGCGAGTATCAGTACCCTTGTGCTTTGGGCCATTATTAAGTAAAAGAAGGGTTACTTAAACACAAGCACTGTGATACCAAAACAGTCAGTCTGATAACTGAGATGGCTACTAAGTGACTAAGGGGCAGGACACTCTGGCAAAAGGCATGATTCATATCCTGGACTGGATGTAGCAGGGCAGTGCAAGATTTCACTACATTACCCAGAATGGCATGCAGTTTAAAACTTGTGAATTGTTTATTTCTGGAATTATCCATTTAATATTTTTGCACAGTGTTTGACCACGGGTAACTGAAACCTCAGAAAGCAAAACCATGGTTAAGGGGAGACTACTGTATCAGCTGTAGGATAACCATAGTCATAGTAGTAACAGGACATTTTTAGTGAGTTGTCAAGCTTTCTACAAAATGTTAAGAGAAATTTGGGTGTACAGTTTTACTAATGAATAATATAAATTATTTTTAAATTAAAAAGGGATACATTAATGGTGCATGTCATGCAATTAAATGCCCATAATTTTAAAAGACAAAACACAAGTTCAAGGACACTGTGATTTTAGAAGCCCACATCAGGCTAGCCCCCAAAGCTAACCTGAAGGTCCACGTTCCCTCTCTGACTAAGGCTAATAATGTTGAAAATTGAGAAACATTGTTTGCATAAATATCTTCTTGAATGGATTCATTTTCTTTTTGCCAGTGATTCTGTCATTTCGTTGAAGATGGGGACTGAGAGAAAGGTAAGGAGCTAAGTGATCCCTTGTGTACAGAAGCGTCCAAAAAAAAGATGGTTTTACAGCATTTACAATTCATGGCACTGCCCTTCCCTCACAACTGTATGTTTATGTTTAATGTGGATGTCAGCATCCTTGCCTTCTAAGATGGTTGACCTGTTTTCAGTCACAAAGTAAGGCCACTGCCTAGTAGGTTAATGGCAGATTATTCTTGAATAGAGACTATTTGAAAATTATGTCATATGTAAGAGAAGGATCTTCAGGGAAGAAGAAATAAAGGTTGGCCTTAGTATTTAGAGCTTAGAAAAATAAAAGAAGGAACTTTGACTTCTGTTCTATTTCTGAAATTTAGCATGACTCTCTAAGAGGACTGGAATCCATTCAAGAAAGGCAGAGAGTTTTTGAAATTGATATCCAGTATTTTAAGATGATGTTGATTTGCTGATCAAAGTCAACTCTTCAGCCTCGCATATAAAACCCTTTGCCTAATTTTCTCCATGTTAAATTATCAGTGTTATTTCTTGTTACTCCCAGTGATTTTCATTCTGAGGCTGCTGCCTGGTCTCCCGGGACATTAATATTTATGATTGTCAATGCCCATACCATTGCTCCTGGCACAAATTCGCAACTTATTTAAGCTCATCAAAAATAGATACACTCTTCCTGTGATGAGTATCATTGCCTTTGTGCTTAAAATTATAAATGGCAGCTTTAGTATAAGTGCTAAACTTCTGACAAAATCCTGTGCAAAAGTGAAACTAGTTTCTCAAGTGGCTATTATAAAACAAATCCAAAACTCCTAATAGCAAAAGTATGGATTTTGTTTCTTTGTTTGCTACTTTCCTTATATTTTATTTAAAAATGTGCTTAGGGCTTCCCTGGTGGCGCAGTGGTTGAGGGTCTGCCTGCCGATGCAGGGGACGCGGGTTCGTGCCCCGGTCCGGGAGGATCCCGCGTGCC
>NC_041231.1:53204977-53212756 GCF_002837175.3 Physeter macrocephalus | reverse complement strand
AGGGCTTCCCTGGTGGCGCAGTGGTTGAGCGTCTGCCTGCCGATGCAGGGGACGCGGGTTCGTGCCCCGGTCCGGGAGGATCCCGCGTGCCCCGGAGCAGCTGGGCCCACGAGCCATGGCCACTGAGCCTGTGTGTCCGGAGCCTGTGCTCTGCAATGGGAGAGGCCACAACAGTGAGAGGCCCGCATACCGCAAAAAAAAAAAAAAAAAATTTGCTTAAAAATTAAATTGTTCTAAATGGCTGAAAGTGAAAAAGGTGCTAGTCTAATTGCTCTTTTTTATACCTGAGTCCCACTGGCCAGAAGCAAAAATATTCAACTTTGTTAGCTATTTATACTATAATATTTATATTAATATTTCTAAATACTATGTTTACATTGCGGTTTGTGGAGTTAGCCATTCAGATGTTACTTATTGATTTATTCCTATGGTTGATTAGGGTTTAGCCAGAAAGAATGCCCACCTCCACCATTTCTTCTCTATATTGCCTATATAGTTATTTCATACACTATGGTTAAATCAGTATTCAGTATTTATGTTTATGGCTGTAAGTAACTGACCTTGCTGAAATACACTCTCAAAGAGTCAATTCCAGTTAGTGAAATATGGTTATGTTTTGTACATTACAAAACAATTTTTTTTCTTTTCTATGTATTTATTACAAATTCATCCAGAATGCTTTCATTTTATTTCTAATCAAAGACATCAAACAATTCATCAGTGCATTTTATTTTTCCTAGAGACTTTCTTTGTGTTCCCTCTCTAATTTAAACTAGTTGTTCTTTAGGCTTTGGGGCACACATTGTTCCAGAACTGTCCTACATTATCCAGTGTTGAGCTCCTGTTTACCCATTTCTTGGTTTATTCTACCTCTTAGTAAAGTACATCCTTCAAAAGTTTTCTAAGAAAGGTACTTAGGTAAATTGATTCCACCTGTCTGTCATTCTATTTATTTTAACCTTAAGTTTGAGTACTTTGGCTGGGTATAGAATTCTAGGATGGAAACGGTTTTTCCTCAGAATTTTGGATGTATTTTCTTTTACTTTTCAGTACTGCTGCTAAGAAGTCTGAAAACTTCTTACTTCTTTTTTTTTGTTGTTAATAAACATTCCCAATATCATCATCCAGAGATAACCTCTTTTTTTAAATTAATTTATTTTATTTTATTTATTTTGCTGCATTGGGTCTTCATTGCTGCATGCGGGCTTTCTCTAGTTGTGATGAGCAGGGACTACTCTTCATTGCAGTGCACAGGCTTCTCATTGCGGTGGCTTCTCTTGTTGCAGAGCATGGGCTCTAGGCTTGCGGGCTTATGCCACATGGGCTCAGTAGTTGTGGCTTGTGGGCTCTAGAGCACAGGCTCAGTAGTTGTGGTGCACAGGCTTAGTTGCTCTGTGACATGTGGGATCCTCCCAGACCAGGGATCAAACCTGTGTCCCCTGAATTGGCAGGCAGATTCTTAACCACTGCACCACTAGGGAAGTCCCTGAAAACTTATTACTTCTGATCTTTTGTATTTTACATATTTTTATCTATGAATGTTTTATTTATTTATTTTTACTTAGTTCCTAATGTTCTGAAATGTCATATAATATGGCTTGGGGAAGGTTGTTTTTCTGTTCATTGTGGCAGACAGGCAGAAATGATCCCTGTCAATCTTGAGAGATTTTGTTATTTCTTTAATTCCTCCCCCACTTTTACCCCATTCTGTCTTTCTAATAGTTCTACTATATCTTTCATCTTCTGGATTTTTTATAATTTATTTTCTATTTTCCATTTTTGGCCTTTTACTCATGTTTCTGGAATTGCCTCAATTTTAGCAATTTCTATTATTTTTTTATTGTTCAAAGTTCATTTTTCTTTCTCTAAAGCTCTTATAAAAATTGTATTATATTTTTGTTTCATGGATGCAATATCCTTTCTTATCCCTTTGAAGATATTAGAGGTATTATTGTTCTTGTTGTCATCATAATCTTTCTTTTCCTCTGTCCCCTTTATAGTCTCTGTTTCCTCTGAGTTCTTTTTCATTTGTTTAGACTGTTTATCAAGTTGGAAGCTCTTCTCAACTTGATTCTCCCTGGATGTCCATTTGTATTTAAGAGTGAGATATTAAATAGGTGATTTTAAAACTCTGAATACCTGGAAAAGATTTATCTACTGATAGAATTCACTGTAGAGCAGTTGGGTTTTAAAAGAGTATATTAATTTCTGTTGGTCTTTTTGTGTTGGGTTGGTCATCTCTACAAGAAGATCCTATAATATTTTGTCTGAAGTGTATACTTGGTTGCTAACAGTCTGGGAAGCGAGAGGAAGAGCTCAGGCTTTCACTTAATTCCATTTCAGCTTTGTGTTCAGCCTTCTCCACTGTTCTTTGTGTTCTTCAGTCAGTGGATTCTCTTCATTCACCTTCTTCAGCTTTGGATGGGAGGTGGGGAAGGTAGTAATCAATTAGCCATGTGGAGTGGCAGAGGATACTTGGACATATAAGCTCTCCGTTTGTAAACTTTGAAGCACTCTTCCTATTTTCAGCCCATGTGCCATTTCCAACTTCTATAACACAAGTTGACTCTAAATTCTGAAAATGTGTAGGGCATCTCAGGTCTAATTCTGACTAGGAAGATCTTCCTCTTTAAGCATTTAGTTTATCTAGTCTAGCTTTCTCAAATAGAGAGTCTCCACTCTCCGATCTGCATTCCATCTCTCCAAAAGATGTTGAAATCTCCAATCCACTGCTGCTGCATTGCCTGTTACCTCTGCTCTCACTATTTATGTATTTTTATTAGATTACTAATGTTTTAATGGGATTTTAGAGAGATATAAAAATGCTGAGTTAATTCTTGAAATACTATTTAAATTAAGGTAAGAGCCATGGCCTGACTGGAAGGAGCTTCCTTTTCTACTAATTAGGGGAAGATAAGAGACATAATACATGCCCTGTGTGTCTAAGTTTTTATTACTTTGACACCTGCTTAAATATGACTAAGTGAAGCTAGTTTTGCTCTAATCCTCAGTCCTTAAATCCACTAAAAAATTTAAATATTGAGTACAATTTTAAAGAAGTAAGGAAATGGCCACCACCCAACCCACAAACCCTAAACCATACCAAAAATTTCTGTGAAATATTTCCTGAGGTGAAAACACCAACATATCTAATTCTAATTAGCTCTAATGAGCTACACAATTTGCAGCTCATCCTGGTCCTGAAATCTAGGCGTAGCCTAGCCTTGCCTAATTCATGTAGTAGTAGAAGTATGGCATCTCATATCAATATAAAATATGTGGCACTGGCTTAGCTGCTGGCTCGAGAGTGGTAAGGAAACTGGTATTAGTAAATGGAAAAATGGAAACCCGGAAACCCATGTTGTAGTGGAAGATATCTTATAAATAGTAACCTGTGGTAACTTGGTAGATGGGACCATGTAGGTACTGAACTAAAAGCAATTGGGTGTATTTGGCAAGGAATTAAAAGAGTGATATGAGCTAGTTAAAATAATTGGCCAGTTTGAAAGTGGAAATGAAAAGAGATAAATTGATATCAGAAATTTGGGACAATGTAGAGTTAGAATAGCTGATTTCTTTTAGACTGAAAATGTAAAAGATTAAATTGAAAAAGTCTTAAGATCCATTAAAACTTAATCTGTTGGAATAGACCAAATTAAAGGTATGGCCATCACCCCTAAAGATAAAGTTAAAATACCAAAGTGAATTAAGAAGCCTCAAAGCAAAAATAAGAATAAGGGCATAGCATTTTCGGAATAGCTCACTAGCTCTAACGTAATCTAGTTTAAAACTAAAAAGATATGAGGACAAAAGAAGCAAAGAAACACAATTTACGTGAAAAACATGTTCTTAAAAAGATCTCTCTTATACACTACCAAATGTAAAATAGTTAGCTAGTGGGAAGCAGCAGCATAGCACAGGGAGATCAGCTTGAGATGACTAGAGGGGTGGGATAGGGAGGATAAGAGGGAGGCTCAAGAGGGAGGGCATATGGGGACATGTGTATGTATATGGCTGATTCACTTTGTTGTACAACAGAAACTAGCACAATATTGTGAAGCAATTATACTCCAATAAAGATCTATTAAAAAAATACATATCTGGCACGTGAAACTTGCTGTGATGGAATGCACAAGAAATCTGTTACGTTTTGAGAGTCTATTGTCAAATATATTATGAGGCTGTATTTAAATGTCCTGTAACTGAGTCTTGGACACCTACCCATCATGAGCAGAATGTGGACTGGGAAAGTTGTGCACCTGTAAGCAGAGTGTGTTCCCCAATACCCACTTCAGAGATGGCCAAGGAGGAGAAAGGTAAAGGAAGAACCCCGCAGAGTGGGGCCTGGGATCACAAAGAACAATGGACAAGGAAGATTTTCCGAAGAGAAAAGTCAGGACCAAGCAAGGGATCGTTCCTCACCCAGGAGAGGGCCTGTCACAATGTTGTCCCAGCTAGCCATGAAAGGGTTACCTTTCATGTTTTAAATAAGTTCTTATGAAAATAATTCAGAAAACTGATTTTGCAGAAACTTTTACAGTTGAATCTCTTCTCAGTTATATAACATTCCTATAAGCCTTGAGTGATGCTTATTTTGAACTTCAGTGAGATTCACTATAGTGATTATAGTGCTGTTTTCTGGATGATGTGTTCCATCAGTGATTCCTCCTATAGCAGATAAGGAACCTGCTATACTGAGCTAGGACAAAGTTAACCTTATTATATGGAGCTGATGACAATGAAAGTAATCCAGGCAAGTTAATCATTTAAAACCCAGTATTCTTTGGATATTTGTTTAGCATTTACATGAAGATGTTATTAAGAATCTGATTTTATACAGATGGCCAATAGACACATGAAAAGATGCTCACCATTGCTAATTATTAGAGAAATGCCAATCAAAACTATATGAGGTACCACCTCACACCAGTCAGAATGGCCATTATTAAAAAGTCTATAAATAACTAATGCTAGAGAGGGTGTGGAGAAAAGAGAACCCTCCTACACTGTGCATGGGAATGTAAGTTGGTACAGCCACTATGGAAAACAGTATGGAGGTTCCTCAGAAAACTAATAATAGAATTACCATATGATCCAGCAATCCTACTCCTGGGTATATATCTGGACAAAACTATAGTTCAAAAAGATACATGCACCCCTATGTTCATAGCAGCACTATTCACAATTGCTAAGACATGGAAACAACCTAAATGTCCATTGACAGATGAATGGGTAAAGAAGATGTGGTACATATATACAATGGAATACTACTCAGCCATAAAAAAGAATGAAATAATGCCATTTGCAACAACATGGAAGGACCTAGAGAGTATCATACTAAATGAAGTAAGTCAAAAAGAGAAAGACAAATACCATATGATATCACTTCTATGTGGAATCTAAAATATGACACAATGAACCTATCTATGAAACGGAATCAGAATCCCAGACATAGAGGACAGACTGGTGGTTGCTGAGAGGGAGGGGGTTGGGGGGATGGATGGAGTGGGAGCTTAGGGTTAGCAGATGTAAACTTATATGTATAGAATGGATAAACAACAAGGTTCTACTGTATTGCACAGGGAACTGTATTCAATACCCTATGATAAACCATAATGGAAAACAATATATTAAAAAAAGAATGTATATATATGTATAACTGAATCACTTTGCTGTACAGCAGTAATTAACACAATATTTTAAATCAACTACAGTAAAAAAAAATTTGATTTTATATTAACAAAAATTGTATACTTCTTTCCTTTCTATCAAAAATAAGGGAGTTTTACATGTGTTAGATATAAAACATTTTTTAACATTTGTATTTGTCTTTCATTTCACTTTTTTTCACCTGCCATTTGTATTTGGATAGTGTTGTTCTTTCACAATCAGCCAAAACAAAGTTAACTTAATGAATATAATTATTAAAATCATGTTAAAATTGTATTTTAATGTTTCTTTCTGGCTTTCACACTGTAAACTGTGGTTCTGAAGATCTGTTCTTCCTCACTTTTTTTCAGTGATTTTTCAAACCAGGCGTCAATTTGGGAATCAAGTGAAAAATATTAAAAATTTGCATATTAACATAAACTGTTTTTTTTTCCCTGAAAATATCACCACAGCATGCAGGAAGCCATGTGGTTTTAGGATATCTGTGGGTTATGAGTACTGAATTCAAGTGATAGTTGAAGGGCTGCTTGCACTGGTGGTGCTGTACTGATGTAAAATTCCTCTCCAGAAATTGACTATTGCTAGCAAGATTTTTCCTTTGTAATTCATACTCTAGGATTTTTCGTTTTTAATTCATACTCTGGGATTCTGTGTACTTCAGTAGAACCAGACCCAGATTATATTTTTCTAGTTACTTAGAATTCTGATTGGAAACCTAAGTTTATTTCTTATGGTGTTCTCGAGCTTCTATGGAGTGGGAACCCCCAAATTGCTCTTCTGGCTGTTCTTCAACCAGCTCCTGGCTCCCATTATGCTCATTGAGCAGAAGCTTATATCTAGAAATTCTTTGAGGATTTTCTATCTTTAATTGATTTGGTAATAAGTTTTATTTAGACTCTTCATGTATTGATTAATGCCCACTGAAGATAGTCTCAATCAAGAGCAACCAAGACAGCAGCGATTCCCACAACTGATACTAAATGTCTGAACACACTGAAAAAAGTGAAAGGAAAGACTAAGACTCATTTTTGGAGATTTCCCTTGCCCTACTGACCTAATGGAGCTGCCTTGAATACTGAGTAAGTTTTTATATATGAAAGTACCTTTGCACACATAGGTGGCAGTTTATTCTTAATGTCACTAACAGTAGCTTCAAATGTTTGTCTTCTCTGCTTGCCTGTTATCTGTCAGTAGCAATGGAAATATCTTAGAAAAGTCAGATATCATATAAAATAAATATTTCCTTTATTTTGAATTTTTCTAACCTCTTTCAGTTTTCTCCTTATTCTTCTTCCTGAGAATATTCAGAGAAGTAAATTGAAAAGTCTGAAATCATTATAGTCTGTACCTAGATGACACAGATATAAGTACTAATTTTCCTATTTAGGTAGTTAGTTGAACAATTGAAAAATTATAAGAATACTTTAAAAGCTGCCCTTCCCAAAGTGTTCTTTTTTATTTTTAATTTAATTTAATTTATTTTTTATACAGCAGGTTCTTATTAGTTATCCATTTTATACATATTAGTGTATATATGTCAATCCCAATCTCCCAGTTCATCCCACCACCACCCCCCCCACCACTTCCCCCCTTGGAGTCCATATGTTTGTTCTCTACATCTGTGTCTCAATTTCTGCCATGCAAACTGGTCCATCTGTACCATTTTTCTAGGTTCCACATATGTGTGTTAATATACGATACTTGTTTTTCTCTTTCTGACTTACTTCACTCTGTATGACAGTCTCTAGATCCATCCACATCTCTACAAAGGACCAAATTTCGTTCCTTTTTATGGCTGGGTAATATTCCATTGTATATATGTACCACATCTTCCTTACCCATTTGTCTGTCGATGGGCATTTAGGTTGCTTCCATGACTTGACTGTTGTAAGTAGTGCTGCAGTGAACATTGGGGTGCATGTGTCTTTTTGAATTGTGGTTTTCTCTGGGTATATGCCCAATAGTGGGATTGCTGGATCATATGATAATTCTATTTTTAGTTTTTTAAGGAACCTCCATACTGTTCTCCATAGTGGCTGTATCGGTTTACATTCCCACCAACAGTGCAAGAGGGTTCCCTTTTCTCCACACCCTCTCCAGCATTTGTTG